>NC_134593.1:28599272-28918022 GCF_037038515.1 Microtus pennsylvanicus | reverse complement strand
AGCTTCCAGGTCAAGGTTGTGAGAGGCCAGGAGAGGGCCTGGGTGCACAGCACACATCCTCTTTGGCCTCACATCTCTGTACATGTGTGACACACATCCACCTCAGTGACTCCCATTTGGCTGCTAGATGCCTCTAACACGGGATGAATGCTTTTCCATAGCTTCTGAGTAAAAGGAGCTTAGAGTTCGGCAATCAGAGAATCCCGCTTCTTTCTCCATATAGGAAACTCATTGCAATACTTCTGGCCAGAGGTCATCCAGTTTCTGCTTGAACTCCTCCATCAGCAAGAAGCTCACTACACACAAGGGCAGATGAATCTGTGGAGGGACTCTGTCTCAGCTGAAGCCTGCGTCTCGTTCATCACCTGCCTCTCTGTCTTAGCTCTCTCTAGGAGCTGGAATAAATGATAAACATTTGTTTCCATGGTAGCACTCCAAATATTTGAAAAGAACCGACAGTGCCTCTCCCCCAGTATCTCTTCTTGACAAAAAAAGCTTAATTCTCTCATAAGATATGGTTTCCAGACTTGCCTCTGTCCTGATGGCCCTTCCTGTGGGTGACCTAGTTAAGAGATGGACCCAGAACTGAACCAGTGACACAGAAAGTCTGTGTTGTAGTTCACAGTCACCAGATAGCACTACTGATTTACAGTGAGCTTTTAGTCAATCAGCATTTGCAGAAATTAAAAAAAAAATAGCAGTGCCTTTCACTCACCCTTTCCACCCCGTGACTGCGCTCTTGAGCCTGATATCGTTCCCCATATTGGATATTGGATTGTTCAATTGGATATTGAATTGTATAGTGAAAACCCCTGACCCCCAAATAGAACACAACCTTACATTTTGAGTAGATAACTGTCATATCTGAGACCAATTACTTCAAGTTAATATAGCTTTCCTAAATCTACATTTTATAATTTTATATTCCAGCAGCTTCTCCTCGTTTGATATTTTTCAATCATTTTCTCGATTGCTTCCAGGCACGTTGCTCAGGCAGGATGCACAGACAGGAACAGAGAGGCGTGGGGCACACCACTAGAGACCGTCCACTGCGTTCACACAAAACTAGTCACTATCTTAGCTTGGGCATAGTGTCCAATAATACCTAATCTAACTGCGTTTCCACCAAAGCTATGTCTCATCCACTCACCCACAATGATTTAATAGGAGCTATTTCTTTAGTCAAGAGGAATGCTTCCATGACTTCAACTATTGACATGAGGCATTTGGAGAAACTTCCCAGCATCCCACAGGCATCCCGTGTAGGTGGTCTGGGCAGTTCCTGGTCAGGCCAGAGCTATGTGTAAGCATGAGCTGTAACCATGAAACCCAGCATGCAGGAATCTTCTTGCAACTCAAGGGCTCTCCTAAGGCATCTTGTAGGGCCGACATGACCTACTTTCAGTGGGTATGGAAGGGAGGTCCCAGAAGACAGCTCATTAACTGAAGGTTCCTGTGTGTCTGTGGCTGGACAAGGAAGCCTCACCCTGGCTTATGTCACCGAGCTGGTCTGCCCAACGGGAGGCCTTTCAGGAAATGTGCAGTTCAAAGCCTGTGCCTGTCATCTAGTCTTTCGTGTCAGATGTCTGCTCTGTAGCCCTCTGGGTGACTGAATTCACCAGGATCTGTGCACTTGGCTTTGGCACGATGCTCCGGCTGTTCTCGTGACACACACGTGGTTCTGTTCAGCCACTAAGGATTATATTTTCTTTCCGATGGGAGTCCTCAGATCATGGCGGATACAACTTCCCCGAACAGATGTCAAAGGTGAACACTGTGTTGCTCATCTTAGACTCTCAACATTTCCAGAATAAAAAAGTACTTCCCAACATATTTTCTTTTTTGTCAGACTGTTTACCCCTGTTCCATTTCATTGGGGCTTCTGCTTTGGATGTAACACGTTTTATGGCTAGGAGCAGATCTCAGCTGGTAAAATGACTAGCGCTGTGAAGCCTTGGGGTTGGGTCTCTAGCGTCATACAAACCCAATATGGTAGTGCATGCCTGGGATCCTAACACCAGGAGATGGAGGAAGGAGAATCCGAAATGGAAGGTCCTCATTCTTGGCTACACATTGAGTTTCGGGTCAATTCTGGATACCTGAGATCTTGCACACACCCCAAATTAAGTAAAATAAATAAATAAGTGAATAAACTATGTCACATCTTAGCTGCCCTCCATATACTAAATATTGTAACTAGTACACTATAGGAGGTCAGCGAGCATTACTTATGGAAGTGCTGCTCACATGGTCCCCTTTCCAGGATTATTTATTGTTGTTATTGTTATTATTATGTTGTTATTTTGCTAGCAGGAGATGAATCTTATTCTCTCACAACCGCAAATCGACTGATATTTTGCTCTTTTTTCCCTTTGCTGGCAATATCTTCTTAGCCACAGATCCCGGGCCTTTCTTCTCTCAACACTCCAAGTGGATAGTCTTGATTCTAGCCAAGTGCAAGGCCACAGAAGATGCCATAAATAAGCTCAGTGTCTACAGAAGCAGGGCAATGCCATGGAGGACTGAATGGCTGCTCTGTGTGCTTCTCTTCACGGTATAGTTTAATACTTGATCTTGGGGGCATCTCTGCCTAAGGGAACAGCAATCTCTGGTATCCATTGCTAGGAAAAAGGACATTCAGAAGTGGGAAATTTGTTCACAATTGGTGCATCCGTGTGTCAGATGCAACGATGATTAAGACGTAGCTTCTGCCTTCCAGGAGCTTCCGGTCTTGTCAAAGAGCAGAGCCACATACAAGTGGGTGCTGTTTCCTTAGGGATGTAGAGTGGGCATGGAGATTTCTGGGACTCTGGGTTGCACAAGCCCATTCTCTTCTACGTCAATCCCATGAGAAACCAAAAGTTCGTGACTGGTATTCAGTCCCTGAACTGCACTGTCTCCGTGGCACTCTTGTTACGAATGAATGGCCATGTTTGAAGATGACCACTAAAAGTGGCCTCACACTCTAGCCAAGGGGAGGACGGGAACTCATTCACTCTCCATGCAGGTTGGGCCAGGACCCAGTATGTACTGTATGCCATGTGCTTTCGGGGCACAGGAAAGAGGAGCAGGGCAGTGGGAGTCATGGAAAGGTAACATCTAGGGCACAGTCTAGGGCCATCACCTGGAGCCTAAGTGGGAGTGATTTCACGTCTTTTTTTCTTTTTAAGATGGCTCAGCTGTTAAGAGCGCTTGCTGCTCTTCCAGAAGACTGAGTCAACTCCCAGAACCTACATGGCAGCTCACAACCATTTGTGTTCTCTTCTGGCCTCCTTGAGCACCAGGTACATATGTGGTACAGAGACATACATGTAAACAAAACACCCATACACATCATGGTAGCTGCTCTCCAGAAATCCTTCAACTTTCCCTCACGTCAAATCTAGCTGGTAGTAATCCCCGTATATACCTAGTACTCAACAAATAGGCAAGACATATTATATGCAAAAAAAAGAAAGAAAATACGTTCTCAAATAGTGAAGAAATAGTGAAGACACTATTTGAGAGCATGCAGAGGCTGAGAACACACAGTTGTTTGTGTTTTAACAAAAAAAAGCTTGCCTGAAGATCAGAGTGTAGAACTAAACCCTTAGAGGCCAGGCAGTGGTGGCACACACCTTTAATCCCAGGACTTGGGAGAGAGAGGCAGATGGATCTGTCAGTTCAAGGCCACCCTGGGCTACACAAAATTGTTCCAGTGTAAAAGAGAAACAGAGCTCATACAAAGGTCATCCCAGCACTTGGGATCACATGCCTTTAATCCCAGTACAAGGGAGGTGGAGACAGGAGTGATTGGCTGGGTGGAGAGAGGAATATAAAGCAGGAGGAGACAGGGTCATTGTAGTCTAAGTAGCAATTCAGTCTGAGGCAGTCATGCTAGTGGTGTGGGACAATTGTCTATATTCTGTCAATTATGTTTTAAATAAATGCTGATTGGCCAGTAGCCAGGCAGGAAGTATAGACGGGACAACCAGATAGGAAATAGAGACGGGTCAATGAGAACAGAGAATTCTGGGAAGGAGGAAGCTCATTCCTCCAGCAGTCCTGTCCCCACCACAGAAGAAGGAAGATGTGATTGCCCCACTGAAAAAGGTACCAATCCATGTGGCTAACATAAATAAGAATAATGGATTAATATAAGAGTTAATAAGAAGCCTGAGCTAATGGGCCAATCAGCTTATCATTAATATAGACCTCTGTGTGATTTCTTTGGGGCTAAATGGCTGTGGGGCCTGGTGGGAGGACAGAAACCCAGACAACAGACTGGGGATGCAGTCTGAAGTCAGGATTGCCTCTTTAGTTTCAACATTGGTAGAGGTAAAAACTCTCTAGTGGTTGGCTGCTCTGTTTCTCTGCTCCTTCAGCTTTCACCTCCTATAGCTAATTCTGAGATTTTATTATTAGACCAATTAGAATTCATGCTACAGGTTCCGGATTCCATGCTCACAACAGTACAAAAAGAAAAGAACATAGAGCTTACCTCTATTTGGTTGATCAATGAGTTGTCAAATTTGAACCCAGGAATCCTCTTGTCACTACACACCACGCCCACATCTTCTGTGTGCTTGCAGTCTGTCACACCCCAGCCATTGGAGGAGCAGGCTGCCAGGGTTGCTTCTTTGCCAGTACAGTGGACATTGTCCAGCCAAATGGGCCCTGAAGGAAGCAGAGGTTGTTAACGCACTTCCAGGTGGCAACGGTACTAGCGCCTTACACAGAATTCCACCCCAAATTTGGCAAGTGTGTGTAGCTGTCAATTAATTTTTGTTACATGAGATTGTCACGCCTAATCTTAGATCACTGGGATTCCCTTGCTAGGATAGGCAGTTGATGTGATCTGAGGAGGTGGTGGTTTGAGCACAATTAGGACAGAAATCATATTCAATCCTGGAAGTCGTGCGGTATATCAGTTACCTTTCTCAATGTGTGATAAAACGCCCGACAGAGACATAAAGAAGAAGGGTTTACATTGGCTTGTGGTTTACAAAGGGACACAGCCAATCATGGCGGGATGACATCAAGAAGTGAGGCCAGGCAGTAGTGGTGCATGTCTTTAATCCTAGCACTCAGGAGGCAGAGGTAGGCGGATCTCTGTGAGTTCAAGGCCAACCTGGTCTACAGAGTGAGCTCCAAGACAGTCAGGACTACACAGAGAAACCCTGTCTTGAAAAACCATAAAGAAGGAGGAGTAGGAGGAAGAAGGAAGAAGGAAGAAGAGGAGGAGGAAGAGGAAGAGGAAGAGGAAGAGGAAGAAGAAGAAGAAGAAGAAGAAGAAGAAGAAGAAGAAGAAGAAGAAGAAGAAGAGATAACATACTGTGTCCCCACAGTCAGGAAGCAGAGAGGAGTGAATTCTAGCACTTAGCTGGCTTCCTTGTTTTCCTCCTTTTTGTTCAGTTTGGGACTCTAGATGGTACCACCCACACTCAGGGTGGGTCTTCCTTCCTCAGTTAAGTCTCTATGGCAACCTCTTGATAGGCACACACAGAAGTGAGTCTCCTAGGAGATTTCAAATCAGGTCAACTTGACATGAAGTTTAGCTTTATTTATTAATTATTATTATTATTGTGTGTACATGATGGGTGTGGGGGGGTGGGGCACATGCCACAGCGAGAAAGTGCGGAGGTCAGAGAGCAATTTGGTGGAGCTGGATCTCTCCTTCCAGGTTGATACGAGCCTCAGGGGTCCAGTTCACATGACCTTTACCCACTGAGCTACCTCACCAGTCTGACCATGCAATTTAGCCACCCTGAGCGGTACAAAAGAACAGGGGCTTTTGTGGGGAGCAAAGGAAGCCCTGGGTTAATGTGTGAGGAGTTGTCTAAATTACTTTTCGATTGCTGTGACAAAACACCATAACCAAGGCCACTTAGGAAAGAAAGCGTTTAATTAGGGCTCATGGATCCAGAGGGTTGGAGTCCGCAACTACCACGGTAGGAGCACGGGGGCAGGCAGGTGTGACGCTGGAGCTGTAACTGAGAGATCACATCTAGAGACACAGCCACAAGGCAGGGAGAGTGGGGTGGCAAGCGCTTTGGAAACCACAAAGCCGGCCCCCAGTGACACAGTTCCTCTGACAAGGCCACACCTCCCCCATCCTTCGCAAATAATTTCTTCCCAAGAAGTTCCACTAACAAGCATTCAAATATATGAGCCTTCAGGGGCGGGGGGGAGATGGGACAGGGGCCACACCACCATGGAAGCAGAGGAAAGCCTCAGACCCCTTGAGAACTAGCGAAGCCTTCCTCTGGTTTACGTGTGACTGTTAACAGGATGCGCATGCGCAAAAACTAGCACCCACAGCTTCCCTCTCCCAGATGATTGTAATCTGAGATTGACTGCTCTCCTGCAGAGACCTCTTACCAAGACTGCCTAACCCTTCCTTCTGGACTGTACTTAACGCAGGGTCAGGAGTTCGGAACAGCCCACCCAATCTCAGCTTTTCCGTCTGTGTGTCTGTGCGTCTTCTGTCCTCTCTTTCATTCCCTTTAAACCCCAACCAGGTTTCCCCGGGGACCAAGCCATGCTGGATGCGATAGGCTTTGGAGACTAACCTGGGTTGGAATTCTGGTTCAGTCTCTATTAGCTTTGAACCCCCTGTCAAAGCCCTGTTCCCATCAGCAAAATGGAGACAGCAAGTGAGACAAATAGAGACAACATGCGAACCGCAGAGGAGTGGGGTGGCTAGAGGCAGCTCAGGGCTGCTCTATAGTGAAAACGGGGGCAATGGCAAGGATGTGGGTTCAGTTATACCCGCAACACAAGTCGGCCTCGCCTGCCTCGGCAAAAGGGGCAGCTGTCGTCCCATCCACTCTGTCAGCAAGGGTTTGCTGGCTTCAGGGCACCTCCACATGTATCACCACCTGGGGGAGACCGAGGTAACACTCTTCCCAGACAGAGAAGCCTGGTTCAGAGAGGTCAGCCTCTGGGCACCAAGTCATACATAGCTTATGAGTCGGTTCCCCAATTAGCGCCTTCTCAAGTCCTCTTTTTCTCCATACCTGGTCAGGGACAGGCCATCACACACGTGATTCTGCCTCCTAAGTGCTGGTTTTAAAGACGTGCACTACCAGTCTGGCTTATGCCTTTGTATCTTGACAGACAGAAGACAGGGAATTGACTGGAAGTGTGGTTACACTATATACACTATATAATGTTAAGGACCTCCCCCAGTGACTCTCTTCCTCCCATCAAGGCCCCACCTCCAAAAAATTTCCCAGCCTTCTAAAGCAGTGCCATCAGCTGGAGAACCAAGTGTTCAAATAGAGGAGCCTGCTGAGGACATCTCACCACCACCCCGACGGCATGAGATGGCATCTCATGGTTAACCCTCTGGTATTTTGCACTCAGAATTTTCTCCTAGTGCAAAGAACAGGAGGCTGGCCACGTTCCACAGTGACCTTGCTGTAGTGGGGGTCAGTGCTGGGATAGGACCCTGAGCCCTATACATGCTAGACAACTGCTCTACCACCAAGCTATGTCCTCAGCCTCCAAACTTTGAAGATATCCTATGATTCAGAATTCCAAAACTGAAGTCAGATGTAGTGGGATACAGCTGTAATTAAAGCTACTGAGGAGACCGAGGCAAGGGAATCACAAGTTTGAGCCAACCAGGTTGCACAGTGAGATCCACCAAGTCAGCCTGCACAATTTATTGAGACCCTGTCTCTAAATCTAGAAGAAAAAAAAATTACAGATGTACTCAGACCTGTGTCTGAAATCACAGCCCTCCAAAGATTAAGAACAACTGCCTGGAGTTTGAGGCTAGACTGGGCTACATAGTGAGTTCCAGTCTAGCCCGGGCTCAGAATGAGACCTTGTCTCAATAAAGAAATAAATAAATTTAAAAGGCTGGGGCTGTAGCTCAGTGACCAGGTGCTTGTCTAGTATCTACAAGGCCTCAGCACAAGAAAGGAAGGAAGGGACAGAGGGAGAGACAGAGGGAGGGGAGGGAAGGAGGGACAGACATTGAAAACAAGGCCTTGGGGGAGGTGTTTGCACACCCACATTCACAGAAGCGTAATTCACAACTGCCAAGAGATCGAAGCAGCGGACATCTGTTGACAAACTGCATACATATAAGGGAAAACTGTAGGAGGGAAAACTCTGACACATACTGCAACATACTTCAGGCCTTGAGGACATTCCGCTAAGTGGGAAAAGCTGGTCACAAAAGACCAAATACGGAAAGATTTCTACCTAGACTTCTGAAATTCTGAGAAACCGAGTAGAATAGGAATTGCCAGGGGCGGTGAGGAGGATGGGAGGTGGTTATTTAATGGGCCCAGAGTTGCTGTTTTGCAAGATGCTTAGGGAATTGGTCGCATGACAATGGGAAAATACTTAACACTACTGAAGTGTATATGCACTTCAAAAGGTTAGGGTATAAATGGTCTTATGTATATTTTACTGCAATAAACAATAAAACTCTAAAAAAGATACCAGATGGTTTCAAATAGCCTGTGTGTGTGTGTGTGTGTGTGTGTGTGTGTGTGTGTGTGTGTGGTCTATCTATATAGACAGGCATCAGATTGCACACATGTGTGCATATACATGCCTGGAAGTCAAACTTGGTATTAGCATGCCTTCCTCTATTGATCTCTACCTCAATTTTTGAGACAGGGTCTCTTTCCTGAACCTGGACAGTTGAGCTAGGCTGACTTGGCCCAACACCTTAATGAATGGATGGGACTGTCCCTGCTCCCCTGCATAGGGGTTACATAAGCACAGCCTTCATGTTTGGATGGGAGTGGCCCTGCTCCCCCGTGCCGGGGCTACAAAGACACAGCCTTCATGTTTGGCTTTTATGAGTATGCTGGGGATTCTCAGACTGGCACAGCAAGCACTTTGCCCCCCAAACATTACAAAACCAAACAACCACATCTGTCATTTTCCCACAGGTCCTTTTAGAGGCCTACAAAACAGAAGAGGTGAACAAACCTGTGTTTATGTCCTATCTGCCATGGGCTTGGGGGACCTGCTACTGAGTCAGCGATTGAAACAAACCTTGTCCCCGTTTCTAAAGTCAAAGTGATATCCAGCAGACAGGCTGCCATGAAGATCCAGCAAGCTAATGAACAGGGCTGCAGACATATTCCATCCCCTTTTCCTTGTTCTAAATAAACAAGCCAATGTATTATATGGCTCCCATAGTGGGTGAGGGAGCCGATGAAAACACTCCCATTATAGATTAGAAAATCGATGTGTGAAGCTGAGGTTTTTCAAGGCCAAGGAGGACGTGGGGCCCATCTCCTGACTTGCAAGCCTGGCTATAACGTGTGTACTCTGATGCCTGGCTGGTTGGGGCTCAAAGGACAGAGCTCTGGACTCATTGTGGGAACAATGAGTTGATTGAAAACATCTGGACGGAGGTTTTCCAACCACTTTCTCAATCTGGGCTGGTTTCCAAGCCGTCAGGCTCCACTGAAACGCATGCTTGCTAATAGACGGCTGTTTCTACAGCAAGCTCGTATTTGTTTTACCACGTACTAGCAACGGAAGGGCCCCTCCATCTTGCCAGCGAGGCTTCTCCCTCAGAACATTCCGAACTGAGCTGCTGAAGGGCAGATTGTGAAAAGAGGCAGTGCCCTCATTCCTTCTGTAGCCAAAGAAGCCACCCTCACTTGGGCGTGGAGGCTGACCAGAAACGTTTTGTTTCCCACCTAGTATATGTATGTATGTGAATATATATATGTATATGTAGATATTATATATTGCACAAAATAATGGGTTTCAGCCAGGTGTGGTGGCACATGCCTGTAATTGCAGTACTAGCGAGGCAGAATCAGAATTCCCATGAGTTTGAGGACAGTCAATAACCAGTCTCAAAGAGTGAGTTCATTTAAGACATTCTTGTGCAAGCATATCGTGAACTTAGGCATTCTTCACCCCACTATCTTCTCCTGCCCTTCAGCTCTGCTGATCCCCTCCTCTTCCCAAATAGCCTTCTGCTTCCAAGTCATTGTTAATGTTGTTTGTTTTGTTTTTGCCAGACAGAGTTTCTCTGTGGAGCCCTGGCTGTCCTGAAACTCACTATATAGGCCAGGCTAGCCTCAGATTCAAAGACCCACCTGCTTCTGCTTCCTGAACGCTGGAATTAAAGGCATCTGCCATCACTGCCTGGCACAAGTTCTTTTTTTTTAAAGTCTAGATTTTATGTACAAGAGAAAACATGATATTTTTCTAGTTGGCCCCATCTTGCTTCACTTTATATGATGGTCTCCAGTTCCATCCGTTTTCCCAAAAATGATACAATTTTGTTTTTGTGATGGTTGACAAGTATTTCATTATATATATATATATATATATATATATATATATGCATTTCCCTTATTCAATCATATCTATCTATCTATCTATCTATCTATCTATCTATCTATCTATCTATCTATCTATCATCTATCTATATCAATCTATCATCTATCTATATCAATCTATCTATCTATCTATCTATCATCTATCTAAGACAGGGTCTCACTATGTAACTTTGGCTATTCTAGAATTCACCCTGTAGACCAGGTTGGTCTAGAACTTATAAAGATCTACTTTCCTCTGCCTCCCAAGTGCTAGGATTAAAGGCATGTGCCACTATGTCCAGCTTTCGGTCATCTCTTGATGGATGTCCAGTTTCATTCCACTACATGGCTACTGTGAAAAATTCAGAGTATCTTCGCATGGAGCAGCAAAGCGTGTGACATCAGCACCCTGGGGTCCCGAGGGAGCTGTTACTCAGCAGAACCGCTTTGTCCTGTACCATTCAAGCTCCCTTCTAGGAGTCTTGCTCTCTGCTAAGCTTGACCCTGACGTTTTCTGCTAGATGGAGGATACGCAAATCTACACTTTGCTTAAGATAGTATCAGCACCCACGGTTTGCTATTTGGTTTGGTTTCACATCAACGTTTTCTCCCATATATCTAGTACCCATCAGCTAGATTGTCCTGCTTCCAACACACCCTGCTTCCATGTCTGCCTGTGGGAAAGTGAGGCAGTTCTAGGCACCTAGGGGACATCTGGATGCAGGGGAAGTGGTACTTGGGATGAGGCTCTTACTGGGGACACAAACAAAAGCCATCCGGTCAGAAGCAAAATTGTGTTTTTCTCTTTCCACTCACTCACGGAAACCCATCTCCTGACGAAAGAAGCATGTAAACAATTCACAAATGTCTTGGAAGGGGCGGAACATAAATGAAATGGGGTTTGGATGCTGAGTCCTTGGTTTGATCAGGCAGTGGAAATTATCCCAAGCTAGAACATGCAGGGCTCTTGTCCTTGTCAGTGTTGTTACAGTTGAGTGGAGAGTCCCCACCCTGTTTCAGGTTTTCTGTGAAAGCCCTCTTTGGAACTTTCTGAAAGGGTCATGGCTTGCCTGGGCTTGGGGAGGTTGTGGGTTAGGCTGAAAAATCCAGGGGATCCCTTGTGATTGCCCTATTTTTGTTATGACAACTTGAACCTTGGAGGCGCCTGGACACTCTAGGAGGGCAGCCTGTTATGGGGTCAGTTACATCCTTCCGTGCCCATCCACAGAGTCTGACTCCAGGTCAGACTCCACTGGGTACCACTACCAGCAGCAGCAGCCCCAGCCAGGACACTGGCCAGATTCTGATCATCAAACCCCATCCTGTTTAACCAGCCATTTTTTCTTTTCTCCCACACCAAAGCAGACCAGTCAGCTCATATTTACCAGCGCTATATTAAATCTCCGCTGAGACTGATGAAACTTAAATACACTTATATTTAGAAGTTCTCTCATGGTGAAAACCAAGTGCCACTTTCTATGCAAATGGTTGAACTCTGTGTGTATATGTATGTGTGTGTGTACAAGAGTGTGCGCGTGTGTTTGTGTGTATGTGTACGTTTGTATATGTGCATGCTGAGACCAGGGAACAACCTCAGGTGTCATTCCTCAGTTGCTGACCACGTGATTTTGTGAGACAGGTTTTCTTATTGGCCTGAAACTCTCCAAGGAGGCTAGAGTGGCTGGCCAGTGAGCTCCATGATCTGCTTGTCTCTACCTCCTAGGGCTGGGGTTGCAAGTACATTCCGCTATGCTCAGCTGCCACCTCCACTTCCTGTGTGTGTGTTGGGGGGGGGATCAAACCTGTGTCTTCGTAAGTTCTTTATGGACTGAACCATCTTCTCATCTCTCAGACAGCTCAAGTCTTAATCCCTTGGCATTACAATGTTCAGTTTGTCTAGGATTTGTTTCTCCCCATCCTTTCCTTAAACTGCAGCTGTCAAGCCCTCGATGGTCTTTAGAAGTTCGGAACTCGGTTACCACATATCCTCCTTATGGAGACCTTCTTGCCCTTGGCTCCTAATGCTCTTCAAGGTCATGGCTCAGCCCTGATTGTAATCAATGACTGAACCCTCCTCAATCTCCATCTCAACCATCACATTTTGCCGCTGTATCTCCCACCATCTTTCCAGCACATTCTTGTTAGTGTTAACTCATCCAGGATCCCTACCCATGGGTTTGAATAGTTTTGCAGGATACTTCCTTCCTCCTCATAACTCTCCCTTCCTTATTCAGCAAGGACTCTGTAAACCATCATTTTATTAGCTTCCTTTCAAGTCTTCTCCACTCTCCTGAGCCCTTGGATTCTTTTTATCCTCTGATAGCAAAGTCCTACCCAGCAGGTCCACTTGTCCTGCTACTCCTGCTGGCTTCTGTAGGCAAAGATCCACAGATATCTCATCTGATGATAGGTTTGCTCCAAATTTGATTAAAAAAAATAAATCTGTCACTGGGGGAAAGCCACCATTGTTGGAGAATATTTGTCATAAAAATTTGAGGGTACAATAATCAGAATGGAAAGTATAAATTTGACGTAATCCCTAGATCACTCAGATAGCAAAATAAACAGAGATGTGGACATATGGATGAACATCGGAAGTTTAGTCAGAGACAGGAAGTGGTTCTAAAGGCTCCAGCTAATTGGTCTTGGCTGCTTTGACTCTCATTGCTGCCAAGTGAACCAGAACAAGCTTTTGGGACATGTAACTCTAAGCATGGGGTCTTAGGCCAGTTCTTCCATCAGGAAACTCCCCACTGGCTGGAGGTGAGGGGTGCAGAGAATGGTACACATTTCTACCCTTCGTTTCTGAATAACTGAGAGGAGGGAGGGTTGAAGGGAGTTTAACTTGTCGATCTCACTGTTCTCTCAACCGGCTGCAGATCCAGTCCCACCCAGAACTTAGAGATCAGAATGTCCTTGGTAGAGTCTGAAATGTTCTGTGTTTTTATGCTCACTCAAGAGAGTTTTTGTATAGTTATCATGGCATTGACCCTTTGGGTCCAGAGAGTGTGGACAGCTCACTCTAGTCCAAGAGTCTGATTAATGCCAAGCCCTGTGGGCAGCTCAGTAGGGGAAAAGGTACTTGATTTGTCAACCTGGAGTAGAGGTGCAGCTCTTGGAAGAACACTCTGTGTGTGTGTGTGTGTGTGTGTGTGTGTGGTGTGTGCACACACACATGCATAAGCATATGTGGATACCAGAGAGGTCAGGTTATCTTCTTCCAGAGATAGAGTTTTTCACTAAACCTGGTGCCCACCGATTGACTAGGTTAGCTGGCCAGCAAGCTCCAGGAATCCACCTGTCTCCACACCCTCAGCACTGAGGCTTCCTACACATGCCACCATGCCCAGTGTTTGTGTAGGTGCTAGATAGCCAAACTCAGGTCTACTTGCTTGCATAGAAAGTTCTTTACCCACAGAGCTGATTTATTTGCAAATGATACCTTTCGCCCACACTGGCATTCCTAACTAGGGATGCCGACTACTGCGGCACACCAATTCTTAAAGAGTCCATCTTCCAGATGTCGATCACATGCCATGTGACATTTTGCTTAATGATGTACCACGTGTATACAAGAGGTTCTCAGATACCACCCTGTTGCCTGGGGACCTCATAGTTGTTTTTGTAAGAATCCTCTATGGTGCTGAGATTGCTAGCGACTCTTTTTCAGAGCACATCCACATTGTAAAGCTACATACACAGCTCAGCATGGCCCTGAGCTAGGAGTCTGAGTCATGAAGACCGACCTTCCCTCAAAACTCCCATAACTTCCCTTTTGTGTGCTTTAGAAATTGTATTTAATTCTGTATATGTGTATTTATCTATGTGTTGGCGCATGCATGGGACAGCAGGGACCCTCAGAGTCCTTCAGGGAACTCAGAGCCCCCTGGAGCTAGTTGTAAGCTATTGTGAGTCACCTGGTGCGGGTGCTGGGAATCAAACTCAGGCCCCCGAGAAAAGCAGCACATTCTGCGGCATCTCCCCAGCCTCGTTATTTTGTTTTGTTATTGTTGCTTCAGGATAAATATATTTGACTCTAACAAAGAAGGAAGCAAGAGACCAACTCAAGGTTAACAATTCAATGTGACTCTGGTCTTAGGACAACCAATGCCATAACAGCATGTTAAAGTTAAAATAGCATGTTGAAGATAAGTGTGATCATTTGTAGTCCCAATGGCAGGGAGGCAGAACCAAGGGAATCCTAACAGCTTAGCCTACTAGGTGAGTTCCAGGTCATCAAGAGAAGTTGTCTCAAAAAAGAAAAAAAAAGAAGAAGAAGGATAACATCACACCTGAGGTTGTCCTCAGGATGCCATAGACACACACCTGTGTAAGATCACAAGCGCACACATGTACGTACACACATGTAGACACAATAAAATAATGATGATGATCTTCATGTGTGTAGAAATCTAGCCCGTGGAGTTTTTTTGAGAAAGAGTGAGAGCCCTACTTGGAAGGAGAAATCTGGATGCAGGCAAGACACTACAACCCTTAGAGTGTGGCTTAGTAAGATGGGCGCAAGCTCACTTTACCTACTGACTGAGGCCACCAACCATCTTGTCTCGCCTGAGACATTTCCTGCTCAAAGCAGGAAGAGCCTGGACAGTTTCTGATGCTTGATCCCTTCCTCATTCCCTGGAGGTGCCGCCCATCAGCCTTCCAGCAGGACACAGCCTGCAAGGCAGATGGGAAACTCTTGGAAAGCCAGGCTTAATAACAATTCCATCTTTCTTCGCAGGCTCATCAGGGCGTGTCCTGGCCTTGCTGTGTGACAGACACTCATCTCCTCGGCACCATCAGCCTCTTACCTTCCCCTGGGCCGTAGGAGGAGCTGGCTGTCCAGGACTTGGCTTCCACATAACCCACTTCCCGGCAGACAACGTGGGCAGCGTGGATGGAGAAGTCATCATCACACACAGTGCCCCACTGGCCTTCATAATAGACCTCCACGCGGCCTTCATTATGCTTCCTCTTCTGGCCCGCCAGGCGGACCTGGATCTTGACCACATCGGCGGGTACCTGATGCTGATGGTACTCGGGAGCGGGCTGCTGGAAGTACTCGGGGTACTGGAGTTGGTAGGGCCAGCTCTCATACTGTGCTAGGCTCAGGGAGGGCAGGAAGACGAACATAGCCAAACAACCATAGAAGCGGGAGCCGAAAGGTATCTCCATCCTTGTCCTGTGCTGAGAAGAGGTCAGGGGTGGCAGCAGGAACTTTCTGGAACAAATAAAAATGATCAGAAGAGCCATTAGTCTAGGATAAAGGTTGTAGGTTTCTGTAAAGAGTTCTGTGACATTACCTTCCTGGCTTAGCATGCAAAGCTCTTCCGGGTTACATTCCAGCCCAGTTCTGTTCCCATTTCAGTTTTGGCAACACCAGTCTGAGTTCCTAAAGTCTATCACCCATCTTCCCCATCTTTGGAATGCTGTCATCCATACTTGCAACTAAATTTAAAGAAAACCTTTGCTTTTCTTCTTTAAATTTATTTGATTTTATGTATATGCGTATGTGGGCAGGCATACCACTGTATGGGTGTGGAGGTCACAGGACAACTTGTGGGAATCGATTTTCTTATTTCACCAGGTGGGTCCTAGGGATTGAACTTAGGTCATCAGTCTTGGCCACAAGCTCCTTTACCTGCTGAGTCATTTCTAGCCCCACTTCTTTCTGTCTTTCTCCTTCCCCAATGGAGAAGTTAGCAAAGTTCAAGTGAACTGATAAAGAATGAAGGAAGCACCCCGGTTGTCAACAAAGGCTAGCCATGACCTCTTGGTGTTTGCTGAGTCTCCCTGAGATACCAGTGGCTTCTAGAACTGAGCATAGCTGAGTGGGAAAGGCTCTCTGCTGGCATCTTGGTTCTTTACTGAAGGGTCTCAGACCACCCATAACAACCAGCAGAGAGGAGCCATGTAACACATATAGGATGCTAGTCTTCCACTGGCTTCTAATCTCTTCCTGATACCTCTAATGAGAAAACCCAACTCAGTGCAACCAGGAAACAAGGTTAGGAGAGCTGATGGAGAAGTCTGTACTGGCTGGCCTCCTGGACACAAGGCTGGTAGAGAAGGAGAACAGTGGGTCCCATGGGCTGACCTCCTGTATACAAGGCTGGCAGAGAGGGATAACGGTGGGTCCCAAAAGGCAAATGCAAGCTTCTCAGAACACCTCTACACTCTGCACTTCCATCTCCTCACAGCTGAAACCCAGCTCAACCTCAGCCACTCTCCCCAGTCATCCTGTGCCGAGGCAGATTTAGGATCTGCTGGTAATTTCTCAGAGATTTTCAACATGTCCGATAGGATGGCAAACTTTTTAGGGCAAAGCTTATATCTTAGTCTTCTCTGGTCTCTCCATGACAGATTTTATAGATTTATAGACACATTTACTAAACAGGAACGTGATCTGGCTGCAGGGACTGAGCCACAAGTGGGCCATGGAGTCTGAGTGGTCCCCAGTGAGCATTGAATCAGAAAGTCTGACAGGATCCTCTGGGAGCCTGCACAGTTCTCCAGAACTATCTGGCCTTGTTCCCACTAGAAGTGTGGAAAATCCTGCACTGCACCGTCAGTGTCAATATCTGAGGTGATCATGGTGACCTTGGCCTTGGCAGGTATTCTGCAGATTGGAGACCTAGTGCTCTGTTGGCAGAGGGCTGCTGTCACTTCCTTTGAAAATGGTGGAGCAAGCTGGGCATAGTGGCACATGCCTTTAATCCCAGAACTTGGAAGGCAGAGGCAGTCACGTCTCTGTGAGTTTGGTGCCTGCCTGGTCTACATAGCAAGTTCAAGTTCCAGAAGAACCTACTCTGTCAAAAAGAAGAAGAAAAAGGAGAAGGAGGAGGAGGAGGAGAAGGAGAAGAAGAAGAAGGAGGAGGAGGAGGAAGGAGGAGGAGGAGGAGGAGGAGGAAGAAGAAGAAGAAGAAGAAGAAGAAGAAGAAGAAGAAGAAGAAGAAGAAGAAGAAGAAGAAGAAGAAGAAGAAGAAAAGAAAGAAAGGAAGGAAGGAA
Organism: Microtus pennsylvanicus; assembly: GCF_037038515.1. Lineage (NCBI taxonomy): Eukaryota > Metazoa > Chordata > Mammalia > Rodentia > Cricetidae > Microtus > Microtus pennsylvanicus. Next base: position 28,900,722 of record NC_134593.1, on the reverse strand, counting down.
GAAAGAAAAGAAAAAGTTGGAGCAAAGAAGGGGGATAAAGTCTGTAGGCAAGTGGAATGCACTCTCAGAGAAGTTACAAGGGCCGTGGCAATTTCTTTCCTATTTATAGTATCTCTCCATAGGGGCAGCAGGAGTTTGAGACCAGACTGCTCCTAACTCACAGAAGAGGGGCTAAGCTCTTTGTGTTGAAGTAGAAGAGGGGTTGAGGAAGCCAGCATCAAGGAGGGCACATCTGTAGTGGAAAGAGAACATGCTAGAAATGGATGAACTGAGTTTGAATTCTCATTCTGATATTGATCAGTTGTGGGACCTTGGGCAAAAACATTGAATTTCTCTGCACACCAGTTTCCTCATCTACTGAACATAGATCATAATCCTATGCAGCCCACAGAACCGTCTGAGAGCACTGCAGTAGGAGTATCCTTTAAATGAAAAATTACATTCTTCAAGGTCGTGGGCATCACAGCCAGCTGGAATCTATGTGTAACTCCAGAGTGAGGTTGTATATAGAGACCTCACGTGTCTTGGTCCTCAGATAACTCAGAGACTGGGAGATAATGAGAAAAGGACTGTGGGCGTGTCTCAAGGAGGAAGCAGATTGAGATGTGAGAGTCCAAAAGGAAAAGCAGGAATTGCAGCTGGAAACCGCAGGGGCAAACACACTTCATTTCAGCCACACACCAAGGGGCAGAGAGAGCACAGTCCTCGGTTCAGGATGTTACTATCAAGGAAGGGCTGGCTAACTTACCTTGGGCTGAAGCCACCCGGAGCCACCTGTGCTGTGCCTTGCAGAGACACAACCCTTTGCATGCTGGTACCCTGTGTGTTTGCTAAGAGAACACACCCTCTGTTATTGCCAGAGACTCAGCAATTCTCATCCTATGACACTGGAACAGGCCCAGAGAGTGAGGGGGTTCCTGCATTGGGGTCCACAGTCTGTGCCCGGCTTATGTTTTGTGACACAGCAGAGAGCCTCTTACCCTGCCCTCCAAAGACCGCATGCCTCAAGGAGACCTTGCCAGGTCCCGTTAGACAAACGAAGGTTCTCTCTGGCTGTTTTAAAACCAACGTTGCTTGTGATTTGCTCTGTTGTCCACCAAGCTTTGTGACCAGAAACTCAACCCTGAGGGGTCCCACGAAGCCAGGTATCTGTTTCTGATAGGTAGACTCATTTGTATTAGAAAAGTCTTACCACGAACAACCACAAACAGTAAATAAGCCTGCTAAGAACACGCACTACATGACGTTTTGCTCAACAAAAGACCCTGCCTATGAAAATGATCCCATAAGTTTATACTGGAGATGAAAATTCCCATCACCTGGTAACACGGTAGCCAGCCTAACATCACAGCATAACACACTGCGGCATTCCTCCTGTTTGCTGGGGTGGTGGTGGGAACAAACCCACTGCGTCGCCTTTGTCTCAAAGAGCAATAACGCTCCAGCCCAGCACACCGGTATGACCGCGACTTGACTGCTTTATGCCTTTGTCATATTGGTTTTTTGTTTGTTTTGGCTTTTTTTTGTTTTGTTTGAGACATGGTCTCACTCTGTAGCCCGGGCTGAATCAGATTCACAGGACTCCTGCCTCCGCCTCCACGTGCTGGGATTACAGGAACGAGCCACCACACCTGAAATCATAGCTTGTTTCATCACTGCTCGGCCATTGCTCCTTCTGCTTGGGAACAACGCTGAATGCAAAATGTCATGCTGTGTCACACCCGCAGTGGCCTTCCACAGCTTGTTTATTATAAGTCTCCTGATCGGATTAGGAGGCCGCATGGAGGGACTGGTGTCCAACCATTCAGGTTTGTGAGGGAACATTCTAGGATGTTTAAACAATGCCTGAGTATCCTGTCCCTTCTGTGTCGTTCCTCCCCACCTCTACCCTAGTCATTGGGTGAAACTTGCTGCTGGAAGGCTACTGAGGCTACATGGGCTCAAAGAGCCAAGGATGCAGAGAGAAAGGATGTGCATCGAGATGGGCTTACATAGGTCTCTGCCTTCCCCAAGTGAGTGCCCAGTAGGTTGGAGAGCTGAGGGACATTTTCAGTGGCCTTCAAGGACTGACAAGATAGACATCAGAGGCCATGGGAAAGGGACTGGTGAGATAAATTAGGACACGGAGTGTAAGCGATGTGCCTGGAAACGCAAAGAATGTGCAGAGGAAGCATTTGAAGGGCAGTGGTGGGGAATTATTCACACCGATGCACAATAGAAGAGCAAGCAGTGCACACATGGAGGAAACCACCTCCGGGCACACGGACTGTGGACAGTCAGGAAAGGAGGAAATCTCACACACAGCCAGAGGGAGATGGGCATGCTACATCTGAAGAACATCAGGCAGCCTCTCCGCAAAAATAAGAATAACAGCATGACATTTTCCAAGGGCTGGCACAGTAACAGCGGTCTATGGATTGGGGAAAAAATGAAGATGAAATGGGGACACTGAGACAAACAAAAACGGAGGCACTAGAAGGAGATCTTTAAGCCAAAGGAAAAGTAATGCCAGAAATGGTGTGGAGGTTTAGGAAGGAATGAAGGACGGAATAGGAAACGACATGAGCACACCTAAATGCAAACCCACTGTATAAAACAATAACAATGTCCTGTGTCCTCAAATATCTGTACTATGGACTGGAGAGGTAGCTCAGAGTTAGGGCACTTGCCTTTCAGGAGTGAGGCCCTAGGTTTGGTACTCAGAGTTGCATCATGACAGTGATAAAAAAGACAACAACGACTGTGTGTGTGTGTCTGTGTATGTGTGTATGTGTGTGCGTTTCACTACTTCCCAATAGTGGCACAGATTAGAAACAAAATATAGCCTTTGCGAGACGGTAGAAAAGCACAATAGATGCTCCAATTAAAAGACAAACGTCACCAACACAGACTGAACAATATAATCAAACGACATATTCTTACAAAAGACCACGAAAAAATAGAAGATGATACAGTGTGTGCAGCTCAGTCAAAAGAAAGCTGATCCAAAGTGAGATAACACTGACTCCAGAACAAAAAACCCTATCAGAGCCCAAAGGGAAAAGCTAACGAAAGAGTCAATCTGTCAGGAAGCTACAACTGTGTGGTGTGCATGGGTCATTTCAGGATGCATGAGATAAATACTGACGGAATGAAGGGGAAATCAGATCCACGGCCAATCCTTAACTGCAACGGAGACTCTCCACACAGACGGCCCAGGCACTGAGTACAGAAACAAGGAGATCAACCACACGACAATTCACGGAGTTCCTGGAAGCTGTACTCAACAACTCCATAGGACAGATGCCCTTCAAGGACACACAGACTTGCCTAAATGAACCCCAAGGTGAGTCAACAAGCAAGTCTCAACACAATCAATGAAAGCACACAGAGCGTACTGTCTGACCGCAGGAGAATTTAGCCAGGTGCCAAGGCTGAAAACCTAATGAGCATTTGTTGGTTTTGTTTCTAAAAACACAGACTGTGGTCTTGGTAAATTCTGACGAAGCTGGAGATGCTGGTACAGCACTTCATAGCAAGCACAAAGCCTGGGGTTCAATCCTCAGCATTACCTGTAGTCTCTGCACGTGGGAAATAAAGATAAGAGAATTTCGAGTTCAAGACCATCCTAAACTACACAGCAAGCTAGAGGCTAGCCTGGGCTATATAAGACACTCTCAAAACAAGCAAACAACGAAAACAGAAACATAAGGTATGTGTGTGGGTGGGGGTTGTTTTAGATGCTGCCTCTGTCGGCTCAATTCAAGGTCACCTTGCAGTGACCTTCCACTGTCAAAGTTCAAAGGCTATCCTGGCACCTCACATGGCCAAGGACATGAGCATACACGTGTCTCTTCTTGCCTCATGCCTTCTTCTTACAGAGTCACCAGGATTCAAACAGGGTCCCTACTGGGATGATTTAGTCTAATTCTGGTTTCCCCAAGGCCTCACCTCCGAGGGAACAAATCCTTGGGCAGACACTTCTAACTATGAAGCTAGAGAATCCCCAATCATTACGACAATGACGTACTATTCATCTCCTTCCAGTGCGTGAGGCCATATGCATTTGCTTGTTGGGCTAACTCTCAGACATCCTTCTCAGGTGAGACCCAGCTCTGAGTGAACAGAACTGTCCTAGTCTGTGACAGACGTGACTCTGACAGCCTAGTTGTGCCCCTAGGACATCGGTGAATGTTCAAGGGCTGAACTCTGTGAGCCTAGGTGACCTTACTCTGAATTCTGGAGTTTTGCTTTGTCTTGTCTTGTTTTTGTCTTTGACTCTTCCTGTTTGGTTTTCTGAGATGGCTCTGTGTAGCCCAGGCTGGCCTAGAACTAGAAGCCCTCTTACCACCACCTAGCCCAGGCTGGCCTAGAACTAGAAGCCCTCTTACCACCACCTCCTGAACACTGGCATAAATCCCTATACCCAGCTCGCTGTGCTTTCTTTCTTTTTTTTTTTTTTTGAAAATTAAGAAAGTCAGTGACCTGACAAAGGTCAAGCTGAGCGATTTGTAGTTACTGCATTAAAACACATACACACACGCAACACACACACACAATGACTCCTATGTTTCTCAATATAGGAGTTATCTCCTCATTCATAATTTTGGCTACCCATCCTCAGTTTCACAGGAAAACAGTAAGTGGAAAATTCTAAGAATCAACAACTCATTTGTTTTAAATTCTACAGCTATCTCAAGTAATGGGATGCAATCTCATGCTGACCTATGCCACGCCCCCTCTAGCCAGGATGATAATCAGCTCTTGATACACCGTACCTTGTGTACCTTGTATCGTGGCCGTCTACACCACCCACCCATTCATGAATCAGTCAGCAGCTAGTCTCATTGTGCTCTGATATGGGGTCCGCGCAGCAGGCAGTACCTGTGTTCAGGTAACCATTGTTTTAGTACCGATTGCCTCAAAGCACAAGAGCACAGAGGCTGAACGCTCAGATAGGAAAAAACAAAAGCCACAAAGTGTTTCCTCAGTAAAGAGAAGACTCACAAGCTGGGGTGCTAAAAATCTTTCCCAAAATGTAAAGACGGAAAAAAGTTGAACCAGAACCATGAACACCAGCATGGTAAGACGCTTGGAGAGTGTCCTAGGTTAGGTTTCTTACTATGGCTGTGACCAAAAGCAACTTGGGGAGAAAAGGTTTTATTTGGCTTACACCTTCCAGGTCATCACTGAGGCAGGAGTCAAAGCTGAAGCCGTGGAGGGGTGCTGCTTACTGGCTTGCTTCTCATGGCTTGCTCAGTCTGTCCCAGGACCGCCAGCCCAGGGGTGGGACCGCCCACAGTGAGCTGGGCCCCGGCTACAGCAGTCACTAATCAGGAAAATGCCCTACAGACATGCCACAGGGCAATCATACAGAGGTGATTCCTCGATAGATTCCCTCATTCCAGATGAGTCTAGCTTGTGTCAAGTTGGCCAAAACCAAGTAGCACAAAGAGAAAAGCAGAGGATCCATTGAAGTTGTATTTCAGAGTACTGTTATACATTTTATTTCATTATATGCTGTGAATCTCTTACCAGGTGTGATAGTTTGACTGCAATTGGCCCCCATGAGCTCACAGGGGAGTGGCACTATTGGGAAGTGTGGCCTCGTTGAAGTAGGTGTGGCCTTGATGTAGGAAGTGTGTCACTGGGGGCAGACTTTGAGGTCTCCTTTGCTCAAGCTTCACTCAGTATGACACCACTTCCTGTTGCCTGCAAGCCGTAGGACTCACAGTCCACTTCCTGTTGCCTTCTGACCAAGATGTAGCCAACACCATGTCTGCCCACATGCCGCCATGATGATAATGGACTGAAATGGTAAGTAAGCCACCTGAAATAAATGTTTTCTTTAGGAGAGTTGCCGTGGTCACGGTGTCTCTTCACAGCAACAGAAACCCCAAGACACCAGGCTTAATTTACAAATTGAATTTCATCATTAGAATACATCTAAAAGGGAAGAGAGCATGATCTATGTAGGAATCTGTGCTATCTCTGGCTTTGCACTCCCACTGAGGGTCGTCTTCATCTGAAGGCGAGCTGGTACTCTCTAGGCAGGGCTGTCCAACCTTTTGATACTGTCATCTCCAAACAGTCTGGGCTGCTCATAGCTCTAATGGGATGCACGCGGTCTGTGGGCTGCAGGTCAGACAGGCACTGGTGTGAAGTCATCAACGATGGCTTTATCCCAAGGAGGAAATCAAGGGACAGAGGCTCAGTAAGCTAGGCTGTCCTGGTGGGAAGTAGAAGGCAGGGATCCAAATGTGTGTGACCAGGTGGCCAAGGCTATGCACTGCCCTTTGCTCTGTGGCCCTTGTCCCCACCCCAAGGGTTTCAGATCCTCTAATCTTGTTCCAAAAAGAGATGGGGGGAAATGTGATCTTGTAATTTAAAAAAGAAAACTCTTAATTTCTGGCTTTGGGTGTCTATAGACAGCTACACCCGGTTCCCCAGACTTCATGGGTGTGTCCCTGTGCAGTGCCACATCTTCCCTAGAAAGAGGGCTCTCAGCTCCTTCACTTCTTCTGCTCCACCTTTATATGTCCAATTCGGCTACTTTTCTTTCCTCTTAAAAATAATCTTAATGCGCTTTTCCCTCTCTGTTGGGAGAGTTATTCATATTGATGATAAAGATCTGAGCAAATGACAACTGGTGAAAGGAAAAGAAAATAAGTAATACAGCTGTTGGGTCCATCGCCATCAAATCTGCAATGTTCGCTCTTCCGTCTTTCCTCTGCATCTATCGCCTTGGAAAAATTTGAATCACTGAGCATGCCTATAGCCCCCATACTAGAGGAAGGAGAAGGAATACCATGAGTCTGAAAATCACTGGGCTGCATAACAAGTCCAAGACCAAGCTGAGGTATATAGCGAAACGCTGTGTCAAAAAGCCAAGGGTTGGGGACATAGCCCAGTGGTAGAGCGTTTGCCTGGCATGTGCAGGTCACTGGGTTCAATCCCAGCACTGGGGACTGAAAACCAATGGGAATCATTTCCTACATATTGCCTTGGAAAATGAGATTTCTCTCTCTCTCTCTCTCTCTCTCTCTCTCTCTCTCTCTCTCTCTCTCTCTCTCTCTCTCACCCTCTATGTAGACCAGGCTGATCTTGATTTTATAGAGACCCACTTGGTTTTATTTCCCAAGTGCTGGGATAAGGTGTGCGCCACCATGCCCAGCTTGAAAAGTGCTTTTTAAGGCAGGGAGTGGTCTATATAGAGTTCTATGATAGCCAAGGCTACATAGAGAGACCTTGTCTCAAAAATACACACACACACACACACACAAAACTCTGTCTTTTAATTGAATAGTATATAGCAGACATTATAATTAATTTTTCTGTTATATAGTTATTATTTATTATGATGATTAATCTTGATGGTGAACTGGGCTGGATTGAGAGGCACCTAAGAATTTAGTAAAGATCACTTTTGCATGTGTGTATGTGGGGGTGTACAGAAAGGATGATTTTAAGTGGGGGAGATGAGTGGCACCAGTCGGTAGGCTGTCCCCTGGATGAAGGACAGGTACTATCTGCTTCCTGGCCACAATGTATGATGGTCTTCTCTGCCATACCCTCATCACCATGATTAACTGATGCCTCTGAAACCATGAACCAAAACAAATCTTTCTTCTCTAAAGTTGTTTTTCATGGCTAGAAAGATGGCTCAGTGGTTAAGAGCACTGACTGGGGTTCAATTTCCAGCACCCATGCAGCAACGCAAAACTGTCCATAATTCCAGGGGACCCAACACCATGGCAAAACACCAATGTACATAAAATAAAAATAAATAAAGTTGATTTTCTCTAGTATTTTTCCAGAGTGACACAAAATTACAATTATAGAGCATTGAGTCATGCAGAAAGACTATAATTCTGCTTCTAAATCTCTCTGCCACTGTATACATTGTTGAAATGAAAACCCATATTGCTAAAATGTTACACAACCTTGGGATGCATTCCTAAAAATAAACTAGGGAGGCAGAAAAGTCTATAAAAAAGCCAACACTTCTGCAAAATACACTAAGGATTCAGTGAGTTTCCAGTGTGGTCAGCAGTATGGAGGTTTCCCTGAACTGATATGCAAACATAATATTTTGCTTTAGTTGGCATTGCTTTGGCTACCCAGACTCTTTCTTTGGAGATATCTTTGTGCCTTTTTCCCCCTTTCCTGTTTTCTCATTGCTTTGTATGATTCATCTCTAAGCTGGCATCCAACCAACCCACAAGAGGGTGAAGTTCCAGGCATCCCAGAAGACCAGACACCCAAAGTAGTGGGGCTATGGGGACCCCATGAATCTAGGCTTCTCTTTACTCCAAAAGGAAGTGATTGTTTCTTGCCTTTTCTGACACCTGAACATAAACCAACATGGCAAATTCCCCATCCACTACTCCAGATATATAGAGCCATCTGGAAGGATGGGAGCACCTCTGTCTTCTTTAGACCTGCTCCATCAGTTCCCGCCAGAGGAAGTCAGGAAAGGACTTAAGGGGTGGCTGGGCAGTTAAGAGCACTTGCTGCTCTTGCTGAAGACCCAAGTTCAATTCCTAGCACCCACATCAGGTGGCTCATAACCATGTGTAACTCAGCTCCAATGGATTTGATGTCCTCTTCTGGCCTCTGAAGGTACACACAAACACACACACACAGAGACAGACAGACAGACAGACAGACAGAGAGAAGAAAGGGAAAGAGAGGGAGAGGGAGAAAGAAAGAGAGAAACTAAAATAAAAAATTAATTAAAAGAAAAAGAAGAAGAGCTAGGGAGATGGTACAGGCGCTAAAAGTCTTTCTGTGTCCTACAGCTGATAAACGCCTTCAGTAATGTAGCAGGATACAAGATTAACTGAAAAAAAAATCAGTAGCCCTTCTATATACAGATGATATGCAGGCTGAAAAAGAAATTAGAGAAACATCATCCTTTACAATAGCCACAAATAATATAAAATATCTTGGGGAAATTCTAACCAAACAAGTGAAGGGCCTGTATGACAAGAACTTTAAATCTTTGAAGAAAGAAATCGAAGACATCAGAAAATTGAAAGATATTCCATGCTCTTAGACAGGAAGGATTAGCACAGTAAAAATGGCAATCTTACCAAAAGCAATCTACAGATTCAATGTAATACCCATCAAAATTCTAGCAAAATTCTTCACAGACCTTGAAAGAACAATATTAAACTTCATTTGGAAAACCAAAAAACTCAGGATAGCAAAACCAATTCTGTACAATAAAGGAATTTCTGGAGGCATCATCATCATCCCTGACTTCAAACTCTACTACAGAGCTACAGTACTGAAAACAACTTGGTATCAGCATAAAAACAAACAGTAGTGCCAAGAGAATCAAATCAAAGACTCGAATATTAATTCACACACCTTCAAACACCTGATTTTTGACAAAGAAGCTAAAAATGTAAAATGGTAAAAAGAAAGCATATTATACAAGTGGTGCTTGCATAAATGGATGTCAACGTGTAGAAGAATGAAAATAGATCCATATCTAGCGCCATGTACAAAACTCAAGTCCAAATGGATCAAAGACCTCAACATAAAACCAACCACATGAACCTCATGGAAGAGAAAGTGGGAAGTACCCTTGAACACATTGGCACAGGAGACCACTTCTTAAATATAACCCCTAAGTAGCACAGACACTAAAAGAAACAATTAATAAATGGGACCTCCTGAAACTGAGAAGCTTCTGTAAAGCAAAGGGCATAGTCAACGAGACAAAACGGCAGCCTACAGAATGGAAAAAGATCTTCATCAACCCCACATTTGACAGAGGACTGATCTCCAAAATACACAAAGAACTCAAGAAACTAGTCATCAAAAGAACAAACAATCCAATAAAAAAATGGGGTACAGACCTAAACAGAGAGCTCTCAACAGAAGACTCTCAAATGGTCAAAAGACACTTAAGAAAATGTTCAACTTTCTTAGCCATCAGAGAAACGCAATTCAAAACAACTCTGAGATACCATTTTATACCTGTCAGAATGGCCAAGATCAAAAACACTGATGACAGCTTATGCTGGAGAGGATGTGGAGTAAGGGGAACACTCCTCTACTGTTGGTGGAAGTGCAAACTTGTACAGCTACTTTGGAAATCAGTATGGTTTCTCAGAAAATTAGAAGTCAATTTACCTCAAGACCCAGGAATACCATGCTTGGACATATACCCAAAGGATGCCATAAGACATGTACTCAACTATGTTCATAGCAGCATTGTTTGTAATAGCCAAAATCTATAAACACCCTAGATGCCCCTCAACTGAAGGATAAATAAGGAAAATGCGGTACATTTACACAATGTAGTACTACTCAACTGCAAAAAATAATGATATCTTAAAATATGCAGGTAAATGGGTGGAACTAGAAAAAAATCATACTGAGTGAGGTAACCCAGATCCAGAAAGACAAATATAATATGTACTCACTCATAAGCAAATATTAGACATAAAGCAAAGGATAACCAGTCCACAACCCCAGAGAGCCTAGACAATAAAGAAAACCCTGAGAGAGACATATATGGACCCACCTGGAAGGAGAAAAAGACAAGATCTTATGAGGAAACTGGGAGAGTGGGGAGCAGTGGGGAGGGTGGGAGGGGAGAGGGAAGGAAGGAAGGGGAGTGGGGGAAAACGTATAGCTCAATAAAAACAATAACAATAGTGCTTGCCGTGAAAGCAAGAGGAGTTGAGTTCCAGTCCTGAGTAGCCACCTAAAAGCTGGGCATGGCCATGTGTGATTGTAACCCAAGAATTAGATATGGAGATGGGTGGATCCTGGATCCCCGTTGACCAACCAGCCTAGCCTAGACAGAAGACTTCAAGTTCAGCTACTGACTCTGTCTCCAAAGAACAAAGCAATAGAAGGAGACATCCAACATCTTCCGCTGATCTCATCATCAATATGTGTGGGCATTTTGTAGCACAACATATACCATGGGGTGGGAGAGAAGGGAGAGAGAAGAAAGACAAAGAAGAGAGAGGTGGGGGAGGGAGCCTCATCTCTACACTACTACTGGACGAATACAGGGCGAGTGGTCAGACAACAGAAGCACTATTCTCAGCATCTCTCTGAATCCTGAGGTGTCTCTTCATAGCCAGAGTCTCAGAACACTCCACAGCAGAGAAGTTGCATCATAGACATGGTGGAAATTCTGGAATCTCTGAACTGTGAGCAGAGGGTGTTCGCCAACTGTGTCAGCCAGCCACAGCAGATGATTATTGCAGAGACTCCGCAGCTCGGTCCACACATCCTGAGGTTGTGCAGGCTGGGGCGGGTAGTGGGGGACTGTCCCATACGTCCTTCTTTGAAGAATATCCTACTGACTATAACTTGAGTGACATCTGGGAACTTTGCAACAGAGGCTCTTAATGACTCATCCGGTGGAACTCAGAAAAAGGTCAACACCAGAGGGCCGTGAGCAACATGACTAAGGACTGGGGTAGCTGTCTGGCAGAGTCAAAAATACTGTTGCTTACCAGAAAGTGATACATTTTGTCCCCAGTATTTTCTCACTGGCTTGCAATTATGCAGTTAAGGATATTCCTACATTACATTTAATCTATTTGAGAATATAATGTCCACTAAGCCCCCTGACGCGAGGTGCTGGGCTACAAGGGCCATCTCACTCTCATTTATATGTCTAGTAATATTTGTTTTGAAAAGACTAAGTGCTCCAATGCTTGGTGCATATAAATTTTTGCTATATTTTTCGTGACAAATGGTTCCTTTGGTCAAGACATAGGAGCCCTCTTTGTCTAAGCTATTCTGTTTCTATGTCTGTTTATTTAATCTACTCATGCTTTTGGAATCTATTTGCTTGAACTGTCATTTTATCTTTCCATTCTGTCTGTGTCCTCATAGGCTGAGGATATTTATTATGGATATGATTTTATTGGGTCTTCTTTTTAAATCAGCCAGCCTGTGTTTAATTAGAGAATTAAGGCTATTTACATCCAGGGCTGCGAGTGAGGCACACATCCACCTACACACTTGATCCTCACATTTTGTTGACATTTTTCTTAGTAGTTTTGGTCTATTTTGTTTATTTCTTTCTCTTTTATTTCAAAGATTTGAGGATTTGTTCCATTGGTAATGCCTGAGCCTTTTCTACTTCTCACTTGTAGATTTGGTGTTTTTAGTGGAATTTATACATAATTTTTTGGTCTATTAAAGCAGAAGCAAACTTTATTCCAGAAAAAGAAAGAGAAATTACTATAGAGCACACAAAGCTTATCAGCTATAGCTGTGACCGCAGCCAGAGATCAGACTTCTGTAGCTGTGGCAATGGGTGGTTTCCGAACTACCCTCCCCCTTCTTTTGGCCATTTTTTAAAAATTGAGATATACATTTTTCTCTGCTCCCATCCCTTCCTGCCCCTCCCCTTCTACCCTCCCCCATTACCCTCATGCTCCCAATTAACTCAGGAGATCTTGTCCTTCCTATATAGATTCAAGTATGTCTCTCTTTAAAGGATGTGGGGTACGGGGGACGTTCTTCCATTGCTGGTGGGAGCGCAAAATTGTACAGACATTTTAGAAATCAGTATGGTGATTTCTCAGAAAATTAGGAAACAATCTACCTCAAGACACGGCAATACCACTGTTGGGTATATACCCAAAGGGTTTTCAATCATACCATAAGGACATGTGTTCAACTATGTTCACAGCAGCATTATTTGTAATAGCAAGAACCTGGAAACAACCTAGATGCCCCTCAACTGAAGAATGGATAAAGAAAATGTGGTACATTTACACAATGGAGTACTACTCAGCAGAAAAAAATATCTTGAAATCTGCAGGCAGATGGATGGATCTAGAAAAAAAACATACTGAGTGAGATAACCCAGGCTCATAAAAACAAATATAATAATATGTACTCACTCATAAGTGACTTCTAGACATTAAGTAAAGAAAATCCAACCTACAGTCCACAACCCCAGACAACCTAGACAACAAAGAGGACCCGAAAAATTTATACATATTTTCTAATGATGGTGTTTATCATATTTCTCTCTTCTTGGTATAGAATTCTTTCTACCATATTCTATAATTGTGGTCTCCTAGTTATGAATGCCTTTAACTTAGCCTTGTCATAAAAGATCTTTACCTCTCCCTTGACTGTGATGGACAGCCTTGCTGGGTATAATAGTCTTGGTAGTCATTTTCTTTCAGTGCCTAAATATCTCATTACATGCCCTCTTGGTATTCTGAGAAACTGTTCATCTAGGAAGTCTGCCTTTCTCTGTTACTTGGCATTTCTGCTGAATATATTGCTGAGTATAAAAAGTCTTCCTTTGTTCTGTCCTTTTGACAATTATACTATAATTTGTTACAGCGAAGTATCAGGGGTTTGAATGTTTCCTGTACTTAGGTGCTTAAGTTTTCACCAAGATTTGGAAATTGTTCTGCTTTTATTTTTATTGGATGGGTTTTCTATGCCCTCAGCCTGTAACTCTTCTTCAGGCATAACAGCAAGCCAAATATTTGATCTTTTAAGGGTACCCCCAAATCTCTCACATGGTCTCTCATTTTTCTTTCTTTCCATCTGTTACTAACTTATTTAAAGTCTTGTCTTCAAGTGTGTTATTTTTTCTTCTATCTGATCTAGTCTGTTGCTAAAGACATCAACTGATTTTTCTGATTTTTTTTTTAGTTTCTCATTCCTGACTTTCTATCTTGTTCTCTTTTTATTTCCTCTGTCTTGACTACGCATATGGTCAAATGTCTTCTTCAGACCCTCCAGTGCCTTCTTACATCACAAACCTGCTAATCACATTATCTCTCAAAGCACTGAGCACTTTTGAATTCATTGTTCCATGTTTCATCTTATTTGAAATCTTTGGAATCAGTTACTAAAAGGTTGTGAACATTGAAGGCATCATTTTTTCTTGTATTATTTCTAGGTTAATCTGTTAATCTGTTGGGATGGGTATCTTTTTTACATTTATGTGATAGCTTTCTTAATGACTTTCTTTTGGCAATGTGTCTTGAGGACCCTATCCTGGGTTTCATCCAAGTAGGATTTCTTGCTCATGCCATACTCCAGGGCTACCCTTCCAGCATGTTTTTTCCCATATACACTGACCTGGCAGCTGAGCTAAAGCCAGAAAGTGGAATGATATATTTTCCTGTCCGTGGGACCATGTGGGCCAGATCCAACTTTATACAGGCATCAAGAGATACACCCCACTGGTAAAGGTGCCCAAAAGGTGAGTCAAAGGATGGAAAGCAGAAACCAAATAAATAAATAAATAGATAGATAGATAAGCTGGACAAAGCAGGCACAAAATTAATCAGAAGAGAAAAATAAGGGTACTATATATGAATAAAGGGAATAATTAATAATTAAGTCGTTTTACTATTTTTAACTGTCTGGAGTTACAGACAGTTGTGAGCTTCCATGTGGGTGGTTGCAGGAAACTGGACCCGGCTTCTTAGGAAGAGAAGGAAGTGCTCTTAATCGCTGAGCCATTTCCCCAGCCCATATCTGTACGTCTGTGTTCTCCAGCACCCATTCTTCCCCTGCTGCCCCCATACATGGTCTAGACAATCATGGGAGACAAGCTCACCACAGGAGAGCACATGGCCTATGCTGCTGCTGAACAGCAGGGTTGGACCTCAGCAGAACTCTGTCACCAATCAGAATATGTTATTTGACATCTCTAGAGATTAGATCAGGGACTGAGGTGAGGACTGTCTCCTTCGCTGGACTGGGATTCCTGCTGAGGCCAACAGGAGTGATGAATGGTCTTGGCTCAGGGCCAAGACTGCATTTCTGAGTGGTGGTCTGGGATTGTTTCTGGCTACCCTTCCAGGAGGGAGGCTGTCTTGGACAGATGAGGTACCTTCAGAGCATGAGGGAAGTCCCTGTGAATCCCTCAGACACAGATGGAGGCTTTTAGACACCAGACTGGTCCAGGCCTGATTCATTTTGCCCCTGGCCTGGCCCTGAATTCCACCTCAGTCCCGTCTATTTCTGGTCATACAGATGGAATGCTCGGTGCTCGGAGAGGTGGTGGGAAGGTAGTTATACAGAGGTGAATATTTTTCAGCCTTCAAAATGAAAGCTTTGTTGGCATAATTTGTTGTGACTAGTCAGGGTTCCCCACAGCCCACCTTGGGCTTGGGGTGAACTCTAACTTTGACCAGGATGTTCCCTGGGGAGGCTGAAGGAACAATTTCAAACACTTTCAAATGTGCTTACTGGAAACTCGTAGACTGGATGAAAAGGAAAAACCTCCTATCAACCACTACTAACATGGAGGGGCCAGGGAGACGGCTCCGTGGGTAAAGTGCTTCTTATGCAAGCATGAGAATCAGAATTCAGATCCTCGGTGCCCACGGGCACAGCAGCCTGGGTCTGTAACCATGGCACTTGGGGCAGGAGCCAGGGCCCTGTGCTCAGTCAGCCTAGCTGACACTGTGAACTACAGGCTTGGTAAGATACACTGTCTGAAAAAAATAAGGCATAGAAGCAATTGAGGAAGGCATTCCAACATCAACTTCTGGCTTCCACATTGCAGCTTCATTGGTGAGCACTCCTGCACACGTGTGTGCATACATGTATAACACACATGTAACAATGAAGTGTCACACCTCATCTGTCCAGTATGTCCTCCATAGTGAAGGGACAGGGAAACTCACAATCAGATGTAAAGGCCATAGAGAAACTCACAAGGCAAGGATGCACACTAAGTTCAAATAGCCAACCTGCATCACTCAAAGAAAAGGGATGCATGACTTGCACACAAGACAATACTAAGAAGAACAGAATGTTGGCACCCAAGAGTAGCCTCAGATTCTGCAAATAGAGAAGAGTAATGGGGTCCTTGGAATGACATAAAAAGTCCAAAGTATCCAAAGTAGTGACTGGCTCATACATAGCCAATGCTCTAAGGGTGATGACTAATATAATCACAAATTGGGAGGAATCTGGGCAAAACCCAGGAGGGGTATCATCCCATTTGTATTACATTTTTAAAATTAGTATATATGTTGAGGTCAGAGGTCAACCTTGGGTATTGTTTCTCAAGGTTCCATCCATATTGGGTTTTGAGATACAATTTCCCACTGGCCTGTAGCTGCTTTTCAAGTAGCCTAAAGTGGCTGGTCAGTGAGTCCCAGACATCCACCTGTCTCTGTCAGCATATCACTGTGCCTAACTTAACATGCCCAACTTTGTACATGGTTTCACAAGATTATGGGATCTATAGAGGTCTTATTATTCATGTGGCCTCCTATCAACCACTAACATGCCACAAGGGAAAACAGGTTTCACCATCCTACACACACACTTGCAGACACACCATATCTTAGAACTCATCTTGGAACTAATCAGACTGGTCTGACTTTCCATGCCTTTTGGAAGGAGATGGAAGTTCATAAAAAATAGTCAGGGAGAGAGGAGACCGGGGGCCAGGATGATATACAAACTTAGGAAGTAATCCGGGCTTGTTGGGAATCAACAAGCCTGGTGTCCCAAGGAATGAAACTGACTATAGACTTCGAGCTAATCCCTTAGCGTGGAGTGCTCAGGGTTAGTCTAGGTGGACATACGATTATGGAGGGGCTCAGAGAGTTGGGGTGAGCTGAGTGTGTTAGGTGGGAGATAGTGGGTGTCCTAGAATGGGGAGTACACAAGTCAATTTTTTTTCTGAGTTGACCCATCAGAAGTGGTGAGGTAGACAGCCCATTGACTCATCCCTAAGTGACAGCGTCTCAAGGCTCTTTCTCTAAGAGAAGGCCTGACCATCAGCCTGAGACTCAGACTCTGCTTTGTACATTTTGGGCATCTCCAGGAGCTGCCAGACCAAGCTTTTGTCTGCAGGGTCTAGGAGGCACAACTTGGTCCAACGGTCCATTGTTTCAATCTTGGGCTCTTTACATGACAACCAAACCCAGAGGGACCAATCACAGGCCTCACAGCAGAGGCCACAGCCACATCTTCGGCTCTCCTGGACGTGACTGGGTACGCTAGAGCAGCGTATTGTGCTGAAAATGGTTAAAAAGCCGCAGACCTAGGATTGTGCTGCCCACGGCAGTCTTGGCTCCTACGAGAGAGAACCCAGGGAGCATCAGCAGCAGGCACCAACTGCCACATCAGCGAAGCTGGCTGGGCTCGGCTGCACGAAGCCAGCTGGTACCAAGACTCCAGCGCTCACTCGGGATAATGGCATCTACAGGGTAGTGGCGTGTACCCAGAGGCCGGAAAGTTCTCGTTTGTACTGAGCAGGACAGACTTTCTCAGCTACCACCATTAGCGCTAAGCAGAAGTCTTCTCCTAAGCTGGATTCTGATATCCTCCTGTATTTTAAGTCACAGCCAGGCTCCCAGTGCCAGCTTTAGCAAGCCTCTACCCTCTAGCATAAAAACTAGCACCAGCTTGCTGCCCAGAGCTCTGGCCATAGGGAATTGCATTCATCTGTTCCTACCTGCTTTCACAATCACCCGCCTCTGGTCCCGCCATTCCCTAGAAGACCACACATCGTCCATCTCATGAACACCACACTCCTGTTGAAGGATGTACTCGCCTATGCACATTTTCAAAACTCCTGAGAAACCAGGTCAGCAAAATGGCTCAGCAGGTGAAAGCGCTTGCCGGCAACAAGGTTCGTGACCTTGGTTTCAATCCCCAGCACCCACAGGGTGGAAGAAGAGACCGGACTCCTGAAAGTTGTCCTCTGATGTTCACATGCGTACAGTGGCATGTGCGTGCACACACACACATAAAATATAATACTTTTTAATTCCTAAGAAAGTTACTGAAAATACTGGAATCCGTGAATGAGTTCATCAAGGTCATGCAAGATCAACATCCAAAACAATGTTATTTGTTTATACTTTCTTTAAATTTTTATTTATTTTTAATTGTGTGTCTCTGTGTCTGTATGTGCACATGAGTGAAGTCACTGTGAAGGTCAAAGGAAGGAGTCAGGTCCCCCGGAGGTAGTGTTATAGGCAACTGTGAACCATGTGGGTATTAGGAACCAAATTCTTATTCTCTACAAGCACACAATAAGGTCTTAACTGCTGAGTCTTCTCTCCAGCCCCTTCTACCTGCTTTTCATGAGCAAACTAAAAATAAAATGGAGAAGAAATCCGTTACAGCAGCATCCAAAGGAATAAAATTCTAGAAATAAATTCAACAAAAGAAGCACAGACGTTATGCCCTGAAAATAGAAGATGCTGTTGAAAGATGTGTAAGAGCATCTCAGTAAATGGCAGAACATCTTTGCTGATGGACTGGAAGGCTTACTTTTTAAAATTGAGCCTACTCCCCTTGTTGACCTATACATCTGACTCAGTGCTGATCTTAGCTGACTGCTTTGTGGACATTGACGAGTTAACCAATTCTAGAACACATATGGAGTGGCAAGAGATCCATAATCGTCGAGACAACTCCAAATAAAAAACAGTTAAAGACATATGCACAGTCTCTAGTTTCAAACACACTAGCAGTCAAGATGTGGGGCTTAAAGACAGACACAGGTCAACAGCACAGACCTGAGAATCCCTGAACACATGTGCTCATCTATAGACAATCGGCTGGGATGAGAGTGCTAAGACTATTGGATGCCTTTTCAAAGAGTCATGCTGGTGGTAAGGAAGCAGAATGCCCAAAATGAGAAGTCCTTTCTTCCCACACTGTTTGCCGAGCAAGGAGAATCCCAACCTATAGTAATAAGATGTACAATGACTTAACCCTGCATTTAAGAAGCAAATAAACATAAGTGATAAAACCCAAATACCAAAACACTCTGGTGCTATCAACCCTCATTAGACAAAAACAAAATAAACTAAGATGTCTTGAAACTGGAGACTCTAGTGGGGAGGCAGAGTCCTCTTCCTTTTTCTGTCATAGGAGTTAGGGACATTAGTATGAAAGATGCCAGCACTCAAAATACCCATGTGATGCTCAAACTCAAAAACCAGTGATTGTCCTCTCCCAAATTCTCCTCTGATGCCTTTGATTTTCCTAGAAACCAGATACGGTCATTTCCTTCATCCTACTTTTAGAACAAGAAGCCAGAGAGGGTAAGGAGGGCGCTGCCGGGCTGAACGAGGCATGTGTCTTCAGCCTGGAGAAGAACACTGCTTTCTTGCAGCAAATTCATGCTTCCTCCCTTGGTAGCTCATCATCTCAAGCTCCAAAAGGTCAATTCCCAAATGATTCCAAAGGGTCTTTTGACAAAAAGTGATAAACTCCAGGGAACAAGGGGTCTTCTTCAGGGAGCTGCTGGCACACCATGCTGATATTCTCGACGACTGTTTAGTTTTATCCAAGGCATTGCCCAGCAACCAGCTACATTGCACAATGTCTGCAAGTTTCCTTAGGGGTAAAATGAATCAAACACTACCGTACATCTTTAGTGGGACTTTGTAGAGAGTAGACGGAAAGTAACTAGAAAGCTGTACCATACAATAGGAATACAGCCAATCATACAAAGCAAGAGGATACAGTTCAACTCCAGATAGACATTAGGAGAAAGCTGGGGGGGGGGGTATCTAACATAGACTGGGTCATAGATGGTAGGAAAGACCCTTTGTTCACTTTCTTGAGAGTAATAATAGAGTCACAGTGATCTAACGTTTCCAGGATTGTGCTGATCTATGGACATACATGGATAAAATCATATGATGTCAAGATTTACTTTTAAAAACTGAGAAAAGAAAAAAGGGACATAATGTAACTGGGACAAAATGTTGGAACTAACGAGAAGAACATAATTAGTCGTAATTCTCTCAAGGGCATATCCGAACTCCTTCGGCACGAAAGAACTTAAATAAACAATGTAGAATTTTCTAGACATCCGTCAACTTTCTGAGGATCACATCCACAGCCCAGAAAATCCACTTCCCTCACAAAGCTCTTTCCAACTAGTCATCCAGGGGTCAGAGGGTTAGGAAAGATGCCAGGAGAGGCTCTGAGCTGGGAAGAAGAGAAATAAATGGAAGTATCCTAGAAGAATATTCAGGGAAGCTTCAAGCTGTCAGGCTCTCATGTGGGCCTCGTCCTTAGAGCTGTATTTTATTCTCTGTGTTGCCACTGAATGTATAAGTGATTTTATTCTCGAACACAAAGGTTACAGGGAATAAAAAAAATACAAACAGCCGGGTGGTGGTGGCGCACGCCTTTAATCCCAGCACTCGGGAGGTAGAGGCAGGTGGATCTCTGTGAGTTCGAGGCCAGCCTGGACTACAAGAGCTAGTTCCAGGACAGGAACCAAAAAAGCTACGGAGAAACCTTGTCTCGAAAAATCAAAAAAAAAAAAAAACAAACAAACAAACATAGGCCACTGAGACCCAGTTTCCTTAGGGGCAGCCAGGAGTCCATCAGGGACTCCGGGGCTTCACACATTTTGTCATGGGTTTAACAGATGTCCCAAGGACTAAAGGGTAGGATAGTGGAAAAGTAAAGACTAGAAAGAAGTTGAAGTTAAAACTCTCCGAGGGAAGATCATTCCAGTGAATCAAGCTCTTATGTGTGAAGAGACCCAGGAAATGGAGGCACCTTCCTCAAGCCAGTCCCTGGCCAATTAAGTACACAAGTCACCATGCCTTACTGATTCTCCCAAGATGACAAATGGGCTTACCCACAGAATGTGGTGATGTAAGGGAGGGCTCAAGTCCTCAACACTAAACCAGAACTTCTGAACTTCAGCACTTGGATGTGTTGGGGGAGGGGGAGGGGGGAGTATCCACTGAGCTGATTTGAGCATCTCTTCAACACCAAGGACTTGGGAGATTAAAATCTGGGTGTGTCTGGCATGGTGTGTCTCTGTTGGAACCTGTGGTTTCCTAACCACTTTAGGTAACTCAAAGGCAGCTGCACCCCTCCACCACGCATTCCGTTTTGTTGTGATTGGTTGGTTGGTGGTTAGTTGGTTGGGAGGTTCTTAGTATTCTTTGTCGCAGCGGGACAGGGAGGGATGGGGAGAAAGGAATGTTTCGTTCCATTATTTCTATCGGGGCTGAATAGAGTCACTTTAGTCTGGTCACTACACCCTAGGGCTCCAAGACTTGGGGAAGGGGGAGAACGACGACACCAGTAGGGAATTCGGGTAGGACAGAGGTACCAAAAATAGATCTGCGTGTTTGTGGTGCGGGGTTTTTCCTACTGCTCAGTCTATCCTGGATAACGGTGGTAGAGGTTCCCAGGAAGACTTGGGAATGAAAATTTGGCGCGGGGACCTTTCTCCTACTCTGGTCACGAAGATCAGGCTCTCTCGTTAGAGTCTTTCTGGTAGGCTGGGTAGAGAATCCAGTTGCAAGCTGTGCGCTCTACAGTTGCTGGGCACTAGGTCCCACGATGCCCAAAACCAAAGTAACAGCCAAACTTTAGTATCTTCCCTACGCCCTCCCCACCACAAGCTCCGTATCTCAAAGCCAGAACTGTGGCCACTGGCCCAGCTTCCAGATGCCCCTTCCCCACTCTGTACCCTCCAAGGCTTCCAGTGTGCACCCCAAGGTTCCACGCTCTGTCCGGGAGCGCCCAGGGTTCCCAGGAGCCAAGCATCCAGCTCCTGGGGTAAATCGACTGCCTCCCGGGACCCTCCTAAGGTGGGACTGGGCGAGGCTGCTGATACGGGGTGGGGGTAGGGGGACCTGTCAGCCCGCACGTCCTCCTGCATTCCTGGCGGGAGCTGGCCCAAGGGAGGAGGAAGAGAGGGGATGGAGCCTGCGTGCTCGCCTTAGCCTGGGAACAGCGACAGAAAGAGGGTGAAAGTTAGCTCTCTTACTTGGCAGCAGGGCTCTGTGGTGGTCAGGCTGGGACTGGGCTTTCTGTTGTAGCCCCTCTCCACGCCGATCGCCGAGGACCCCTCCGAGAAGTAAGGCGAAGTGTGGGCAGGAGCGGGCTACAGTTCTGGGCAGGATTTCGCCCGCCCGGAGCTTTTAAAGAGAAACTCTCCGCAAACCCCTCCCCCGACCCCAGCTCGCCCCGAAGGCGGCCTCCAATTTAGCCCGGCCTCCAGCCTTTGTTGAACTTCCTAGGCTTGTCCCGGGAAGGAGGGGTTGTGGCTGTGGGAATTGGGGGGTAGGTCGGCGCGGGTTGGAGCTGGCTGCTCTGGGGACCACGCGTTCCAGAAAGCGCACTTTTCTCCTGAAGATTCCGCATCCTCTAGCATCTCAGCTCCGCACTCAATTCCTCCAGGGTACGGTTTACCAGGTTTAAGGCCGGCGTTGAATCCAGCCCCTTAACTGAAAACTGAAAGTTGAAATCAGAAGCTCTCATTCATCTCACTCTGGTTTCGCGTCCCTTCTCTGGTAGACGATTCTGAACAGCAAACCCTAACATCCGTGCGCTGAGGAAAGACAGAAAAATTGAGCGGGAAAAGAAGCCAGTTGCTGGAATCTGGCTGAAGTTTAAAACTATCACAACTGATAAAATTGAAATTGCCAACGGGAATAGTGCTGAGCTTCCTAAAGGTTTCTCAAGCAAGCAAGAGGTTAAAGATAAACTAAAGATAAATCAAGCTACTGTAGAGCCCTGTATCTAAACCACCTAGCAGTTCTGTTGACACACGGAAATTCTTTCAAGGTAAGGACTGTACTCAAACCAACTCATAGAGTTTCAATTTGTCAACTAAACGCTAAATTTTCCTTAATTTCTAAATCTTGTAAATAACATCCTTTGAGAGCCATGCAGTTTAGAGAGCCCCAGGATCATCTATGGGGCCATGGTGAAGGTGCCTAAAGAACACACCTAAAGTGTGTGTATGTGTTGGAGGCCAGAGGTCAACATTTGGAGTCTTACTAAATCTCCATATGTTTTCCCTTTTTAAAAAATAAAGTTCATTTTCTTTTTCTCTCTTCAACCACTCATATGTTACCCCCACTTATAATGTATCAAATTTATGTTTTTTCTTTAATCATTTCACAGATGTACATATTTATTCCCAAATATATAAATAAAATCTGAAAAAAATAAAGTTCTTTGAGAAGTTCATGCACACATACAATGTACTTCCATTGCATTGTCTCCCTGCTCTTCTCCCTAACTCCTCCCAGATCCATCCCCCATCTCCCCAGCTTCATTTTCTCTTTGACAAATAAAATTTAACCCGATGAGCTCAGTTGATGCTGCCCATATATGCATGGGTATGGGGTGACCCCACTGGAGCATGGCTGACCTACCCCCCCCCCCAAAATTGACCCTCCCTTCCTGGAAGCCACCAACTCTCTCAATAGGTCCTCAGCTAGGGTTAGGGCTTAATGGAAACTACCTTGTTCTTATGTAGGTCTTGTGTAAGCTAACACAGCTGCTGCAGTGGTCCTGTAGTGTCCTGAAGAAGACCTTGCTCCACCCAGCCCTTCCTGCCCTCTGACTCATAACCTTTCTACCCTCTCTTTTTAGATGCTCCCTGAGCTTTGAAAAGGAGGTTGTGAGATGAATATCCCATGTAAAACTGAGCACTCCACAGATACTTATTCTCTGCACTCTGACCAATTGTGAGTTTCTGGGTTAACCACCATCCAGCCCACAAAGAAGGTTCTCTTATGAGGCTAAAGAGTTATACTAATCTATGAGTCCTCCAGCAAAATGATAGTAGTAGGTTCACCCCTGGGGCCTATGAGCTCCCCAATTCTGGGTTCTTAGCAACATTTACAGTACCAGGTATGAGTTTTCTCCTGCGGAATGGGCCATAGATCCAATCAAAAGCAGTTGGTTTCCCCAGAACATTTGTGCCACTATTACCCACACCCATAGACATATCTTACCAGACCTTGCCATTGTAGCTTTCAGGGTTCACAGCTGGATAGGACTGTTGTTGACTTTTCTCCCTGGGTAGCCCACATAGACACCAAGCCATCAGGGAGGAAACTTCATAGTCAGTACCAGCTTGAGTCTTATGGGTCTCCTGACTAAAGTATGTGCAGTCTTCAGCAACAAGGCCTTGTCACTTCACTGGGGTTCATATGAGAGTCATTTCCTGGGCAGATAAGACACACACAATACTTGGTGCCCAAACAGGGACCAACAGAACCAAGGATAAGTTGAAGAGTCAATGCACCACCCCTTCAGTGGTTGCTAGGACACCAGCTGAAGTGGTCCCACTTAGAGTGGAGCATCCCAGGAGTCAGGGCCGCCTTTCTCAGTGTGGCTGAATGACTGGCTGCAACTCAGGCCAAGAGGGTATACCCAGGCAGGGTGGTCAGGCAGGTCACAGCTAAACCAAACAGCTTGGGCTGATCCAAGCTCATTGGAGTGAAGACATGTACAAGGCCCCAGGGAGATGTCTCAGGAAGAGGAAGCCTGACGACTGATACAAATGCTGGGCTCTCTTCCTGCTCTCTCAGACCTTGATAACACACTTTTTTTTGGTATTCCCTTAGCGTTCCAAGACCAGTTCACATTCACTTGGGACGGGCCCTTAGAATGCTGTTCCAAGGTTACTTTCACAGTCTCACTGTTCGTCATGGAATGACAGCCCAGGGCCTTGTTCTACTATCCTGCCTGACCTCTGTAAAATGGTTCCGTTACATAGATGACGTGAGAACGCTAACTTCTGAGTGTTTTACGGATTTTAGAAAACATCTAATGTTTGGGAGTAATTGACACTTTGCCTTCAAAGTTCAGTGTGTTGATGCTCTGTCTCCTCCACGGATCTCCTTCTTGGCCTGTCTCCCTGTTGCCAAAGGTGCTTGATGTAGTATTTAGAGAAAATAAAACAGATTTTTCAGGGAGCATCTAAGAGACATACAGGTACACCTGAAGGAATGAAGATGGAGAATAGCCACACAAGATGCAAGGGCCTGCCGCCCTTGTAAAGTTCTCGAGAGTATGATGGCCCGATAGGCCACATGGAATACCTGACCGTGTTAAGACTTCTACAACAGCAGTGTCTGTAAATGTAAAAGAACTTCAGGTCTATTGGGATTCCTGGGAGGTTGGTGCATTTCCGTACCCCACCTTACCCAAGTTGTCTGTCCTCTGTATAACTTGACCACAATGGGTTCTCTGTGGGTTCAGGACAGAAAGTGTCCAGAGATGTTTGAGCCAGCTAAGGTCCTTGTAAGACAGGCCAAATAGTCATGTGCCCCATTACTCCAGCAGGCACCACAGATCCGAAAATGACACATACATAGTTCAACATGGCCCGTAAGGGACTGGCAAACAGACTGTCTGGGGTCTACGCCTATCAGTGAGGGATGCAACTAGGCCCTCGCCTGTGAGGCCTCTCACTAGCATTTCTAGGCAAGCAAGCAACAGGTAAAGCCACCAGCAAAGGACTCACCCAGCTGAGTGTTAAGTATGGGGACCCACAGTGTTACCAATGACTTGGATAAGTAATCATTTCACCAATACTGGTATTCAGAATGGAGCTGAGGACAAAGTGCAATGGTTCCTCCACCTACCTTACAATCAGACTAGCACTGGGTTAACCGAAAAGAAGGATGTGTTATTAAAACGTCAACAAGGGAGCTGG
Organism: Microtus pennsylvanicus; assembly: GCF_037038515.1. Lineage (NCBI taxonomy): Eukaryota > Metazoa > Chordata > Mammalia > Rodentia > Cricetidae > Microtus > Microtus pennsylvanicus. The sequence continues at coordinate 28,875,302 of NC_134593.1, read as the reverse complement.
AGAGGACTGAGCAGGTAAGAGTGCTTGCTGCTCTCCTGGGGGATCAGAGTTCGGTTCTCAGTACCCACAGCTCATAAACACCTGTAACCCCAGCTCTAGGGAATTCCTCTGACCTCCACTGGCACCTGCACACACATGTACATAGCACATACAAACACATACTTGATATTAAATAATAACAGAAAAAAGCCACTAAAGAGCTTAAGTAGAGGGGGTTCCCTGCATTAGTGGGAAGGGGCACTCTACAGATTATAAGGTTGTTAGATAAAAACCCCAGCACCAGAAGTGAGTTACTTCTATACTTGGCCAGGGAGGCCCCTGAGGCCCCATAAACTATGACAGATATAGCCACTCTTGTCAGCGGTGTTCCAGAACTAGACAGACAGACTCTATTGCTGAAGACACCATGCACTTTGTTTACAGAACACGGGAAAAGAGCTGGGATTGAGCTGGCTCTCACGGTGCCCCATGCAAGTGTTACATGGTCTGCTGCAGGAAGGACGGTCAGTAACAGTCCTGCTCAGCCGTGAATCTTGTGTTGCAGTACTGAGACACCAGGCAAGCCGTCCCTGCTTGTACAGTAGTGGCATGACCATAATGGGAACAACCAACAGCTTTTTGAACCAAATTTGAGACTCCACAGGAGGGAGTTCCCATCTGGTACCAAAAGCCCAGACAAAACCCTGTGACGGGGGAGATCATAGACCTCCGGCGGGTGGCTGCTATTGATCACGCTGTTGCTATCAGCTGCAATCCATCACGGAAAGAAACTTCCCTTTGCCATGGATGGCATACTGCAGAGACTCATAGCCCCTGGGCGGGCTACTGTCTTGCATGTTACTTGATGTAAGAGGGTCCTGCCCACTGTGGGTACCGTTCCCTAGGCAGGTAGTGCTGAGCTGGTTAAGAAAGCTAGCCAGGCCTGCGCCTGCTAGTGAACCAGTTAACTGATCTCCATGGTTCCTGCTTTAAGTTCTTACTTGAGTTCCTGTCCTGGCTTCCCCAGTGATGGACTAAATAGCCCTGGCTTCCAATGCTTACTTTTGGTCAGGATATTCTATCGAAGTAACAGACAGGAAACTGTAACAGGTGGGGAGGCTCATGAGATTCAGGAAGTAAACAAACTTCACAAGTCTGGACTTGTGAAGGAGCCTCCCCCGTCCCCCAAGGTTCAAGAAGCAGAAAAGAGGTGCTGAAGAGACTCTAGCAGCCCAGCCACTATGGAGAAGGAGAAAGAGATGGTACCCATGATGAGGCAGCCTTCAGTTAGGTGGAAGTTCCAAAATGGTCATCATTTTCTAGAAGCATTCTTCGGGTGGAACCCTCCCAGGAGTTTCTCATAGCTGATTAAGTCCACCTAGAAAAATTTTACAGGCTTAGCATCATTTTTCAACACTTACCCGACTAACTATTGCAATTGCTGCTTGTCGCCCAGCAGGGGCCACTGCCAGCCTCGCTGTGGCCTCCACCCTCCCTGCTTTTACTTGCTGCTCTTCGCTGCCCTTTCAGAGACCCAAGGCTCCTAGGACCCAGGTAAACTGGCTTGTCACGACCTTCCATAACTGTAGCTCCAGGGCGATACAAAGTCTTGTTCCTCACAGGAACCTGCGTTCATGTCCACACCCACACACACCAGTACACATACACATAATTAAAAATAATTTTGAAATTAAATTTAAGAACTAAGTAAGTTGGTTTAGTTATCTTGTTTATCTGAAAGAATGTCCCGGAGCTGGAGAGACGGATCAGTGGCTAAAGCACCAGTTTCTCTTACAGAGGACCCAGGTTCAGTTCCCAGCAGCCACATGGTGGCTCACAAAGCTTAGGAACTCTCCTTCCAAAGGCTCAGACACCCCCTTCTGATCTCTGCGGGTGTCGGGTATGCATGTAGTGCATATAAGACACAAGCAAAACATTCGTACTCATCAAGCTAAATGAATCTTTTAAAAAATCTCCTTTTAAGCGGCTGGAGAGATGGCTCAGAGGTTAAAAGGATTGCCTGCTCTTCCAAAGGTCCTGAGTTCAATTCCCAGCAACCACATGGTGGCTCACAACCATCTGTAATGGGGTCTGGTGTTCTCTTCTGGCCTGCAGGCATACACACAGACAGAACATTGTATACATAATTAATAAATAAATATTTTTTAAAAAATCTCCTTTTAAAATGAAACTTAGGTGGCTGATGAGCTACCTTATTTAGATTAGGGTACGAGAAAGACTAATACAGTTAAACTCAACATTGCGAATGTTCTAGCACCAGTCAGCACGGTTTATTTTCTTTAACCTTGTTGGCGATGTCGTTAGGAAAGCAAGCGCTATTTTTGTAGGCAATTTTGATTTTATCAGTTGTGGTACGGTCTCATACTCCCATACAGATTCCGAGAGTGACTTTCCATGTTCCCTTGATGTTTCTTGTCTTCCTATGGTGAGTCACTCTGACCTGCCCCCAGCGTGAACCCCAGAGCCAAGCAGGAATGTTATCACGTTGTTTTGAACAATACCCATCCCCCACTCATTGGATCTTTAATCCCATGAGTGTGAGGCTTGCTAACCCTGACCCTGATATGAAGCAAAGAACCTTAGCGCTCACAGGGTGCAAAACCTTTCGTTTACAAAGGAGAAGGCTGCTCCACAGAGGGAAGAGAGTTACTTCATCTGTCAGTAGCGGCATGGTGGGGAAGCAGCCCAGTGCTGCCGCCTGTAATCAGAGGCCTTTCCTTGCTGCTTTCCCCTTTTCTGTCACCTCTGTTGGGGTAAACCCAATCCTTGACTCCCCAGTGATGATGAGAAAGTTTTTCTAAGGAGACCCTCACACACACACACACACACACACACACACACACACACACACACGTATGCTCCTACTTACCCCAAATAGAACACCCACAACAAAACAACAGACCACAAAGGGGTTAAGACATGTCTTTGACTGCAAGCAAGATTCCTTGTAAGATTCCTGGAACTAGCTGTACCTTGGAAAGGAGAAAAGCCATATGCCATCATATACATGTGGGCCTGGAGCACGGGTTCATTGCTCCTTCAGCATTCTTTTTTTTTTTTTAAGAACCTATTTTTTTTAATATTTATTTATTTATTTGTTATGTATACAATAGTCTATCTGTGTGTATGCCTGCAGGCCAGAAGAGGGCACAAGACCTCATTACAGATGGTTGTGAGCCACCATGTGGTTGCCGGGAATTGAACTCAGGACCTTTGGAAGAACAGGCAATGCTCTTAACCACTGAGCCATCTCTCCAGCCCCCTCCTTCAGCATTCTTATGTGAAACATCTCTATACAAAAGGAAGGTTATCTCTATGTAGGCAGCTCTCACAGAACGCTTTCTTACCCATGCTGGACTCTCAGCTGGTGAGAGACTGGGAGCAGACTCTAGGGTTCGTAACTGTAATTTTACTACTGTTATAAATCATAATATAAATATCTGATATGCAGGATATCTGATATGCAACCCCCGGGAAAGGGTGGTTTGAACCCCAAGGGTGTGGGTGCAACCCACACATTGAGAAGCACTGCTCCAGGGTGAGGTGCAACTTTCTTCCCTTCCCATTTTCCTTCCCTTTCTGTCCTGACACAGGGCCACCGGAAGTTGAAATTTGGAGTGAAAAGCTCCGTCTCCACGTGCCTTTAGCCAGGAAACCTCTGGCATCTAAGGCCTGGACCAATAGGCCCTTTGGCTCTCAGGGCTTAGAGCTGTCTGCATCTGGGTTCACCAATCTAGCCATTAGAGCTTGGTCTCTCTAGGGGGGTTTTAGTGCCCCACCACACTGACTTTCTATTAACCTCTGCAGCCACCCTGGGAGCCAGCAGCTCGCTCTGCACCGCGCTCACTCTGCACCGCGCTTGCTCTGCAGCTCACACAGATCATCACCCTTTGTGATGTGCACCAGATCAAACTGAAAACGTAAGTCTCTAAGACGTGACAGAAGTAGAAACGGCTTTCCTTGGTATTTATTGAGTCTCCAGCTCCTAAGGATGAAGTAAGAGGCTTAAGCTCATACAACCGAATAGCTTCATGTGCTCTAGTTGTCAATAGAAAAGGAGGTCGAGCAAGCAGCTGTGCAAACATTGGTCCACACATTTGGGAAAGAGATTCGGAACGGTCTATCAGGGAGGGGTTTCTGCCTCATCTGGCCTTGGGGAGGGGATCGTGGCCACTTATGTCACATATTTCATGTTGGACAGACATCTAACCAGCCCTGTGACCTGGTTTCCGTGTTTCCCATGATCACAAACCTGCAAATCTCTCACAATGCATTTTAGCTGAGTACTGACTGAGAATAAAGAGGCTGCGCCCTCTAGTGGTGGATCCTTGCTCAACAATGAGCAATGGTTCTGGCTACAGTAGAAAAGGTATCAAGACAATCGTACTTAACACTACTGTGGGAAATCCAAGGACCACCCACCTCCATCCAGGTCTGATGAGGGAGGGGAACTTGACCGGGGGAGGGGGAGGGAAATGGGAGGCGGTGGCGGGGAGGAGGCAGAAATCTTTAATAAATAATTTAAAAAATTAAAAATTAAAAAATTTAAAAAAACCTGTGTTGCTCTTGATAACATTTACAAAACAGAACTGGCTTAGAGGACAAGATTTTATGTTCTGTTAAGACAACTGCTGGTGTTTTCTTCTGATTTTGTCAGACTCTTGATTACTCAGGAAACCAAGTCTCAACCAAGTCAAGGTTCATTTAATTGCGTAGGTAAAGCCTTCTAATGTCCGCATTATAAACAACTATAAATTTAAAGTGATCCCGGTACATTTAATATTCTATTGTTGCACACATGTTCCAGGGCAGAAATGCTTTGGCCACCTCGCCACTCCCACAGTCATCTCTTTACAATAGTTCAGTTAGTTTTGTGTTGTCTCTATACAGCCTTGTTGTCCGGGGACTTTCTGCAGAAGTGCAGCTCTGACAATATAACACAAGCAGTGTGTCTGGGGGATGTCAGGACATCAGCGGCAGGGCAGAATGAGCTCATCAAACAGAACAAGACGGTGACAGCCGGGTCTGTGACTAGTAACAGAGCTGTTGATGTGCCCTCATAGGTGGGAGAAGAGAGGTGACACAGTTCCGTCACCTGAGATTCCAGCCTTCCAGAGGGAGTTCTTCCCACTGCCCACCCTAGCTGCAAGTGATCCTGTTCCCACTGCCCACCCTAGCTGCAAGTGATTCCGAGATATGCTGGAGTACATAGGAAACGGAAGGTTGACCTAAAGGAGACTCCATGATGTGACTTCCATGAGGTCATCATCCATGATGGGGTGAGACTTTGCAGTGCTGCAGCTGTTGGGGGTGGGGTGACCATGCTCCTGTAAGTCGCCCCTTACCAGTCCTCTCTAGATAAGCCCCTGGTTTACCAAGTTGAGCTTTGATTGAACTGTCTGCCATTAGTTCCCTATCCAGGTGAACAGATGTTTGTTTGTGTCTCCCTAGGAAAGTCAATGCCACACACTGTTGCACAGATGTGGGGCATGAAAACCAAAGATGAGTTTGGGGGGAGCGATTCCATTGCCCTTGCTGTGGGTAGTGAGAAAGGCACACGGCTGAGACTGAACTCTCTGAGGGTGTAGCATTTGCAGGGGGCAATCCTGACAGGGCTGTTTTCCCCCGTGGTATGGACTGGTGTGCCTTCCTGCCACAGCAGGTCGCTTGGGCCTTGCTATGGGTAGAAACACGTGTAACGAAGCTGAACCACGTGGTGGCGGGGTGTCCCTGGGAAGAATCACGGGGTGGCTGTTTTTCTTCTTTGCGGTATGGGGCCGGGTGTCTTTTTGATGAGTGGGTCTGTTGTGTGAACGCAGGGACACCCCAAAAATGGTTGATGTACTTGAGAATACACTACAGCCCCAGTTGTGGCAGTTGCATGGCTGTTGTCATGTATAATAAGACACACAGCTGAGAACATAATTTTATTCCAAAATGTTACACCTGCAGAGAAAACTGTGCTACAGCATTGTCCTGACAACTTCAGTTGTCAACTTGATGTGGCCTAGAGTCACCTTGAAAATGGGTGTCAATAGAGGGAGCACGTCTATGGGGACCGTGCTGATTGTTAATTGATGCAAGAGGACCCAGCCCATGGTGGGCAGCACCATGCCCTGGACAGGTGGTCTCTGACTGTATAAGAAACCTAGCTAAGCATAACCCTCTGCCAGCCAGCAAGCAACCTTCCTCCATGGTTCCTGCTGTACTTTGGCTTGAAGAGAGATCCTTAGTCAGAGGCAATGCTTTATAGAATAGCAAGCAGACCTGCCTTCAAGTCCCCGCCTTGAGTTCCCACCCTGACTTTCCTCCATGGGCCGACTGTGACCTGGAAATGGAAGCCAAATAAATCCTTTCTTCCCCTTAGTTGTTTTTGGTCACAGAGATAAAATTAAACCCGAACAAACACCAAAGGATCTGTGACTGGAAGTATGCAGTTTCGTACACGAGGGCTTTATCTAAATATTATGCAAAAGGCGGTAGAGCAAAAAGCAGGCCAGTTATACCCGCAAAGTAACTGGTTAGTATGCTTATGCAGTGTGCATCAAGACTTGCAACATGCAAAACAGCCAGTCAAGCTTTTGACATTTCCACTTCTGTATTCAGTGTCATTCAGACAACAAAATTGCTCTTCGGAAAGTCCTGGTATTTAAAACCTGGCCCATGTGTATCTGCCCTGACTCGGTAGGGTTTTGTTTTATATATATGTATATTCCAGAACCTCTTATTCCAGACTTCTGGTTTCTGCCAGCTCTGGACACAGCTGAAGCAGGGAGAGGCTATGTGAGCTTTGCTACCGAGAGAGATGGGTTGGCATCTAGAGGGTTCCATGCCCTGGGGTGCAGGCCAGTTCACCTCAGGGTTCTCCAAGGTATGCCAGACGCTCCCTAGGTGGCTTAGGGTTGGCTGAGGACAGCATCTGACTACTGCATTCCAGCTGCTGGTATTTATGAGGCTGCTCCGTGCCCAGAGCCAGCTCAGCACCACAGGACGGGCGGGAGGGTTATAAATCCTGTCCCATCCTGTGCGCTCTGCTCCTTTGATTTCGAGATCAGATAAAATCAGACCTGTTCTAGGCGCTGTAGTCAAGGATGGGCCTTACAGCTGAGTCTGAAGTGACCTCGGGTCTGCTAGAATCTGGGAACCTGAGGGGACATAAAGAGGAAGCTGCCGAACCTCCTCAGCATTAACCGCCAAAGCAGCAGGGACACCATGTGGGCAGAATGGGAACTGCAATCCCTGTGATGAAATCGTAAATCCCAATGGAATGGAATCTGGAATAGGGTTTTTTTTTTGGGGGGGGGGGACAGTTAGGGTTGGTGGGGTCTTTCCTGGTGGGACTCACAACTGTGTAAGAAGAGAAAAGGGAAATATTGACAAAATATCTCTCTGCTGGTAAGATAGGGGAAGACAAGCTTTTATGAACAGGTGGAGGGCTCCCATCAAAAGCTCAAGGGAACTGCTCCTTAACCCTGCCCTTCCCAGTGTGACCTAGACATGCCTACTTCTAGAGCCCCCACTCCACGGTGCTCTGTGACAGCATCCTGAGCTGACAGAGGACCCACAGTGGGTGCTCCTCTACCCAGGTCTCCCAGCCATGGCCACTACGGTATCAATTCTGCTGCTCTGCCCACTGTCCCCAACACAGCTCTCCCCTGATGCCCTACAGTACTTCACAGTAAAGAAATTCATCTCTTAAATCACAGTCCCCTCAGAGGTGGGGTGGGCAATCACATCGCCTCTCCTCCGGTCTTCCAGTCTCCCTGTACTGTCTTTCTCACACCTGAATCATTGACCTTGAGCCCCCCCCCCCCCCGGTACACTTCAAATCCTGCTGGCCCTGCCTTCAAAGCCCCCAGAATCTTCTGAGGCTTTCTTTGTCTGGCGCCCTCTCGTCCCATCACGGACCAGGCATACTGATCCTTATATTCTCCCTTTGTCCAAGTATTCAATGTTCAAGTCCAAAGCCAAATGATTCTTCTGAAATGTAAGTCTGGTCATGTCACTTCTCCAATGAGCATTTTGCTGTGGGCTTCCCTCATGAGATTGGCGTGAAAGCCCACGTCGGAGCTCCTCCCCTCTTCTGCCTGTGCAGGCTTTCCCAGCCTTTGCCGGCTTTGATTTTCTGCTCACACTCCACCACGCTCCGTGCTAGTTCCTCCAGTGCCCACCCCCTCCCCCGCTTCGCTCCTGACCCAGAGCCTGCACATCTTGCTCTCGCATCCTAGAACCCTCTTCCTTGGGTCTGCTTGGGCTCCATCCCTTTCCTCCTTCAGATCTTTGCTTGAGAGCACTTCATCTGGAGGGACACTCTTGGCAGCCTGTTCAAACTGCTCCTCTCCTGGAATTCCCGTTCCATTTCCCTACCCTCTTGCTCTCTGGCTCAAGTTCCTTAGCAGGCCGTAAATGGTGCTCTGTTCTTCCTTACTGGAGAGTAAGCTCCACCAGGCCCGTTTTCTTCCTTTTTATCTTCTCTTTCCCCTCACTGATGTTTCAGGGACCCAGCGCCCAGTCCTGTTAACTGCTTGTTGAAGGAATAGATGTACTTCTTTGATGTCTCTGGCTCTCAGTACTGTCTGGAGGTCCTTGGGACAGTCAGTAATCCTTGCCTGCTTAAACCAAGTCCAAAAGCAACAACTATAAAAGAATAATGGTACATTTTACTGCATTAAAATTAAGAACCATCCATCCAAGCAGAGCTTACAGAGAGTGGAGCTATAAAATGGGAGAAGACACTTGTAAGAAATATAACCCAAAAGGATGAAGGCCGAGTTAGGTAGCTTTCCGAAACTGCGACCCAAGCGCTGGAAAGAACAGCTTAAAGGAAGGAATTGTTTATTTTGGCTCAAGGTTTTAGAGATTTCGATCATGGCTGGCTGGCTCCATGGCTATGGCAAGGCCTAAAATCACAGGGCTGGGATGTGTGAAAGAGCAGGCTGCTAATCTCTGGGTAGACAGGGAGAGGACAGGGGTGGGGGAAGGAGAGAGGAGGGAGGGATGGATGGATGGATGGATGGATGAAGGCAGGGAGGGAGATAGAGAGGGAGGGAGAGAGAGCACCTTCAAAACAGCCCACACCAGGGGACTACTTCCTTCAACTAGACCTTATCTCCTACTTTTCATCCCCTCCTCACGATGCCATCATATAAAAAAAAATCTATCAATGGATTTTTGATCTATTGATCAGGTCAGAACTCTCGGGGTGCAATCCCTTCCCTAAACCCTGACAGCTGGCGACCAAGCACACACTTCATGAGTACGTGGGGAATGTTGAATACTCAAACCACAGAAATACAATTCCAGTATTTGATATATTACATAATATAAACATAGCAACATATAATATATAACATATAATACAAACATATAAACATAAGGAAGTTTAAGGCAGGCTGGGGAGATGACTTAGTGGATAATGCACTTGCTGTGAAATGTGAGGCCCAGTGTTCAGATCCCCAGAATCCACAGAAAAGTCATAAACGCCAGGCCAGCGTGGAAATCCATTCGTCCTCCCAACACTTGGGAGGGGAGACAGGGAAGCGATGAGTTCTGGGTCCAGCGAGTCCCTGCCTCACTAAATAAAGCCGGGAGCACTCGAGAAAGACACTCAGTGTCAGCCTTTGGCCTCCGCACAAACAAGTGTATGTATACCCACAAGCATAGACACACACACACGCCCATGAACAAACACACACACATGCAAAAAATAAAACATATAAACATTGTCTAATGATGTTTGGATTATCTGTAGCCTGCTCATCTGCCTGGAATCATCTCAGGAATGGTTTCTGGAGCTCACGCTTTTAGAGTAACTCTCTCAAATCACTGCAGTGTTTCCCAGGGCAGACATCTCAAGGGTGTGTTCAGGCTGCCTGTAGGGGTGAACACAATCATCCTCTTTGGCTATTCCCAGGTAGTTCTGTGCAATCCCCGAGATCGCTTGCCATGGTGACGTTGATGGGGTTTAAGAGGAAACTCTTTTGTCACTAATCGTGTGCTTTGCCTAAATTTCAGCTCCTTACCTGATACAGAGGACAGCAACTGTTGCTTTGTAAGCTTGCTTTGGAGATAGAGAGCAGCGTGTAGGGAAGAATGCAAGTCGGTGTCTGGCTGCCTCGTGCATGCTCAGAAACACCAGCTATCTCCCCTGCAATGAAGTCTCTCTCTCTCTGTGTCCCTGCCACGGTCTCACCTTGTAGCTCTTGGCTGGCTGGAGCTCACTAAGGTGGGGCATGCCCACCACTCCTGGCTTGTTTTTAACTCTTTTAGGGGAGTTCTGGGAGAAGCATGACCTACCTAAAGGTACGAGCATTTTTATTTTTATTACAGTCACGTGGTGACTTGTCTCAAAGCCTGACTCAAGTCACGTGTGGAACAACAGCAAATGTGAGATCAGATAGCACTTTTACCGTACATCTGCTGAACTGAAAGGTACTAGGTTTTGGTTTGTCAATGTGAGGGGACAACTTAATCAACTAGCCTAGTTTAATTTTTGTCTTTATTCAATCACCCTGATAGATATGTATTTTTTATTTGACTCAATATATCTAAAATATTATCTCTCAAGTACCTATGGGGAGTTGGTATGTATAGGGCCTTCTCTCTTTCTTTCTTTCTTTTTTTGAGACAGGGTTTCTCTGTAGCTTTGGAACCTGTCCTGAAGCTCACTCTGTAGACCACACTGGCCTCAAACTCAGAGATCCTCCTGTCTCTGCCTCCTGAGTGCTGGGATTAAAGGTGTGTGCCACCACAGACCAGTTTACAGGCCATTTTCATGGCAGCTTCAAGCGTCATCATAAAATTCATTAAGGGTTTTTTTTCCAGACCAGTCACATGATCTGAACTAGCTTTTGCAAGTTTGCCATGTTAGAAGACAGGCAATTGAAGGTGTGATTAGGCAGGGTTCTCAAGAGGAACCTTGTGTTTGCGTGTGTGTGTGTGTGTGTGTGTGTTTGCATGAACGCTAGCAATAAAGGAGATATATTAGATTTGATTACATGATGAGTGTAGGATGAGGAGAAAGAGACAAGAGACAAGGAGAGGCGGGGAGGGGAGAGAAATGAGTATGAACCCTTGTGTGAAAGAAATACCATGGTTTTTAGGCTTTCAGCAACGGTACAACTTTATTCTCTCATCCTGAATCTGGGTTCATCTGACACCCACCTCCACCATGTGGCCCAAGTTCGACCCTGAGGTCAAGGTCATGTACCTGAGGTGAGGTCGGTGGAACATCTGCCTTGGCCCCCAAGATCGGGTCCCTGGGTCTGTCTCTGAAAAAAGTTGGTGATGACATTGCCAAGGCAACCGGTGACTGGAAAGGTCTGAGGATTACAGTGAAACTGACCATCCAGAACAGCAGGCCGACCGAGGTGGTGCCCTCTGCCTCTGCCCTGGTCATCAAAACCCTCAAGGAGTCACCAAGAGACAGGAAGAAGCAGAGGAACATTAAACACAGTGGAAATATCACTTTCGATGAGATTGTCAGCAATGAACGTCAGATACGACATAGGTCTTTAGCCAGAGAGCGTTCTGGAATTATTAAAGAGATCCTGGGTACTGCACAGTCTGTGAGCTGCAATATGGATGGTCGCCACCCTCATGACATCATTAATGACATCAGTGATGGAGTGGAATGCCCAGCTAGTTATGAAGCAACAAGAAAAAATAAAAGACCATCTGATAACAACAACAACGACAACAAAAAAAAAAGACGAAGAAGAAGAAAGAAAAGAAAAAAAGAAATACCATGATCAGAGCACCTGGGGTCAGAAGATATTTTGAAGCGCCACCTAATGGAAGGAAGACTACATAACAACACTTGTTGACCACCAAGGCTGTTCTTCCTGCTTTTGCTAGAACAACCTCATCTTCACATTTTCCCCTTATTATTATTGTGTGTATACATGGATGGGGTATGTGTATGCTCTTGTACCATGACACATGGGCACATGTACGAGACAGTCCTGTATGACGGGGTGGGGGGAGGCAGTGTAAGGGTTTTTTTTTTCAAAATCTTAGTAACAAGAGGGTTAGAAAGTGTTCCTTAGGCAAAGCGTCCCTAGAATCCACTGTTAAAGTGACAGCAAACAGCTAAGAGTTGGATTTGTGCAGAATTCCTAAAGACCACAGTAACAAAGCCAAAGCCAGTTCTGCTGCAAAGCAACCTTGGTTGTAGCAGTCCATTTGGGTGCTATGTGCTGTGTTAGGGGAGGGCTGTGGCGTTGGGCAAAGTGCTTGTCTGGCATTCCAGGGGTCCATCCTCAACACTGAACACCAAATTGAAACCAAGACCCCCCAACCCCACCCTACAACTATGCTGGGTTATTATTTGGGGGAAAGTATGCTCTTTTAAATTGAACAAATTATAAAAACATAAATATTTTAGGGACCAAAAGTTCTGAGTTCATTCTTTCCTAGAATTTCATTTCTCTGAGACTTCAATCATGTAGAATACCAAGAATTGTATTTTAGCTTTTTAGTCGGGGATTAGGTTATCAGTGTATGAACTTTGGGGACATATTCAAGTCACAGTAGAAAAATGGCTGGGGTGTTTTAGAAAATTCTACCGTAAACAGGATAAAAAGATTCCACAAAGCTGAGTAGAGCTTGTTAAATGTTTAAGAGTCAGAATCTTTTTTTTTTTTGGTTCTAAAATCTGGGTAATAAAGTTTATGGTGAGAGAATATAAACTCTTTAAGAAAAGAAAATGCCCAGGCTGGTTCCTGGCGTTCAAGGCCTGGGCAAGACAAAGCAAAGCAAAGATAGGGCAGGCAATCTTTTCAGAACTATCTAGGGCAACAAGGATAAAAAGTGGAATTCACATAGCAATGGTAAACCTGAGCGAGTTGGGATTTTTGTTTTTTGAATAATACAGTAAGGGCCAGTGATATGGATTAGTGGGAAAAGGCACCAAGCTCGATGACTCGAGTTCCATCCCTGAGACCTTCATGGTAGAAAGAACCAACTCTCCCGAGTTGTCTGTAACCTCCGAGTGTATTCTGTGCTGTGTGCACACACCCACACTCACATCAATGTAATCCAAAAGTCATAATTCAATAAACATCAGCCCTTTACTAAGAACTCCAAAGATGTATCTTTTGTCTTTCGGGAACTTTGTCACACATCAATGTGTCCCTTTCCTGTCAGTCAGGGTCACTTGAATTCCCAGCTCCCAACAAAACAACATGATGCCTAGGACATTCATCAGCTGAGTGGCTGGACAGGAAGGAAGCCCTCTCCTTCACCTTCCATTTGGCTGAGTTTATTGTTTAAACAAAGAGTGCCTTTGAAACCTATCAACACTGTACTCACTACAGAGCTCTCTGAACTTTTCTGAGGGTAGAAACCCCTAAGGCTTGATTTGTTGTTGTTATTTGTTTCAGTCTCTGACAAGTTACAGACCCAAGCTGTTGATGGAAGTGTTCAAGTGGCCGTGGAAGTGTGGAGCCCAGTGTGATCCCCCTGCAGACAGGACTGGGGGGGGGGGGTGAAGATCAAAGACCAGAGTGGCCCTGCAGCAGGCCTCAGCCTCTCCTAATGGCTCTTTTCATAGCAAGAGGGGCCTGCGGATGAATGAAAGTGTGTCACCTAATTCTTCTGTTCTGAAGGGGAGGCAGAAGGTTGAGGCCATCAGACCCCAGACATGGTGAGCTGGCCAAGACTCCCTGTGGTATTGTGTTTCCAAATTGCCTGCCTCTTCCAAGTTGTGCTTGGGGATTAGCAGGGCAGCCCTTTGTCTTTTGATGACATTTCTGAAAGAGGATTTGCTGACAGGTCAGGCAGGAACTTCTGGGCTCCTTGGCCAGAGCGAGCCACAACTCCTTACCCTCCATGCAAACTCTTAGCATTTCAGGATCTAGAAGAACAAAGCAAATGATGAAGCAATAAAAACAAGCAAAGTAGAATCTGAAGTCATAGGACAAATGGAAGAATACTAAAACCAAGCAAAAACCCAAGGCTCTGTGCTGTGATTTGTTAGCCATGTTAAAGCTTTTGGATCTGGCACCTGCCTTCTACCCAAACGAGTGATAGACACATCTTTACTCACATAGACATTTCTGGGTATTTATCCTTTTGTTTGTTTGTTTTCAAGATAGGGTTTCTCTGTACAGCCTTGGTCGGCCTGGCCTGGAACTTGCACAGTAGACCAGACTGGCCTTGAACTCAGAGAGACCCACCAGCCTCTCCGGTGCTGCGATTGAAGGTGCACGCCCTCACCACCCAGCTGATTTCTGTTATTTACCTTTAAGCACCAGTTCCTGTATTTAGTGCTAGGTCTCAAAACAGGTTGTCTGTTTTCACACTCTATGCTATTCTTCCCAACAAAGGCTTGGGCACCCTGCTTTAGGCTGTTCTCCCGACTCCTATTCCCTTTGCTTTTCCCCTTACATCCTTTCAGACAAACGCCTTAGGCCTTTTTATCTGTAGCTGCCATCAACCAACCATCTGTCTCTACGTCTATTTTAAGTATGGCTCAGCCCCACCCTCCGCCTTCAAGAAAATCTGTTTATATAATTCTAAGAATGGCTGAAAGAGGTTTAGCTTCTAATTTGATCTTTTCTGGCAGTTGGCGGTTGGAACTGCAGTTCTCTGAGGAAGCCACAAGTGTGGTGAAGATCCGTCAGACGGACTGACTGACTACAGCTGTCTGGTGCAGATTCAGAGGAGGAATTATCTTGTACTCTTTAGCTCCCTAGTCTTCTTGCTAGCCTCTTACTACCAACCTCCACATCTTTGCGACTGCCGGGTAAATCTTTGGAAATGCACCGTTAACCTTCACCAACCCTACAGTTAATACAACCGGAAGAGCCAAAGTTAACCTGTAAGCCCCACTGGCCCAAGGGCAAGGTAACTTCCTGGAATGCTGGGGGTTGTAGTTCCTGGGAAATAACAGGCACACGTATGTGCGTGCATGCATGCGTGCATGTGTACGTGCCTTCACTCCCCTAAACAAGTTTGTTTGACCCATCTGCACAGGATGTGCTTGATCACATGTGGGGTCGGGAGAATATTGGAAAAAATACGTCAGGATGTATGCTTGTCCCTGATTGGGACCTGATGGGAAATACAGTGAACTGTGGGGTTTGCCTTCTCAAGTCCCTGCAAAGAGTGGGTAACTTGAGGCCATTTCCTGGGAACCTAGTGAGGGACCTGGCCAGAGTCCATAAACCTGATATTTAATTAAAGTTTGCTTCAACTTTGGCTCAAAATTGTGGAACTGGTTTTCCTCTTAAGAACCCCAGGATTAACAATAACATTTGAATCTTTCAGGAGAGGTTTTCCCACCCTGCTGTGACCTGCATATCTGAAGTTGCCACCAACATACGTGGCAAATACACTGACTTGTGACTTTTGTTCTCTAACTATAAAAGGTTATATGATCATTTCCACAACATAAGGTATCATCCAGAGTAACCAGAATCCATGCTTCCAGGCCATGGCTGCTCATGTTTAGCTCACAGCAAACTCAGAGCAAGTGATTCGTTCTAATTTCACTTTGGTTGCTATGATAAAATACCCTGACAAAAAGTAACCCTGGGGAGGGAATGAGTTTATATGACTTGCAAATCTGGGTCACAGGTCAACCACTGAGGGCAAGTCAAGGCAGGCACTTAAGCAGCTAGACACATCACACTGCCAGCCAAGAGCAGAGAGAAACTAATGCACCCCATACCACCTGTGTGCTTCTGTTCTCAGCTAGCTTGCTCCTCTTTTATACTGTCCTACACCCAAACCTAGGGAATGGTGCTGCCCACTGTGGGCTGGATTTTACTTCATCAGCTAACAAGACCATGTCCTACAGCCATGCCAACCGGATGTAGGCAATTCCACAACTGATACTCTCTTGGTGATTCTAGGTCATAGCAAGTTGACATTTAAAATCAGCCAGTGGGCTGGAGAGATGGCTCCACTGGTAAAGGCTGGGCTCATAACCAAAACCCAACCAGCTCAGTAGTATTTTGCATCCCGGTTAGCAATAGTAATATTAAAAATTCTCTAGGAATAGCACCCTGTTGGTTTTTCTTGTCACCTGGGAAGAGGGTGACAATTCTGTGGAAGACTTGCCTTGATTATAGATTGGCCTGTGGCCATGTCGTTGAGAGACTGTTTTGATTGACGCTCAGTGTGGAAAGGCTCAACCCACTGTGGGTGGTACCACCTCTGGGCAGGTGGTTCTGGGCTGTATAAGAATGCCAGCTGAGCACGAACCAGAGAGCAGGGCAGTGAGGAACAGTCCTCCAAGGTTTCTGCTTCGATTCCTGCCCTGACTTCCCTCAAGGATGGCCTGTGACCTGTACAGGTGTAAGCTGAAACAGATTCTTTCCACCCCAGAGTTGCTTTTGGTCATAGGGTTTTCCATGGCAACAGAAAGCGAACTAGAGCACTTAGAACCGCAAAGTGGTAGGGTGGAAACTCACTCTCCACTGGCAAGCCTGAGGGGGCAGCCAGAGCCCACTGGGCATCTCTTAGAAAAGACACAGTGAAAGCTGGCTTCACACAAGGAACTGAAAAGGCATTGCCTGTTACTAATATGGATATTGGCTGAGAATAAAATCAACCCAGTGAAGAACAAAAATATACATATTTTTGAATTTGGTGATAATCAGGCTTCTAACTTGAAAGGCACAAATTCAGTCTTGAAGATGGTCTCTGAGATGTTCCAAAATAGTGGCTGTATTGATAGCTTTGCTGACAGGGCAGCTGGAAATTATACTGTTTGTCAAAAACTATGATAGATACTGGAAAAAGTCAGGCTGTCTTGTAGACATGGTTTTGGGTGCTCTCTCAGTGTCTGTGTAATTTAGTGGAAGAGGTCTGTTGTACTGAGAAGACAATTAACCATGTTTGAGGTAACTGTTGCTCAGGTCAAGGGTTTACTTTCAGATATCCAAGATCTGATGAACCATGGCCTCCAATACCGTGTTACATGCCCAAACCAATGCTCTTCCATTTTGACTTTTCATTGACAATACATACTAGTTATTTTTTAAAGAAAGATTAATGAATTTTACCTATATGTATATATGTGTACCACATGTGTGCAGTGCCCATGGAGGTCAGAGGAGGCTGTGATTCCCTGGAACCAGAGTTACAGACAGCAAGGGTGATGAGAGCTGAACTCGGATGCTTGGCCAAAGCGGCAAGTGCTCTTCACTACCGAGTCATCTCTCCAGCTCTCCAGTCATCTCTTTTTCTTGTCTGTATGTAAACAGGCATGTCAAAATGGAAACCTGACTTTCGTGTGTATATGTACATGTGTGCCCATGTGGGGGAAGATCAACTTCCCATGTTGTCCCTCAGATGCTGTCCACCTATTGTTTGAAGCAGGATCTCTTCCCAGGCGGGGTTGGCGAGCTGCAGGGATCTGCCTGTCTCTGCACGTCACGCTGGAGTTAAAGCATGTGCCACCATGTCTGGATTTTTCACATGGCTTCTGGAGGTTGAGTTCAGGTCCTCATGACTGCATGACAAAGCACTTTACCAACGGAGCTCTCTCTCCAGACCATAGAGACCTACACGTAGCCACCTCAGTCTGGTTTAACATTGCATGTTGGTACGTCTCGCTCCTTGTGAAGCCCGATTTCTGTGCTATAGAACCCAGTGCCTGCAACCCTTACAGTTACTCCTCGCTATAAGTTCAACAGGACAAGAACAAAGTGTGTGCAGATTCAGCTTATTTGGCTGGATTTATTCATTTGAACAAGATTCAGACATCATAGAGAAGTCTGTTTAAATCACAGTGGGACAAGCAAACACGGCTCTGGTTCAGTGGATGAGCCTCTATTTTCAACATCCATCCATGCCCATGTGTGCGACAGGAGGCTGCCTAACCTGGAGAGTAGACGTATACATGCTTCTCCAAACAGTAATTCTTACTCCGAAAGAAAAACTGTCACTTAAAAAACAAACAAACAAAACACTTAAAGGTGCTCCCTTAGGTTTGTAATCCCTAAGTGTAAACTCAGTCTCAAAGCATTCTCCCAGGTTGGTCAGATCACTTAGAGCAGTGGTTCTCAGTCTGTGGGTCGAGACCCCTTCGAGGGTTGAACAACCACTGTAGAAAGGACCGCAGCATTCGGTGGTGGTGGTGCACGCCTTTAATTCCAGCACTGAAGCCAAGGCAGGTAGATCTCAGTGGATTCGAGGCCTGCCCGGTCTACCAAGCGAGTTCCAGGCCAGTCAGGACTGTTACACAGAGAAATCCTGTCTTGAGAAAGGGTTGCAACGTTAGGAAGGTAGAGAACAACTGATCTAGAGGGATACTCAACACTGAAGAAGACAGAGCACTGAAATGAATGAATGTTTTATGTAAAGGTAATTTTGCTGCATTGCACATTATCACACAGGACTCGAAAGTAGAGGTGGTGGTTTTGCTTGTTTTGTTGTTGTTTTTTTTTTGGTTTCTTGCTGATAAGTGCTTCTCATAAGGAGCACTATCCTATGTTGGCCTGGGTTAAAATGAGTTGTCTGTTCAACGGCTAGTACTATGGCCCACCCGGGTGGGCACCTGTGAAGTGTGACCTGCCTTCAGGATGGTCAAGCTGAGACCTATGATCCTTGCTGCATAAGCCACCAGCTTCTCCACTGCCTATGCCTGAGATGGAAGAAAGCTGAAGCCAGAGGTTTGGGGATAACCTGGAGAGTGCAGATCTGTTTGCCTTTTTCTGTGCAGTGCCCCAAATCTGTGAACACCCCCGAGTGGTTTTAAATATAGCTTGGAATATGGTAAGTGTGTGTTTGCTGCTGGGTCTCTTAGGTGTTGATGAAGAGTTTGACGAAGTTTCCTAGCAACTTCCCAGCTCAGTGTCGTCTGCTTTCTACTCCAGATGCACAGTTCTGGTTTCCTGGGCAGCTACCAAGTGACAGGAATCCTTATCCCAAAGCACCTTTATCTTCAGCTCGCGCGCGCGCTCTCTCTCTCTCTCATCTTCAGAGAGGTACTGGGTGGCCTTATGCATCAAGAGCTGTGTGAAGCTGCAGGCCACCTCCGAGCAGGGATTGCTCTGACTCAGACTCCCCTGGTGCCACATGAGCTCCTAAAGAGCTTTGTTGTTGTTTTTATATTTGGGGAAGAGTAGGTTTCCTGATCTGGCAAAGTGGACCCTGGGAGTAATCCCCATGTGAGGAAGTGAGATGGATCTAAGCAGGTATTTTAAGACTGACGTGTGCTCACTTCCCACGTGGGAACTGATGGTAACTCACAACGCGGCAGTTCCGTTGGAGGAGCAGGTTGAGAGGCACAGTTGGAATCTGCAATGTCTCCAAAAGCTCCTGTGTTAGAGGCTGGTCCCTGGCTCTGTGTTAGGGGACGCAGATGAACTTTTAAGATGGGGTTTGCTCAGGATGCTCTCAGGTCACTCACTAGGGGTGTGCCCCTGAAGGGGAGCGTGGGACTCCAGCCCCCTCTCCTCAACCTTTGCTCTTGGCTGACCAAGACCACCCCACCCCACCCACTTTGCTCTTGGTTGAGAAGCCCGTGGCTCTGCTCTAGTCTTTGCTCCTTCCTGCCACAGTGTCTCTGCACCAGCCCCAAACAGCTCCAAATGACCCCACAGAAACCCCAGAAGCTGTGAGATAAAGAAAACCTTTTCTCTTCGCAAACTGATTATCTCAGGAGTTTGTTATAGTAACAGGAAACCCACATGGCAATGGTCAGCAAACTTTTCTATAAACGACACTGTAAATATTTCAGACCTTCCGAGGCCATGTAGAGTCTCTCTTGCACGTTCTTTAACTGGTGGTGGGGATAGGATCTATGTAGCCCAGGCTGCCTTGAAATCTTTATTCCTTTGCCTTAGCCTCCCTGTGCTGGGATTACAAGTGTGTGCCACTTTGCCTAACCTTTTTTTTTCTATTTCTTTTAAATCCTTTTCTTTTTTGAAATAGTGATGGCCTGGAACTCCCAATGTAGGTCAGGCTAGCCCTGAACACAGAGATTTGCCTGCTCCTGCCTCCTGAGGAATTAACATCAAGTTCAGCTAAAGCAATCCTTTCAAAAGCCTTAGCTCAAAAGTCTTCTAGATTTCCAATAGTTGCTAGGTCCTGCTCTGGGAGCCACCATACAAACATGGGTGGTGTGGCCTTGGGAACCCTATGCGGGGGTTGGGGTTGGGGGCTGGGGATGTGGGGTGTTACTTTGGAAAGTAAGGTTGGTCTTTGCAGCAGGGATCCTGTTACAGGCTGAGAATGCCTGCTTCCATCCTGTCCCCAGACTGTAGGAGCAGGACCAGACCAACACCCTCTACGTGAGGACTGGCTATGTAGGGGTAGAAGTCCTATGGTAGGCAGATTTTAGTAAGTTCTTATACTGGATTTCCTTGTCTTGGTTTTAAAAGCAAATCCCCCCTATTCGAGGCATTTATGGAATTTCATCACACAGATTATGTGGCCTCACCGTTCCTATGGCCCAGCAGTGGGAGGGGGTGCAGACTAAAGTCTAACACACTCCTCTTTAGCACCAACGCCACAGACAGTTCACAGGGCACCACCCCCTGCAGGAATTCAAGGAAAAGATGCCAGCATGAGACCGCTAGAATCCCAGTGACAGGCTCACCTGTGCTGGGCCTGAAGCTGCCGGTGCCCAGCTCTTCAGAAAGCGACCTCTCAAATATTCATTCCAGGGCAAGTCCTCTGGGCACGGTCCACACACGGACTGCTCAGCACCACGCTGTCTACCTCTCCACTAGTGCTTCTCATCTAGAACAGTCACTCTGAAGAGATGAGGAATCTGCATGACTTTCATCAGTTTGAAGTCTTTTAAGTGGTCAGTGCAGCGTGCACCACATCTTTTCTCTAAAGGTAACAGGGCTTTAGAAGCACCGTTCTTTTCTCATCTTAGAGTTTTAAAGTAGCTGAAGGTTCTCAAAATAGCCATTTGCTACCAACTCTGTCAACTTAAGTGCTGTAGAGCTGGGACATATGTGCTGCACCACCACCACCACCACCACCACCACCACCACCACCACCACCACCACCACCACCACCGCCACCACCACCAAAACCAATGCCTTCTAAAAATAACCCCCCCATAGGAATCCCCTGGATTTCAACTAAATGAACAACATAAAAACAAACGAACAAATGACAGCCCACCAGTCTCACCTGTGCCCCCCCCCATCATCCTGTTCATGTTTCTGCTTAAAACGCCAAATAGGTTTTCAACATATGTATTTATTTCTCGTTTAAAATTCAGGCTCTTCCATGGTATGGGCTTATAGTGAGAACTGTCACGCAGTGGGTGGAGTGTCCCAGAGAAAAGCACTGAAGCCATCTGAACGGTGGGGTGCCAACTTGAAAGCCCAGCACAGGCCTGCTTCTCAGGAGCGCTGGAGCACCCGCAGGGGACACTCCAGTTCTCAGACCACTAAGCCAGGGGAACTTTAAAAACTTTCTGATTTAAAAATAAACAAACAAAACAAATGACCATACAAACAAAAACCCCTAATGCTGCTATAACAGGGCAACAGTTTCCTAAACCCAGGGACAAGAACGGCAATTCACAGGCATGTGCTTCGGCTGCAGCCAGACAAGGCTCTCCTCAGTGCTTCGTATCCGTCACAACCCTTCATTCAGTACCTCCCTAGGCCAATATTTTGTCAATTTTTGCTATGAATGACTGAATTCTTAAATCTGCAAAGAAAACACAGGTAGTGAAGGACCTGAGCAACAAATAAACTCAAACACCTCTTCCAGGCTTATGATTTTATAGAGGAGACAGAAGACCTAACTCACTTCTAGGTTCCATCCCAGGCCCAGCTGAAGTCCCATCCTCACTGATGGGAACTTGCCCACTGCCCTCCACTATCCAAGTCATGCGCTGACAATGCAGCCTGTCCCAGAGACAGCCAAGGACCTTGCGTGGCAGATACTGTGCAGCACAAACCAAGTGAGTTCCCTTTTTCCACTCCTCCAGTTAAAGCTGTACTCAGAATGGCAACAACTCTAGACAGAAGGGTTCACAATCAGTGGGTTTCGTTGTAACAGAAGGGAAAGGGGTCACAAAACCGTCTGAGCATACAGAGAAACCCTGAGGCGAAAATGGCTTTTCCTGTAGAGTCCTCCTCAAGCTGACACTGTGTCATAAGGGACCAGGGCCCTTCTGGGAGGGCAGGCCTTCCTCCATCCACAGAGAGCCAGCTCGGGGTGCCCTGCGGTGGATGCGCCGCAGGCGAAGCAGGTACAGTAGGATGGACAGCAGGACGACCAAGAAGCAGCCGGAGAACAGATAGTGGTTGTAGACGAAGGACACACCCCGCCAGTGCCCGTGGCCAGCCCGGAACACCTCCTGCCGGATGTCTCTGCAGGCATGAAGACAAACAGAAGCAGTGAGAAGGGTGCAGGCTGGGGCCTGCTGTTCCTGGCGTTCCTTACCTCTGAAACGGGACAGTAGCCCAAAGTGAGCTCCCTGCCAATGCTATGCTCTTCATGCTAAGACAACGACATGTGGAGGCACGTCCATAAGACCCCAGCATTATAATCTCATAAATGTAAGGACCAGGGTTTTGCTGTGACAAGGAAGTTAATGGAACAAACACATTCACATAAAAACTATACATAATAACAGCTACTGTACAGAATTTCTGGAGCTGACTCAAATAAAATATCAGATAAAAATAGTTTTTAATGTGGGTCAGCCGAGCTGTGAACTTGAATGGGGAAATCTGTATGTCTATTTGACCAACAGTGGACTGGAATTTAGAATTTCCTTTGGATATGAATCTATGTAGACAATGTCACAGTCTTAAAAGTAATTGACACTTCAATACTATGGACAATGACTGATGTTTTTAGTCCATTATGCTAGCCAGTGTCTCAGCTGTCAGTCATCATCACACTGAAGGAATGGACATGATGGTTCTGCTGCTAGACACTACAGGTTAGTGTGTAAATAAAGACATCCTCCTACATCATGAATATGTTTGCTACAACAGTGCCATAAATGCATTTCAATATAATTTCTTCTGCAATCCTAGACACTATAAATATCCAGTGAAGGGGCCCAAAGCCATAAAGGTCACCATGGAACAGACCCTCCTGCAGGGTTAGGGAACAGACAATTGGGATGTAGAACAGCACCAGTGCTGTGTGCTGTGGGATGGGCTGCCTAAGAGAACAGGAAGCACTTGGGGAGGAAGGCAGAGAAGTCCCAAGTTAAGTCTGGCTGGGCTCACAGCTCTGAAAACACAGCCACAAAATGCAGTCACCAAGAGACAACATGCTTAGGAGAAGCATCTTTTGTGGCCCTCCCAAGCTCATAGCCTACCTCAAGGGCAAAAAGCGGGTCCTGTAGAGGATTGCCCCCAGCGTCCACTGCACTTCCTTGTCATACACCTGCAAGGCTGTCTTCAGGTTTTTGTAGGTGACAGGAAAGGAGAAGCCCCTGTGGAACACCTCAAACATCCAGGCTGATTTAAAACACTGATACCTACAAATGCCAAGCACGGGCACAGGTCAGGGAGGCACCCCTGTTTCAATGTCTCCAGCCTGCAGCAGGCCAGCTCCGAGCAGACAGCTGCATATGCGCTCAGGTTCACCCGCACACAGCCGGGTCATCTGTCAAAACTGATGAGCCAGAAACAGTGTCATTTCATCACGGCTGTGAGACACCACCCTCCACGTACCTTCTCCATCATTTACTGAACAACAGCGCCAAGTTCTACCTTCTTTACAACATAATGAAAAGGTGGGAGGATCCTTTTCAGCTCTGATATTGCCTACTCCTAATGCTCTTAGAGGTGGTTTTTGTTTTTGTTTGTTTGTCTGCTTTAACAAACTACTGGACTTAGTAAGTGATGAGCAGTGGCAGTAATAATAAGACCCACTCGCCGCACCTGAGTGACTTAAACCAAAGGGAATTTTATAAACCAAACCAGAGTGGCTTCAATTATCAGAGGAGTATTGTGAGTGTTTTGGGGGAGGGATGGAGTCTGGCTGAGGGGACAGATGGAAAGGGGAAGCAGCCCACACAACTCAAGGTTCCTCAGGACATGAGCGAACAGGTGCAAAGAACTTCAAAGCTGAGCAGAAAGCCTGTAACGAGAATTCGTCCCACTTGGGGGAGACCAAGGGTAGAGAAGGACAGTGGGTAAGAGGGTCAGCCGGCAGCTCAGGACTTGACTGTCCACTACTTACTTCAGCCGATGGAGGTCAGCGTGAGAGGCATACAGTCCTCGGTCAAAGCGTTCCCTCAAGATCGACCACTTCGTTGCACAGTAATCCTAAAAATAATTTCACCCTAAATAAATCATCCCTGAAAGTTTATTTATTTATTTTTTTTAGTTTTTTCGAGACAGGGTTTTTCTGTAGCTTTGGAGCCTGTCCTGGAACTAGCTCTTGTAGACCAGGCTGGCCTTGAACTCACTGGGATCCACCTGCCTCTGCCTCCAGAGTGCTGGGATTAAAGGCGTGCGCCACCACCGCCTGGCCCTGAAAGTTTATTATTAAAGTACTTTTCCTACTTACAAATGGCTTACCACGTTCACCATCATAACAAGCACAGGAAACACACAAGCAGAACGAATGTTTGTACAGTTAACGTGAGACTCGGGTCTCTGAGTTCCTGGCAACCAGCACACTCTGTACTTGTTCTGTGTCCTGAAATCCTGCCCACGCAGGATGCACTGACCTCTTCAAGCCCATTTAGTTCTTCCGTCGTCACTGCACCAGAACAAACTTGGGCAGAGTGAAACAGCATTTGCCTGCTCAACTGAGTCCTCGGGTCTGGGGCAGCTTGGCCTTGGGTGAGAATGGCAATTTGGAGTCACACTGACTGCTCACAGCCCTGAGCACTAACACAGCTCCTCTCCTCACCTCTCCAGGGTGACAAAGATGCGCTTAGAGAAACAGTGTGACAAGGAGCACAGAGGAATGTGCTCGGCCTGGGGCAAGAGTCAGGAAGGGAAAACATCAGGAAAGAAGACACACACGAGAGAAGGTGCATAGCATAGAAGATAGACCCGGCTGCTTGCCATGCTGAGAGGGCACTGAACTGGTGGGAGGAGGAGTGAAGGCTAAGGTCGGTGGATTCAGTCTGTGAAGCTGCAGTAGGTGCAGCACAGCAAGGTGACAGCGTGAGAGCTCAGACAGAACGCAGGATGGACACCAGAGACACCAGACACAGGACCAACTGGACAGCTCCTGGTGAGCTAGAGACTTGGCAAGGACAATGACAGTAGAACAGGAAGCAGGGACAGGTAGAAACTATCGCTGATTATATGGGGTGAAGCATATTACACGGACGGACAGAAAGCAGCAAAGGGGCTGGGGATGCAACTCAGTGAGGCAGCATTTGCCTGGCATGTACAAGGCCCTGGGTTCTACCCCAGCATTATAAATAAAACATAAGAGCCATGCCTGGAGGTAGGGGACAGGACGGTTGGCAATACTGTCAACTAAGATGGCACACGAGAGAAAGAAAAGTGAAAAACTGTGTATTTGTTTGGAATTATGAAACTCAATGGGTAAAAGATTAGAGACTGAATGTCAGCAGCCAGACAACTATGGCATGGATGGGGCAATCTACGAATCTATGAACCTGGAGGGCAATGGGCTGTGGCTGGAAGACAAGGGTCATCAAGACTGAAGAGTATGGCAGGGAAAACTTCTGACAAAATGGGAAAGCAAAGGGACTCTGATGGTAGGAGTATCCTGGCTGCTATGTGGTGGGGGCCTGCTGAAAGGATTTTGAGATATGGCAATCATAAGTCAACTTAAGACTCTGGTCTGTTCATTCCTGGTAAACAATATGGCTAGTAGAACTTAGGTCTTCTGACGACTTCCCTCCCACAACTGAAGGGAAAAGATATCGCAGGGATGCACTACAACCACCTTTCTCTCCGAGTATAATGGAAGCTGACCTGCAGCCCAATGGTCTCTATACAGCATGGATTTTCTTGGCTTGTTACCTTGGCAGCTTTGGTAAATTTAGCAGCATTGTAGTCTCCCCCCATTCGCAAGACATCCTCGGTGCAGTAGTAGAATTCAGAGAACCCATAGAATTCGCTGTTCTGGAAGTGGATTGGGGGCTGGTAGACTCCATTGAGGGAAGTCTGTGTCTCATTGGTTTTGTTCATAAAAGGCTGGAGGGTCTCCCGACACAGGTCGAAGTCTCCTGTCCCCCGGAGGTACAGGGTCTGCCCATTTTGCTGGATCTCATCCTTAATGTCAAGAGGCAAGCAGGGGTCCAGGTATGGAGCATCCGGAGTCAGGCCAGTCTGCTTACCCAGGAGCCTGTGGCACAAAGAACCATTTACCATGAAAGCTATGCTACTCCTCACATGGACCCACAGAAATGTGTGTGGGAACACAAAGGGTTCCAAACCAAGTTAGAAAAATGGTCACCCAGTCCTCCGAGGAGATCCACAATGACATACACAGGTATTGCTGAGTCCAAGTAAACAAGCCATGACCTGACTCATTTATTTATTGTGTGTCTACACCACAACACGTGTGTGGAGGTCAGAACAACTTGTAGAAGCTGGTGGTCTCCTTCTACATGTGGGAATCAAGGATTAAATGCAAGTCATCAGGCTTGAGCAGCAAGTGCCTTTAGCCACAGGACCATCTCAGGGCTGACCTGACGCTTTTGATTCCCCTCAGTACAGACAGGATGCCTGCTGAGGACCCAGCAACCGTGTGGCCCACATCCCCACTCTGCCACTGCTGCTTGACTTTAACCGTACAGAGCTGGATGTAGCGCGACTGAAAAGAAATACCTGGTCCTGGAACACCAGGTTGGATGTTTCAGAAAAACAAGATACACACTGCTAGAAAGTTACTGTCAGACTATGCATGGAAGATTAGAAAGCTGGGGAAAAGCAATTCTAGAAGGAGGTGTACCAAACTGCTTGACAACATGTCATTATCTTGCCGGTATTCTTTAAACAGAGCCAAACTGACAGCTCAATGAAGATGCGGTGTGAACAGGAAGAGATGGATGGAGTCCAGGAAGGCAGTAATTCATAGCCAAACACCAACCAATGAATATGGGCGTGAGAATACAACATGTAAGGTTTGAGCCTCTTCATCCAATTTTATTATGCCCACCATCATCACTAAGAATCAACTACAGACCTAGACTGTAGTGGGTATTATTATTGCTATTGTTATTCATAAACTATTGGCCTAGATGGCAGTAGGTATTATTATCGTTGTTATTAATCAACTATTGGCCGAGATGGCAGTAGGTAGTAGCTGTTTTTGCTGCACTACAGGCTCTGAGAAGCCCTGTGAACAGAACTGCTAGCCTTGCTGTAACTGAGATACGCCAGGCTTGTCACATCCCAACGAGATACCCTGATAAACGAACCCCTGTCCTCCCAATGTGTGTGCATATTCAAGCAATCAATAAAAAGAAACCAAAGTTCTGAAAATGGAAGCGATGTTCACGTTGGACACCATGACTCTCAGTCTGACTGCTAGAAGCTGAATGCAGCTGGAGTCCCTCTCATTCACTGACAGCCTTTCCTGCCAATCTGCGCATTCTTTAGATCAGGGTTATTCAGAATGGACTTGAGTGCAATCCATAGAACTATGTGCTCTAAAGAAATGAAGCACCACCTTGAGTGGCAGAGATAGGTATGAATTTCAAGGCTCAGTTAACGATATGTGTATACTTACGAGGAATTCTGAACAGTTAAACGTGTACCTCACACTATGTCTCAGCTGTCCTACACCTAGCTAACGAGTGCCACTGGACTATACATTATGCAAAGCTTTTTCTTTTAAATTGGTAATAAAACCCAATTAGTAAAACTCAGGAGTCAGAAGAAAAGTTTTGAGTAATTCTAAGAAAGTGAGATTCAAATTTATATTTCTATTTAAAAAATTTTAAGACTATTATAAAAATAGCTATCACAAAATGTTCTAGACATAATTTTAAAACAAAAAGCAAGCACCATGGGACTACTGCTGTTGTGATTAACATTTCTCAATTAGTTTTTAAAGTAATCAGAGAATCACTTCCTACTTATGGACGTGAATTCTGGGTAAACTTATACCCAGACCCAGCTTGGTCTTCATTATATCTTAGGCCTTCATGGATACATTAAGACTGAATAGGTCAGGGCTGGAGAGATGGTTCAGTAGTTAAGAGCACTGGTTGCTCATCCAGAAGACCTAGGTTGATTCCCAGCACTCATATGGCAGCTCACAACCATCTGTAACTCCAGTTCCAGGGCATCTAATGCCCTCTTCTGTTCTCACACATGATGTACAGACATACATGCAAGCAAAAACCATGCACATAAACACAACTAATAACATTTTTGAAAGGATTAAATTGGCCAAAGAAATATACTATTACTTAGCTCTCAGATCATCATTTCTCCTAAAAAATGTCCTATCAAAACAAACCAGACGCAGGAAGATCAAGTTGTCTTACCTGCCAGATGCTGCTCTTCTGCTTCCAACCCATTCCCCGTTTTGATGACATATTTCAGATAAGTAACACCCTGGGTGGCCTAAAACCGTGCAGACCAGGCTAGCCACGAGCCTCTGCCTCCCAAGCGGTGGAATTAAAGGTGTGCACCACCACACCCAGCTAAACTTACAACACTCAAGCTGACAGGAGTGGTGCCCTTCTTTCACCTATTTTTCTATACCAGAATTTCACATAAACTCATTTTTAAAAATTTCACTCATAAAAATAGAAGGGGTTAAAAGCAAGGAATGATCTTTACACATCTGATAGAGTGGAAACCTCTCCATCACTCCAGACTAGTTCCCGGATACTAGTCTGGATACTGCGGCTGATTGCAGAGGCCTGGGAAAGCTCAGAGAGTGGACACAGTGCTGCTAGTGCCCCACCATGAAGCTCACACTTAGCAGCTGCCCTTGACCTCAGAAAGTCTCAAATAAGGAATATTCTACAGACATTGGACACCGGTAGATGAGAACCATAGTGAAAGGGGTTAAGAGTAAGGAATGATCTCGAAATAATTTTAGTTGTATTAAAATATTTTTAGTCAGGCACTGGTGGCTCAAGCCTTTAATCCCAGCATTCAGGAGGCAGAAGCAGGAGGATCTCTGTGAGTTTGAAGTCAGCCTCATCTATAAAGTAAGTTCCAGGATAGCCAGGACTATTACACAGAGAAATCCTGTCTCAAAAAACAAAAACAAAACAAAACAAGAACAGTGTGTGTGTGTGTGTGTGTGTGTGTGTGTGTGTAAGCTCAGTATAACAGTACATGCCTGTGAAGATCAGGTAGAGAGAAGATAGAAGAAGAGGGGAGGGAGGGAAGAAAGAGAGAATTTGCAGGCACAACTGTGGGACAGGGCTGGCGGCAGGACCCTGAGGGCCTCTCAGTCCTTCCAGCACAGATCCTGGCCTGGATCTAGTTTTGATGAGGAGGGAGCTAGGCCTGCAGTGGATTGCTGAGGAGCAGCAGGTGCTGTACCTGTTTTTCTGAACCGTGCTGGCAAACAGTTTGTCTTCATATCTCTGCCGAGCGGCATTCCCACCAAACCCGAGAAATGTGGCCACATAGACCCGGTACACATGTTCCGTCTGGTGGACATCACACCCCAGGTTGAATTCAGCTAACAAGTTTTTAGCTACTTCCTCCTGTAGGCACAAGGACAACACATTTTAGTATTTTAAAGCAACTTTAGCTCCAGTTAAAAAAGAAGGGTCTAAAAAGAGTTCCATCTGAGAGTAGCAGACTCTGTCTCTCTACCTCCCAAGGACACTCTGGGCGCTTTCATAATTCAGTTCCTAATTCTAACTAGGGCCTGCAGATGCTGCACATGGGGGTGTCAGGGCTTTCTGAAAAGGAGGTCAGGGCTATAGTTCCTCTACTCTGACCCATAAGTCTATGTATGGTACCCCCTGCTGTGGAAATAGACCCAAACACAGCAAAGTCCTGACACGCAAAGACGCTTTTATAAAAACAAATAAACAAACAAATAAAAAACCCTAAAAGAAAAGGCATCTGAGTATGCAACATTAAGGGAGGGTTAAATTAATTAATGGCAGTAATCAATAGTTTATAGAGGAACACATTATGAGCTTTAAATAAAAGGCACAAAATCATACAAAAGATAAAAGCGTAACAACCACATTTTGAAACTATAACAGGAATAAAAATAATGGAAAGAACTTCTCCAAAATACTAACAATGCCTTTTTTAAATTACTAACAATGGTGAATCTAGGGGGAATTTTTATTCTTCTATTGCTCTAAGCGTCCTTTGTGAGCTCTTGGTACTTTTCAATGAGGGTAGACAGCATGAGTGGTAGTCTCTCTCTAGACTACCCATATCTGGAAGGGAAGTGGGAAACACAGGCTCAAAGTGCTTTCCCAAGGACTTAATAAAGACAGCAATAACACCCACTGAGTACACACTAGGGAACAGAGTGCTAATCTCTTATCAACCATTCAATGACCCCACGCTATAGGGCTATTGCTGGCATTTTTTTCCAGAAGAGACCGGCTCACAGAAGTTATAGGACTTACATGAGGTCACACAGCTAGGAGGAGAGGGTGATGCTACCTGCTGGGCTTGTCCTGCTCCATGGCCCGACTCTGAACCACTACCTGGTACATGATCCCTACTTTGGGGAAAACAATGTAGGAGACCATACTTTGGTGTCAATTTACATCTGGACAGAAACAGTAACGAGAGATGTGGCAATTCTGGGACACATAAGGAAATGGCGCTGGTGTCCTCTTTGCAAGGACCGCTGAAGACCACAGACCCTGACTGACAGCACTGAAGGGATGGAGGAAAGACGGAATGAACCAGATGTGGAGTAACAGGTACCAACATCAATATTTTCCAGAAGAGTTCAAAATTATTAATAAACAAAAATGATTCTCCTGATTCTAAATTTAGAAACCTGACACTATGTTATTTTTTAAGTGACCGAAGAGAAAATGTAAACAAAAGCTCAAGCATGCGACTGACATACACCAGAGAAGAACTCTAAATTCCGAAAACAAACCAGCTAGGCTCAGTGTACAAACGTAATGGGCTTGGCTGAGGCCTGCCTCATTCTCCAGCCTCCTTCCTCCTGGGTTGAGAAGACGGAACCTCAGCAAGCAGAGTAAGGATGTGTTCAGACTCAGGAAACAAAACAAAAATGGATGGAGACATGTTAAATGAAAACGGAAGCAAACACGAGGCAATCTGTACAGATAATAACCTGCTGTGAGGAGGCAAAGCTTACAGTTTTGGGGACTTCGTACGCTATCTGAGTGGACACGCCTCCCATGTCAAGAATACCGGCTGTCCTTTTCCGAACGATGGCCTCACTGCTCTCACTGCCAGGAACGTTGACCTCCACAACTGCCTCGTCATCTGGAGAGAGAAGGGTTCACTCAGCAGGCGCTTCGGGAGGCACACTCTGCTTTGAAGACCTTGCAGTCCATCCTCCCGATGAGCTCAACTGTGCTTTAGACAGCAGCTCTGCCTGCCCAGCCCCCACACTAGCCATCTCACAGCACTCAGCTCTTCTGCCCTTGGTCATGAATTATGATTGATTGTAACTTCCAACCAGAGCACTAGATGAAACCAACAGGCACTTACCCTCCTCAATATGCTCAAACCGCCCGAGGACAAAATTGATGCCAATCCAAGCATACACACCTAGACATTGCAGAGCAAAATTAAGAAAAATCAAGTTTTAAATCTCTGATCAATTTGGTCTGCACAAGCTTCTCACTTATTTTAACCCCTGACAGCCTGAGACAGAATCACCAAATAACATATTTCTATTGATATTTTATCTTCTTAGTGGTTTTACAAGAACTCTCAATTTTAATACTTTTATCAGGTGTATCTGTTGAAAATATAAATTCTACGGGGATTCCACACTGACTTCCCCTAATCTTCCCTCTATCTTTCTCACCTACAACAGCTGCCAAACCCCAGCCTATACATGTCTGCATTCTCTACAGTCTGTTTTTATCCATTCCCACTGCCACCTTGACTTGTGTCTTTATGCAGTGGAGATGACAAGCTAATCAGTCTTCCATGGCAACCTCCTCCATTCTATCCTGTTGGACTGGTCCACAGACCAAGTACAAAGTAACAGGCTGATAATTCAAGATGTATCCAGTGTTCAACATCACCACCACCTTTCCACAGAGCCTTCTATGCACTTTTATGCAGTGGAGATAACAAGCTAATCAGTCTTCCATGGCAACCTCCTCCATTCTATCCTGTTGGACTGGTCCACAGACCAAGTACAAAGTAACAGGCTGATAATTCAAGATGTATCCAGTGTTCAACATCACCACCACCTTTCCACAGAGCCACAATCCAGCAAGCGAAAACCCAGTGGTCCACAGTGGCATCCCCTCCCACCTGCAGTAACAATGATCGTTTCTTTTCATCAGGCCATGCTTCCTCTACCTGCTCAGGTAACTTCCTCTGCTCCCCTCCCAAGGGTTCAACTTAGAACCATTACTGGGTAGGGGGAGGAAGAGACGCCTTTCTCTTTCAAACTCTCAGGATATTTTATTTGCCTGTATCTTCCTTTGTGTGTCTAATATGACCTCTTACAATTCTGAGGGCCTTCTTTGTAAGGTGCTCACTGCTGATTGGCCCATTCTGCATTTCCCGATGCCTTCCCATAGGGAACACCTGCTGGAGCAGTGAGTGATCTAGGAACAGATCCCATACTTCTAGGTCTCTGCTCCTAGCAAACCATTACATGGACTGGTTGTTCCTTACTCAAGTGAAGTAATTTGTCGGAAACAGAATTAATATTTTCTCAGTTTATCAAAGGCAAGAATTTCTCCTTCCTAGAAGTCAGAGGTTCATGGCCTAAGACTTTTTACCAGCCAGGCAAGGAACACAGTCTTCCTCTATCAGTTTGTTCAAAATACAGTCCCTAAATGTGGTAAGGACAGATGAGGCATGTTTAGCAGCTTTAGGGCTGTATAATAAAGACTGGCTCTCTAGGGCACTAACTTAGTCATTAAAGTGTCTCCAGTGGTTCAATACAATACACAGTGGGGAGGGGCCTGTGAAGTGGGGGCCCCTCTCTCACTCTGTGAACTGAAGGTCTGATACCAACCTTCTTGTTTCCCTGAGATGACTTCAGCATGGGAGTCAGAAAACAGGAAGTCAAAGTGCACAGGGATGTCGGTCAAAAGGTCCTCCAGGATGGCTTTCTGCTGGCTTCAAGGCAATCCCAAAATTTACATGTCAAAATCATATGCTTGATTTTTTTGTTTTGAAAACAAAAATAAACAAAAAACCTTATGACTCTGTTATATCCTATATGAAATAATTAAATGTAAAACTAAAGTGATTCACTGAAAATAAATTGCTTATCTCAGGAATGTTCTTTTCCAAATGAAAAAGCTGTGTAAATCAAGTGATTCTTGGCTTACTGGGAAGAATGCTTGTCTAGCATGTACCAGGCCCCAAGTTCCGACACCAGCACTGTATAAACTGGGCACGGTGATAAAAGCCCATAACCCTAGCACGCAGGAGGTGGAAGTAGGTAGAAGGATTGGAAATTTAAGGTCAAACACAGCTACATATTTAGTTTGGGGCCAACCTGGGATACGAGGCTGTTGTAGGATATTTGTACACTGTGCAAAGGTGTATTGCTGTGATTGTTGAAATAAAAAGCTGAACGGCCAGTAGCTAGGCAGGAGATATAGGTGGGATTTCCAGGGAGAGAAAAGAAGAGGAGGAATCTAGACACGCAGGAGATGTCAGGAGATGGGGAAAGGAAATAGGAGGTACAAGACTGAAGAAAGGTAACTCCATGTGATAGAACATAGATTAATATATAAATGGGTTAATTTAAGTTATAAGAGCTAGTTAGGAACAAGCCTAAGCTAAGGTAGAGCTTTCAAAATTAATAAGCAGTCTCCATGTCATTATTTGGGAGCTGGCAGGACAGAAAAAGACTCGCTACGGGTGACTCTGCCCCCAAGCCCCACAAAGTTAACCTTATTATTTTAATCACAAATAAGTAGATTAGAAACTCTTTGGTGAGGTTTAAGAGAATAGCTCTGAGACTAGTCCAGACTCAAGAAAGGATTTTCAGTGTCTGATGATAACAGTGATGGAGAAGAGAGCAGCAAGCCGCCCCTCCCAAGGTCCACCCTCCAGGCAGATCACCTTTCAGGAAGGACTCTCATTCCAGCAGTGCAGAGAATGTAGAGAGGTGTCTCTTTGTGTTTTGCCCGTGGCACATGTTCTGCAGCAAAGTTCAGAAGTGGAGAAATGTAATCGCTGACTTTTTCTGGAGAGGTAGCAAATTCTGAGATGCCTGCAGAAAGGGAGAGTCTGCTTAGCAGGGACGGGGCAGAGCTAAGAGTAAATTTCTTCAGTGTGCTGAGTCTGAATTCTAGTTCTGCCTGTTCCTCTGCTTCCCCACACTCTGCTGAGGCATGAAGGGTTGTTACACGCCCTCTTCTTTCATGGATACTTATCCAACTAGCATCTTTTACGCGTCCCACACAGAAGCATATTCTTGCCCTTGAGAAATGTGTTCCTTTCTCCTCAGGCAAACTCCAATGGCTGCAACACCATCCACACACCATAGGTCTTCAGATTGTAGCACCAGCCGCCAGTGCACTCCCAACCTTCAGGTCAGTTCACAATGGCTGTCTAATGCACATAGCACGGCTTGTCCTCACAGACACCCCGAACATGACACGTGTTCTGCAACTGGTCCTACAGATCTGCCTCTGCTGCTGTTCTACTTCTGCTCTCCTTGTTTCTTTGGACACTACCATCTGCTGCTGGCCTAGTGTAGCCAACTACCTTCCAGGCTCCACCGACCCCTCCTTCTCCTACCCCAAGGGTGCTTCGTTTCTATTTTAAACCCTTCTATGGCTCCTCTAGCCAACTCAGACAAACTCAACTTAGTGATACATAGCTACTCACACAATGGCCCATCCTTGTTTCCTCCCCAGTCCCTTCCTCCCATCTCAAAGCAGTGAACTAACACTTCTGGTAATGTAACCTACTGTGGCCTTCAGGCCTCTGAGTCCCCAGCAGAAAGAGCCTTCTCTTCCCCTACCTCCTTTACCCAGCCAGCTTATACATGCCTATCTAACAACTCCGTCTTCCACAGAAGTCTTACTTAGTAGAACCCCGATGGAGACTAGCTGTGCTGACAGCCCGTGCTCACCCTGCTGCTGGCTATCTAGTCACCACACCAAATTACTCACCTGTCTCATTACAACTGGCCAAGGGCACACACTACATCTTGTTCAGTTCCTATCCCAGCACCGACAGTGCCCGGCAAGTGGAGCACTCAGAACATCTCTTCAGTGTTTTCTACTAAAAGTGAGTGGGAGCTGGAGAGATGGCTCAGCAGTGAGAGCACAGACTGCCCTTGCAGAGGACCTAGGTTTGGTTCCCAGCACCCACATGGTAGCTCACAACCATCTGTAACACCAGCTCCAGGGGTTCCACCGCCCTATTCTGGCCTCCCTAAGCACTCACATATGAACATACATGCACTCAGACACACACATGACAAGCAAATGCACCTTTTTAAAAAGAAACTGAGTATTTACAGCTGTCACTGACCCTACACTATCAAAACAACGGGGGCCTGAGAAGTCCCACAGTTTCTTACTTCACACATTACAGAACTGTAGACCCCTCAAGACGGTGAGTGAAAGGAATCAGCAGAAAATGGAGTAAAAGGCAAAACTTTGACTCTGCACACAGAGCTATTTCAGTAGAAAACCAAATCCCAAACTAACCAGAACCTATTTTTTAAATGCTTAGAGGCTTGTTTATATTAATTCTGGGAGACTAGGAGTCAAGACAGAGCATTGCTATAAAAAGGCACAGTGAGGTCTATTGGACAAGGACGATGCTACGCCAGACTGGCTGAGCTTCTAGCGTACACCTCAATGGGGCAGCGTCGCTCAGCTGATCCACCCTGTGAGGCAGAACCATGCTGAGCCTGCTGTGACTGAGATCCTGGTGCACTTCCATGAGGACATGGGTTTCCTGCTCTCCATGGAGGTGTACAGTTAGTGCTGGGGGCTGTCGTGTGAGGCTTGGAAAAAGGCAAAGTGTTCTACTGAGCTTGAGTTCTGAGTCTCTTGGTAAATTTTTATATGATTATACTTTTATTATTTTAACCCTGAAGATGTTTCTCTATTAAGCATACATACAAAATAATGGAAAATTAAGTTACTACTAAATATTAAAATCCCTATTTATGGAAATCCATTGATGTTATTTATGCTTCTCAGATAGAAGGTAATAAGCTTTATTGATTATTACTTATCAATATTCTACTTTAAACTTTTTATGTCACATTACAATTATCTGTACTTATGGGGTATAGCATGATGATCAGATACATGAGCAAAGAGCAACAATCAGAGGGAGCAACTAGCACGTCCATCTCTGAACACTTACCATTTCTTTTTGTCTTTCTAACATTTAAAAAGATAAATTCATTGGATAGTCTGCATTTAATATTTAGGTACTCACACACAAGTGAAAGATAGATGTTTCTGTTACGTTCTACAGCCTACTATCTTAAATCAGATCTTATTAAATATTGGGCATGAGATAGCCCACTTGAAAATGCTCCATTCCCAATGCTTCTGACATGGTGCCAGCCATGGGCAAGGCGGAGATCCTGAGAAGGTGAGAGACTGCTGTTTAAATCATTCAGTGAGGAAGTCAAGACTCGACTTCACAATGTTACACTGGTTTAGAAATCTTTAAACACTGGGTGTATTTACATTCACTTTTTTAAGTCCCAAGGTTACCCTTATGAATAATCTAGGACATAAAAATACATTTGGGCCGGGCCGTGGTGGCGCACGCCTTTAATCCCAGCACTCGGGAGGCAGAGGCAGGCGGATCTCTGTGAGTTCGAGACCAGCCTGGTCTACAGAGCTAGTTCCAGGACAGGCTCCAAAACCACAGAGAAACCCTGTCTCGAAAAAAACAAAAAAAAATACATTTGAGTAAATGGAGCCTAGTGACCTGAGGCAGAAGGACTGGATGCTGAAGGTCAGCCTGGGTACCTTAGTAGGATAATGTCTCAAAAAGAAAGAGTGGTGGGGATATAGCTTGGGGTAGAGTACTTGTCTAACATATGTGACCCTTAATATCAATACCACAACCAGAAAAGAAAGAGAAAGGGGCAAGGGAGGTAGGGAAGGAGAGAGGAAAGAGAAGAGAAAAAGGGTAGGCAAGGAAGGAAGACAGATATCTGGGTAGTACTTTTTAAAAATATCACTAATACATACCAATATTTAAACAAATAATATGCTAATATTTAAAGTACACATTGTTAGAAGTTATTGAAAATGTCTATCTTTAAGGAAGAACTACCAAATAGGAAAAACAAAGAACAAAACCTCCACAACAATGTTAACTAGCATGTGAGCAGACATCATGGGGCTACAGTGATGATGGTCACAGGTGACCAAAGGGACACAGGCTGTGGAGGTTTGATCAAGATGTTGGCTACATACACAGAACAGACAGAAAAGGAAATAGGAAAGGAAACAAAGGCAGCCATTAGGCTCTGTCTCGAGCTCAGAAGAGGGCAAGGCAGTGTGGGGTGAGAAGAGAGGAGAGGACATGAGCGGTATCACAGGATACTGGAGCCCAGAACCTGGTGCCAGTCCTCAGACATTCTTATCACGTACCAGGTTTAATTTTCATCACCACTGGCTTTCGGTTTTTGTCCCTCATCTGTCTGATGTCCAGCAGATCATGAGGATTGCCGTTGTGCCGAGGCCAGCAATAGACAAATATCCGAGAGCCGCTACTGCCGCAGTCCACCACAATGCCATAGTTCACGTTGGGGTTGTTGGTGTCGGTAGCCTCAACGTCTGTGACTCGGGCCAAGTACCTTGTTCAGAAACACACAAGTGTTGTCACTTAAACAGAGTACGGCCCACTCTAACAGAGAAGACGCCCTACAGAAGTACCACATCACGACTGCCATGGTGTGTAATGCTCTCTCTCTGGCACTCCATCATGGCCAGATGATGAGTAAAAGGAAGACCAAACAAAGGCTGCCCACAGGGAGCCCTCATTCAGGTCTGTGCTAACTTCTCCT
Source organism: Microtus pennsylvanicus (assembly GCF_037038515.1). NCBI lineage: Eukaryota > Metazoa > Chordata > Mammalia > Rodentia > Cricetidae > Microtus > Microtus pennsylvanicus. The sequence continues at coordinate 28,837,283 of NC_134593.1, read as the reverse complement.
TAACACAGCTACAGGCTCCAGAGAGAAAACTGTTTCCAAAGTTCAAACATTAACTCAGAAGGCAGTTTAAAACAGGCAGAAGGAGCTCCTGACTGTCCTATCCCAGGGCCTTCCCTGCAGCCAGCTGTCAAGTACGTCCATGAAGGCTAATTTCCTAGCAGGCAGTCAGCACAGGGCCCAGTTCTCACAGCCACATGCTCCTTATATGCCAGTCCAGCCATAACAGGACAGTGCCAGAGCTGACCGTTCCTGTCCCTCTGATGTTAGTTTGCTGCTAGTCTAACCACGAGGGCAGCACTGTCCTCTGGGAGGAGGGAGACCTCAGAGCTACCCCACCCCTTCCCACCATGTGAGCTAGGACATGGCTTTCACCAGATACAAACTTTACTGAAACCTAGGACTTCTCAGCCTTGAGAGCTACCAAGAAAACAACTCTGCAGCTTTTACACTGCCCTGTGTTCTGTTACAGCTGCTGGAACACAGTCGGCCAGAAGGTGTGAATTCCTTCTAGAACAAATCTTTATCTCTTACCTTTGAAATTTCTTGTCCTTCGACAGCCACCCATACTTGCTGCGTATGATGACAACAGAGAGGTACAGAAGGGACACAGCTGCAGCCAGGATGCTAACGACGATGATCTGGCGTAAACTGGTGTTTAGGAATCGAGGACAGCCCGCTGGAGAGATGCTAAAATGCCAAGAAGCAGGAAAGAGACAGGAAATGCCGATCCTGAAATTCCGAAGAAACAGATTTTAAAACAACATACTTAGATGAGACCTGGCCTCACCTGAATAGGTGTTCAGCACGCGCTCCCCCTGCCTGCTGTCTGCTGGAGCCTGCTCTTCCCATGCTCCAGGTTGCTGTTTGGTTATGGAGCACATTACTATAACGTGGCATAATGAGAACGACGCCCTGCTGGTTATGATATTCCGCATGTCCCCCTTTCTTGGGGGTATTACAAAATTTCCTGCCTTTTTCCAAAAAGAAATCTCGTTCATAAGTTTATCCAGATAAACACAGAAATCTATAGTGAAACCAGTTTAAGAATGAGGACACCAAGGGAGACTGAGGACACAGAAACAGCAAGCTATAAGCCACCCCATAAATGCCAGCAGCCTAGTGGATGACACATTGCGTATTAATGAGCCAATGGCTTAGGAGAAGTGAGGTTTTCTTAACAAGCAATTCTAGAGTAAATTTCTCCCCAATGGCCCAATAATGGGAAAGACAGTATTGCCATAATGAAGTCAATAAGGGAACTCTGATTTCAGAAAGAGTCCCCTGAGACATGTTTTATAAACAGGAAGGATTCAATTTATGTCATGAAAAAGAAGCAAACTGTAGAGCCATCAGCAGGCACTGCCTTTAGGGTAAGTTTCATTACTTCATACTTTCTATCTTTGTGTTAAAAAGTCCTTTATGGACTAAAATCTCTCGCTGAAGGAGTACACTGCCAGCCCACTGGAAATTCCCTTCCTAAGAGTTGTGAGGACACTCCATGGCATCTGCCTTCCTCAGAGGCTCTAGACAGCTATCCTATGCTAATATAACATCACAAGATACCATGTGCTTGCTGAGACTGCAATTTACACTAACCCTTCCAGAGCTCACCTGGCTCCATTCTTTCTGGACAAGGGCCGTGTTGGGCTCTGCAAGACCAATGGCTTTAGAGCAGTATAACACAACTTCAAACACTTCTCTCTTAAGACCCATTATTTCTTCAGCACCAAAATCTCAGGGTTTACAGGCTAGTGACAAGGCTCATCACTCACCTTCCCATACTGAAAGGCCGCGGACCAGGCAATGTTGTGGGAGTCAGTTCTTGTCACACACAAAGACAAAATGAGAGCTAGGGTCTTCATGGAGCCAGAGCTTCCCTGTTTCAGGGTGAGAAAAATCAAGAACAGTGAAATCAAATAAAATGTCTGTGGTTCTACAAAGTACATGGTTAAACCCAGCCACACATCATCTGACTGTGATCCCTATGTGGAGACCACTGGGTTAGAGCAACATGTTTGTACACCAATTTCATGCTGCTAGAGATACAGACCTCAGTCAAGAGATACTAAGAGTGGTACAAGTTATTACTCCAAGCATCCCTATAATCTCAAATTTTCATGGCATTGCTGAGGGATAATGGTCTGTATTCTGTCAATTATATTTTAAATAAACACTGATTGGCCAGTAGCCAGGCAGGAAGTATAGGTGGGACAACCAGACAGGAAGTAGAGGCGGGTCAATGAGAACAGAATTCTGGGAAGAGGAAAGCTTGGTCACAGGTGTGTCCCAGCCACAGTAGAAGTAAGATGTGACGGCCTTGCTGAATAAGGTACTGAGCCATATGGCTAACAGAGACAAGAATAATAGGCTACTATAAGTTATAAGAGTTAATAAGAAGTCTGAGCTAATAGGTCAATCAGTTTAGAACTAATGTAGACCTCTATGTGATTTCTTTGGGACTTAATGATTACGGAAACCAGGTAGGACAGAAACCCTGACAACAGGGCATGAAGTAATTATAGCACTGAAATGTTAAGGAAGATTTGGAGGTGGGGAACTCAATTGGAAGCATGCATTCACTTGATGGACTACTCTGCTTTGCTGTACAAAGTTTAGTGTGACGTGTCCTGTCCCTGACAGTGCTCCATCCTGTCACCATCCTCACTCCTCCAGGCCTCAGCCCTCATGTCACAACACCAGGGACTCTTCCAAGCTGCTGGAGTCTGAAGATGGTTGCAAAGTTCTCCTTGTCTTCACCTCCTGGGGCCTCCGAGGCCTTCCACAGCCCAGTCAGCTTCTCAGCTCTGCCATCCTGTGGGGGATCCTTGGCTCTGTACCAAAGCTGCCTGTTCTTGAGTCCCCCAAAGTTCTGCCTAGGCTCCATTCTTTCCTAACTCAATGACTCCTGCTTTGACTCCATTCCCCCTTAATTTAATGCTTCTGGCTCAACTTCATAACCACAACACTTATTAGATAACTTGCTTCTTCAACCCAGCTCCTCTTCTGAATCATGCACCATCCACCTTCAATCGCCAGGATCTCCATCTGGATACTGCACAACCATGATCCACGTTGCTAAGACCACACTCCCCATTCTATGTAATCCTAGCCACGCTCTCCTCTGTCCTGATTCTCATGCCAGGCTCCTCTAATTCCCAGTATCACCATATTCCCCATCCAACTTCTTAGAATCCTTCTCTGAACTCCTGCTTACCTAAAACCTGTCCACTTATGATTCCAGTCCAGACACTCTCCTTTTCTCTGTACTGTTTCCTACATGAAGACAGGCCAGGACTCAATATCTTCCAGTGACCCAAGTTCTTCAGACAAATGCCGAAGGCAATCCTGTGACTTCCAGCCCTGCAGGCTCTGACCTCACCACCTGCTCACCTCTTTTACCAGCATCCCAGATGTACTAGCAGCCCCCACCAGCTTCTAGGAGTGACTCACTCTGGCCTGTGGCCTCCCTGCCCTCTGCTTTGGAGCAATCCTTAAAGCTTAACACCTGACCTCCTTCAGGTTTTTACTCAATGTCACCTTCTAAAGGATCAGTAAACACACATATTATTTTCCATCCAGCTCTCATCCTTGAGTTTTCTCCTTTAACATTGACCTTTTTGGTGCTTTTGTTTGTTTTTTGAGACAAGGTCTCTCTACACAGCCATGGTCATCCTGGAACTGACTCTGTAGATCCTGAGAGCTGGGATTAAAGACGTGTCACCACACCTGGCACAGTATTGCTAAATACCCACAAGAGTGCTCACGGTTATCCAGTCTCCTAACACCCCTTTGGGCAGGGAACGCTACTGTGATGTCTCACAGATGAGGCAGAGAGGTGAGGCTGGGATCCAGTGTGGGACTCACACTGCCGCCCTGTCCTCTAACGCACCAAGCATGTGGAGTCTCCATTTCTCTCATGCTGGGATTCCTGCTCTAGAATGATGTCACATGGGACCCTGAGCTGACTGCTGCATTCAAGTCACCCAGCTATGGGAAAGGGCCTAACAAGGTGGCAAGGGTCAGAGTTCTGGGAAGAAAAAGGCTCTTTTCAAATCAAAGAGAAACCACTGTTCCCTATGTTTCTCTCTTACTGAGGGAAAAAGTCCTAACTCCTCAGATGTGGAAGAAGGCCCCCAAGACCTGTGTGGCTCATAAAGCAGCTGCCTGCTATGTGGGGCTATTTAAAGGAACTAAATGAAACATTTCATCCAGACGTGGCAGCACAGGCTTGTAACTCCAGCTGTCTACCTGGGCGATGGAGTGAATGCAGGAGTAGCCTGGGGAAGCTAGAGAAGCCCTGCTTCCGATAAAAAGTAAAAAGTAGGCTGAGGATATAGCACAGTTGAAGTGTTTGCCTAGCATGGGTGAAGCTCTAGGTTTATGCCCACTAGAACAGATAATAATGATAATAAAATTAATGGAAATATAAAATGTTTGAGATCTTCATTGCACTAGCCTCATTCTAAGTGCTCAAGAGCACACATTGCTTCTGCATTGCCTGTGCCAGCATTGGACATGGCCATCACAGCAAAAACCTCTTCAGACAGCATCATGGGCCTTAAAAGGCTCCCACGCCAAATGCAAACTGTGGATTCCTCAGCTTCTGTAGAATATCCCTCTTTTGGGTCTTCGGGTGGGATTCCTACAGCCCTGGGGCACAAAGGGAGCATGAGCCTCGAGGAGCCCCTCTAACATAGCAGGGGACTCTGGGGTTACAGAGTTGTTGACTTCTCCTTACAAGGCCTTCCCAGGCAAGGACAAATGTCTGTTACACAGCGATAACAACTAATGGCTAGGAGTGAGAACTATAAAGAAACACACACACACCCCATTTGCACTGTGCAAATAAATAAATGTAGTTAAAAACATTTTAAAAATTCATATAAAATTTAAAAAGTATTTCAAGTAATGAGACGTTTTAAATTAGTTTTAATGTACAGCTACAGAGAAACCCTGTCTTGAAAAACAACAACAAAAAAACTTTTAAAAGCATTTTAATATAGTGAGAAATTGAATGCCCTAAAGATTTAAATATTTAAAATACCCATTAAAAGGAAAAGTGATAATATAAGCAAATATTGACAGAATCTTAAAAGAATTAAGGCCTTTCTCCAAATGATAGCAATACCTCATACCACAAAAGAGAGAAAATATAATTTTAAACCTTCCATATGTTAAAACAACAACAAACCCTTCTCAAACACACATACATAGCTTGGGAAGATAACATGTGTCGCTTGAGACGAAAGGTAACCTTTTTGAGGCTGGAGAGATGGCTCAGTGGTTAAGAGCACTGGTTGATCTTTCAGAGGACCCAGATTCAGTCCCGAGAACCCACATTGAAGAGTCTGTAATTCCAGTTCCAGGGGTCTGATGCCCAGAGTTCTGATGGCAGAAACCTCCAAAGGCACCCCCATTCATGCACACATACCCACATGCATACATACATACATACACACACACACACACACACACACACACACACATAGTTAAAAGCAATAAAAGTAATTTTTCTTTTTTACTAAAAAAGGTAGTCATTCTTTACTTATAAAGCAGTCACATGAAGTAATAAAACATGCACTAACACAAAAACAGGCAAGGATAATAGACGTTAACGTGAGAAATGATGCAACTTCAGGGTATCCAGAGAGACAGAAGGAAAACAAGACCTGACAGCTATTAGACTCATAAAAGTTTTAGGAGTAAGGAGTTGGGATTATAAAGTACAGTTGGCTAGAATCTGAGCAGGTACTAACCTTGGGGCATTTGAGCCCAGCTAGCTCAGTCGGTAGAGCATGAGACTCTTAATCTCAGGGTCGTGGGTTCGAGCCCCACATTGGGCGCCATTTGTAGTAATAAGGAGCGGCGGCGGGGCTGTGTCCCCAACACCCCAGCCGCCTGCTTGGCTAGCTTTTGCCCCGAAATAACAACACACAAACTGTATTCATTTAATCACCGCTTGGCCCATTATATCTAGCCTCTTCTAGGCTAACTCTCGCACCTGGACTAGCCCATTTCTTATCATCTGTATAGCACCGGTCTTACTGGGAAGATTCTAGCCTAAGTCCATCCTGGGTCGGAGCTTCATAGCGTGCATCTTCCCTGGAGCGGGGAGCATGGCGTCTCTGCTGAGGTGTCTGCTCCCGAGAGGAGAGCTGTCGAGTCTGACCTCACTTCCTCTTCCTCCCGGCATTCTGTTCTGTTTACTCCACCTACCTATGTCCTAACCAATAAAATGGGCCAAGGCAGTTCCTTTATTAGCCAATGACCTTCCTCCATCATTTCCCCTTTTTCGGTTTAAACAAAAAAAAAGGAAGGCTTTAACTTTAACATAGCAAAATTACATATAACAAAACAGTTATCAAGTAAAAATTACAATAATTTTTATCATAACTAAGGAAAACTATAACTATAACTAACCTTAACTCCATCAAAGACTCCAGAAAGATACAATACTACCTAAGCAAACAAGAAAAAAGCAACTTTTAAAACTCGAGAAATGACAGAGACATCTCACTGCCTGGACAGTCACCCAAAGTTCCTCTGTACCATTGGGGCATCCATCTTCAGCCTTCAGGCCCATGTTATCCAGCAGACATTTCCATAAAGCAGGAAAATTCAAAGTCAGTTCAGTCACTATCTGTTGTGTCCTGCAGAATGTCTCGCAGACTCTTTCATGAATCAGGAACCCCTAAAGATCATTTCACCTTAGGCAAGTTCAGTAGTCCTCTTTCTGCGGGTTCTCTGTGTCCAGTTTATGCAATAGTCCAGGCAAGAGCAGTTTCTTGCCCAAATGGCTATCAAACTACATAAGGTGCCTCTTCGATGCCCATCTTCCTCTTGAAGTAGACTGGTGCTGCCAGGAACGGAGTGTCTCATTGTCATGAAAAGTCCTATATCATATCCCCCTTTAAATGTAAAAGAACATTTATAAACATTTTTTGGGAATATGGGCGCAGTTATTTCTCTCCAAACTGCTTCCTGCTGAATGGGGGCGGCGTTAATTAGGTCTTTCATGGTATAACCTGTGTGCCAGGGTCATCTCAGTTGGCAGTTGAGTGAAGTAATTTTTTGAGGGTGTTCACATCAACCTTTCAGGAGGGCGTGGTCTATGATACCAAACTGGGATAGAAGAAATCCATAGAGTCTCATCCTCTGTGAAAACAAAAGAAGACTCTCTCCAAAGCATCATATCCTTAGACCCAAATTCTGAAGTCATACCCTCATGATATCTGTTCTGGTTCCACTTGGCAGCCCATATAATGAAATGTCTCTCTGTACTTAGCTCCTTCACAGTCAAAAATTTTAAAGAAAACACAATGTACATAATCCAGACTCTCTGTGAATTTTCCATTTTTACGTGGCTTATTTTTTTATTTCTTTTAATCTCTTAACTATCTGTACTCTGTCTCTTTAAAGACTTTACCTTTTTTTTTAACCATTAACTTTATTCTCTATATTCTTTTTCTTCTCTCTCCCAAGCCTATGTACATTCATCCAACAGTGTGACTCATTTAGTGGTCTGAATCTGTCCTATTGTGAATCTGCAATTTTTTACTATCCAGGAGCACTACCAGGCTGTCTTTGAACTCTCAGAGATCCACCTGTCTCTGCCTCCCAGGCATTGGGATTAAAGGTGTTTCCTATTACACCTTGAACTCACAGAGATCTGTTTGTCTCTGCCTTTTAGGCACTGGGATTAAAGGCGTGTGCTACCACACCTTGAAGTCACAGAGGTCTATCTCCCTCTGCCTCCCAAGTGTTGGGATTAAAGGCGTGTACTACCACACACAACAACTCTCTTCATTTTTTTGTTTTTTGCTTTAAGAACTTCAACTTTCAGCTTGCATATATTTTTAACACACTTTAAACCATTTAGAAATTTTCATTGTCTTTGAATCTCTCTTTACTGTATATCTCTCTGTTTTTTGACCACATGAGCCTTTAATTTACCAAGCAATCTCAGTAGGACTAAAGGCGTGGCTTTGACGGCTGGATCCAGCCCATTCCTTAGCTTTCTGCCATTCCAACCTTGTGGCTGAGGTACCAGCCAGAGCCGCATTCAGCGCCACAAGTCTACAGTGTTTCAAGGTCCCTGCCAGCAAGCGAGTTTCAGCAGCCTGTGCTTGCAAACCGCACCAACCGCCTGCGTAAAAGTCAGAGTTTGCCCTGGCAGGACAGCCCAGAAAGCTGGCATTTTTAAACAGCACAGTTTTTTTCCTGCTATGGCTGAAAACCGAAAAGCATGCGTTCAGCTTTTCGTCAACACCGTTTAAGTGTTTCGTGGCAGGACCTCTTAATGAGCTGCAGGGTTTTGCAGCTAAAGCTGAGTCAGGAAGCCTCTCTTAGATGAGGCGCTTGCTTGCCTCTAGCAAGCAAAGTAGACCAGAGAAATTGTCGCAATCAAGAAAACATGCTTTACTCTTTCCCAAGCTTTCTCAGGCTTTCAGTGGGTTCAGTTGTCCACAAGTCTGGGTGCCATTTGTAGTAATAAGGGCAGCGGGGCTGCGTCCCCAACACCCCAGCCGCCTGCTCGGCTAGTTTATGCCCCGAAATAATTACACAGACACTGTATTCATTTAATCACTGCTTGGCCCTTTAGCTCTGGCCCTTACTGGCTAATTCTGATATACCGATCAACCCATCTCTAATAATCTGTGAGCACCGGTCTTACCGGGAAGATTCTAGGTCGGAGCTTCATCGCGTGTGTCTGCCTGGGAGCAGGGCATGGCGTCTCTCTCTGAGGCGTCTGCTCCCGAGAGGAGAGCTGTCGAGTCTGACCTCACTTCCTCTTCCTCTCAGCGTTTTGTTCTGTTTACTCCTCCCACCTATCTTCTAACCAATGAAATGAGCTAAGGCAGTTCCTTTATTAGCCAATGACCTTCCTCCATCAATAGACAGGCTCAATGTCTATATACATATACATATATATATATATATATATATATATATATATATATATATATATGTCTATATGTCTAGAAACTTACCCTTGGGAAATAATAGGATGAAATTTGACTGAAACATGTACAAAACATTGTCCTGCTGTCTACTGCAAGGTTGGAGATGACACTCAGTGGATGTATATATGCCTTGCAAGTGCAAGACCCTGGGTTCCTTCCCAGCACTATAAAAACACATGGAAAGCTAATGTGATTTATGGTGGTGAGGGCATGTTTACACACGGGACAAAATATGACTATTAAAGGTGATGGTGTCGCTCTATACTTGACTGTCAAGAGCACCACCATGTACAAATGAGAAGGCTTCACTACACAGAGAAGAAACATGGGAAACAATGTTAACAGTGTTGTTTATTTCTGAGTGGCAATCAGATACCTGACAATCTGTACTTTGTTCCCTAGGCTCACCCATGTTTTCAAAATGCATATATTAATTTCATCATCAAAACAAACCATGGAATTACTTTTGACAAACTACCTGTGACTGGTGCCTTCCCTCTTTTGGAAATATGAAGAAAGATTACTTGAAAAACTCAAGACTAGGGCTGGAAAGATGGTTCAGCAGCTAAGAACACTTCTTCCCCTTGCAGAGGACCTGGGTTCCAGTCCCAGCACCCACATGGTGGCTCCCAAACACCTGTAACTCCAGTTCTAGAGGATTCAATGCTTTTGACTTCTTCTGATCTCTATGGGCATCAGACATTCATGTAGTGCAGACATAGATGCAGGGAAAACATTCACAAACATAAAAGAAAAATAAATTTTAAAAAATTCAAAAAAACCTGAAGACATAGGAACTGAAATCTGAGTACAAAAGAATCGATGACAGTTGTGTGATAGTTGAGCTAAGAACCAATGAAAAGAACATTGCTAAAGCTTCTATTAAACATAAATTAGTCATGGGAGAAGTCATTAATGGCTCAGCACTATGAACATAACCATAAGGACAAACAAACCAAATCCCAAACAATACTAATATCCAAGAAATGATGGAGAAAGCAACTAACAGCAATGTTAAATTCTATGGACTCTTGGCTATGTGCACTCAGAGCCTAAGAAGGCTGGTACCAGCCAGAGGTGGAGGTGGAGAAGAATCTGGGTGGGGTCAAGAAAGGAGAATATATTTCTAAAAACTCAGCATACTTAGCAAACTTTATGGCATCTGGTATTTGTCTTAGGATTTTCTTTTTCTTTTAAAAAAGATTTATTTTATTTTTCTTTATGTGTATGTGTGCACGCGCCTATGGCAGTCAGAAGGGGGCATGAAATCCCTTGAAGCTGGAGTGGTTATGAGCCACCTAATGTGGGAACTAACTCTGAATTCTCTGGAAAAGCAGCAAGCACTCTTAATCACTGAGTGATTGAAACTCTTCATCCCCAGGATTTTTTTTTAATGCATGAGAGGATTTTGACAAAAATGTCAGTTCATAAATTACTTATTACTTTCAGTTAGGACACATGTAAGGCTGATTGTTGCCAAGAAGTCACAATCCTGTAACTTGATCTTAAGATGTAAATTCCAATTGCTGCTTGAGCATGAGGAATCCTGACACCAGAGTTCAGGCATGCAAACACCTAATAATGCTATTTCAAACAAGTTCTAAATTGCACCTTTGTAATTTTAGCTTCAGGGTTCTCCCTGGCAGAATAAAGCCTGTGGTAGTTTAAATAAAAATGGCTTTATTGTATTGGATGCTTAATCATTAGGGAGTAGCACTATTTGAGAAGGATTAGAAGGTGTGGCTTTGTTGGAGAAAGTTTGTCACTGAGGGTGGCCTCCAGGAGTCTCAGCCTCAATCCTGACTGCAACTGGAGAAGCAACCTAGGAACAATAGCCTCTGACTGCACCAGGAGGAACGCCCATCTGAGTCCCTGGCTATGGGCAACTGGAGAAACAATTAGAGAAGGCGCTACCCTGCTTTCACCTGAAGAAATGATCAAAGGAGCCACAGATCCCAACTACACCACTTGGAGGGTTAGAGACACCTCTGAAACACAGGCTCCACCTGTTCCAGTTGGAGGAAGAGAAGGGTAGACAACAGGGTAAGAACATACTCGATGGCATAAAGAGCAATCCAGCACCACCAGGAACTAGTGGGTTCTACAACAGCAAGACCTGAGCATCTTAACACAGATGAAGCAGAAAAAAAAGACCTTAAAAATAACTTTATTAAGATGAATGAGGTCTTTACAGAGGAAATTAAAAATTCCGTTAAAGTGGAGGAAAAGACAAACAAAAAAATTGGAAGAAATCAACAAATCTCTTAAAGAAAATCAAGAAAAAGCAATCAAACAGGTGAAAGAAACAGTTCAAGACTTGAAAAGGGAAATAGAGACAATAAAGAAAACACAAAATAAGGGCAGTCTGGAAATGGAAAATCTGGGTAAATGATCAGGAACTACAGAAGCAAGCATAAACAACAGAACACAAGAGATGAAAGAGAGAATCTCAGGTGTTGAAGATATGATAAGTGAAACAGATACCTTGGTCAAAGAAAATGTTAAATCCAACAAATCCTTAGCACAAAATATCCAGGAAATCTGTGACACCATGAAAAAAACAAACAAACAAACCCAAGAAGAATAGGAATCGAAGAAGGAGAAGAAACCCAGTTCAAAGGCACAGAAAATATATTCAACAAAATCATAGAAGAAAATTTTTCTACCTTGCCATATAATAAAACACTAACATACAGAATAAAGAAAAACTATAAGAGCTGTAAAGGAAAAAGGCCAAGTAATACATAAAGGCAGACCTATCAGAATTGCACTCAACTTCTCAATGGAGACAATGAAACCAGAAGGTCCTGTCAGGAGTCATGCAGACACTAAGAGACCACAGATTCTAGCCCAGACTACTATATCCAACAAAGCTTTCAATCAATAACAGAGAAAACAAGATATTCCATGACAAAGTCAGATTAAATCAATACCTAGTCACAAATCCAGCCCTACAGAAAGTACTAGAAGGAAAACTCCAACCAAGGAAGTGAGCTATACCCACAAAAACACAGAAAATAGATAATCCCATACCAGCAAATCCCAAAAAAGAGAAACACACATAATATCACCACCACCAACAACAACAACTACAACAAAATAACAGGAACTAGCAACACTGGTCATTAAAATCCCTGAATATCAATGGACTCAAACCGCCTATAAAAAGACACAGGCTAGCAGACTGGATACTAAAATACAATCCATCCTTCTGCTGCATACAAGAAATATACTTCAATTACAAAAACAGATATGACCTCAGAGTAAAGGGGTGTGAAAAGACTTTTCAATCAAATGTACCTAAGAAACAAGCTGGTGTAGTTATCCTAATATCTAACAAAATAGACTTCAAACTAAAGTTAGTTGGAAGAGATGAGAACACCATTTCATATTCTTCACAGGAAAAATACATCAAGATGACATCTCAATACTGAACATCTATGCCCCAAATACAAGGGCACCCTCATTCATAAAAGAGACATTACTGAAGTTTAAATTACACATCAAACCCCACACATTAATAGTGGGAACTTTAATACCCAACTCTCACCACTGGGAAGGTCTGCCAGACAGAAACTAAACAGAGAAATAAAGGAACTAATAGATGTTATGACTCAAATGGGTTTAATAGACATAAATAGACCATTTCACCCAAACACAAAAGAATATACCTTCTTCTTGGCACCTCATGGAATCTTCTCCAAAATCGACTACATACTCGGTAACAAAGCAAATCTCAACAGATACAAAAAAATTGGAATAACCCCATGTCTTATTAGGATCATCATGGCTTAAAGTTAGAATTCAACAACACTAATTGCAGAAAGTCACAAACACATGAAAACTGAACAATGCTTGAATGAACCACCACTGGGTCAAGGATAAAATAAAGAAATTAAAAACTTCTTAAAATTCAATGAGAATGACTGCACAACATACTCAAATCTATGGGACACAATGAAAGCAGTGCTAAGAGGAAAGTTCATAGCACTAAATGCCTACATAAAGAAGCTGGAAAAATCCTACATTAGTGACTTAATACAACACCTGAAAGCTCTAGAACAAAAAGAAGCAAACTCACCCAGGAGGTCTAGACTACAGGAAATAATCAAATTGAGAGCTGAGACCAACAAAATAGAAACAAAGAAAACAGTACAAAGAATCAATGAGACAGAGTTTGTTCTTCGAGAAAATCAACAAAATAGACAAACCTTTATCCAAACTAACCTAAAGTCAGAGAGAAAATATCCAAATTAACAAAATCAGAAATAAAAAGGGGAACATAACAACAGATACAGAGGAAATTCAGAGAATCATCAGGCCATATTTCAAAAACCTATACTCCATAAAATTGAAAAACTTAAAGGAAATGGAAAATTTTCTGGATTAAGTACCACATACCAAAATTAAATCAAGACCAGATAAGCAAATTAAATAAACCTATAACCACTAAGGAAATAGAAACAGTCACCAAAAGTCGCCCAACCAAAAAAAAAAGTCAGATGGTTTCAACGCAGAATTCTACAAGAACTACAAAGAATACTAAGACTCCTTCAAATTGTTCCACACAATAGAAAGAGAAGGAATATTGCCAAACCCTTTTTATGAGGCTACAGTTACCCAAACCACGCAAAGACACTACTAAGAAAGAGAATTACAGACCAATCTCACTCATGAATATTGATTCAAAAATACTCAATAAACTACTGGCAAACCAAATCCAAGAACACATCAGAAAAATCATCATGAAAAGTAGGCTTTATCACAGAGATTTAAAGATGTTTCAACATATGAAAATCTATCAACGTAATCCATATAAACAAATTGAAAAAAAAAACAAATCAAAACACATGATCATCTCATTAGATGATGAAAAAGCCTTTGACAAAATTCAACATCCCTTCATGATAAAGGCCTTGGAGAGAACAGGAACATACTAAACATAATAAAGGCAATATACAGCAGGCCAACAGTCAACATCAAACTAAACGGGGAGAAACTCAAAACTATCCCACTGAAATCAGGAACAAGAAAAGGCTGTCCACTCTCTCCTTATCTATTCAACATAGTAGTTGAAGTTCTAGCTAGAGCAATAAGACAGCAAAAGGAGATCAAGGAAATACAAATTGGAAAAGAAGTCAAACTTTCATTATTTGCTAACGATATATATATATATATATATATATATATATATATATATATATATATATATATGTGTGTGACCCCAAAAATTCTAGCAGGGAACTCCTACAAACTGATAAACACTTTCAGTAATGTAACAGGATACAAGATTAACTCAAAAAAATCAGTAGCCCTCCTATATACAGATCCTAAACGGGCTCAGAAAGAAATCAGAAAAACATCACCCTTTACAATAGCAACAAATAATATAAAATATCTTGAGGTAACTCTAACCAAACAAGTGAAGAACTTTTATGACAAGAACTTTAAATCTTTGAAGAAAGAAATCAAAGAAGGCATGAGAAAACAGAATGATCTTCTATGCTCTTGGATAGGCAGGATTAACATAGTAAAAATTGCAATCTTACCAAAAGCAATCTACAGATTCAACACAGTACCACCCAAATCCCAGCAAAATTTTTCACAGACCTTGAAAAAACAATACTTGACTTCTTATGAAAAACAAAAAACCAGGATAGCCAAAACCATCCTGTACAATAAAGGAATTTCTGGAGGCATCACCATCCCTGACTTCAAATTCTACCACTGAGCTACAGTGCTGAAAACGGCCTGGTATTGGCATAAAAACAGACAGGAGGACCAATGGAACCAAATCGAAGACCAATTATCAATCACACACCTATGAACATCTGACTTTTGACAAAGAAGCTAAAAATGGAAAATGGAAAAAAGAAAGCATCTTCAACAAATGGTGTTGGTAAAACTGGATGCTGACATGTAGAAGAAGGCAAACAGATCCATACCTATCATCATGCAAAAAACTCAAGTCCAAGTAGGTCAAAGACCTCAACATAAAACCAACCACACTGAACCTCATAGAAGCAAAAGTGGGAAGTATTCTTGAAATCATTGGCACAGGAGACCACTTCCTAAATATAACACTAGTAGCACAGACACTAAGAGCAACAATTAATAAATGGAACCTTCTAAAACTGAAAAGTTTCTGCAAAGCAAAAGACAGTCAACAAGACAAAATGGCAGCCTACAGAATGGGAAAAGATGTTCACCAACCCCACATCCGACAGAGGACTGATCTCCAATATATATAAATAACTCAAGAAACTGGACCCTTAAGTACCAAATAATCCAATTTAAAAATTGGGTACAGATCTAAACAAATAATGTCAACAGAAGAATCTCAAATAGCTAAAGACACTTAAGGAAATGTTCAACTTCTTTAGCCATCAGAGAAATGCAAATCAAAACAACTCTGAGATACCATCTCACACCTGTCAGAATGGCCAAGATCAAAAACACTGACTACAGCTTAAGCTGGAGAGGCTGTGGGGTAAAGGGAACACTCCTCCATTGTTGGTGGGAGTGCAAACTTGTACAGCCACTTTGGAAATCAGTATGGCGGTTTCTCAGAAAATTAGGAATCAATCTACCTCAAGACTCAGCAATACCACTTTTGAGCATATACCCAAAGGATGTTCAATTTTACAAGGACATTTGCTCAGCTATGTTCATAGCAGCATTATTCGTAATAGCCAGAACCTGGAAACAACCTAGATACCCCTCAACCAAAAAAGCAGATAAGGAAAATGTGGTACATTTAACACAATGGAGTACTACTCAGCAGTCAAAAAAAAAAAAGACATCTTGAAATTCACAAATAAATGGACAGAACTAGAAAAAAACATGAGTGAGGTAACCCAGGCCCAGAAAGACAAATGTAGTATGTACTCACTCATAAGTGGATATTAAACATAAAACCTACAGTCCACAACCCCAGAGAACCTAAACAACAAAGAGAACCCTAAGAGAGAAAAAAGACAAGATCTCCTGCATAAACTGGGAACGTGATGGGCAGGGGAAGGGGAGAAGGGGAGAAGGGAGGAAGGAAGGAGAAATGTATAGCTCAATAAAAACAATAAAAGTAATTGCTTTGGTCATAGTATTTCTTCACAACAACAAAACAGTGACAAAGACAAAGCCCATCTGGTCCATGCAGCAATTTTTTGGTGGGTCTCTCCCATTATGTCTACGGAAGGGTGTCAGATCCCCTGGAACCGGAGTTACAGACAGATGTGAGCTGCTATGTAGGTGCAAGAAATTGAATCTTGGTCCTCTGGAAGAACAGCTAGTGCTGTTAACTGCTGAGCCATCTCTTCAGCCCTGTCTCTCCCATTATGAAAAAAAAAAAAGATTCACATCAGCCTTGAAGCTTATTTGGTGAAAAACACAGACATAGTAAGCAAGTATTACGGGACTTGGGTTAGTCTGACTCTTCATTCCGTGATAAGCCCCTGGGAGAAAGCCTTTTACAGTGCAAGGACTCATTTTAGCTCACAGTTTCAGAGGTCATGGCAGAGCAGCACACAGCATGGCAGCCAGGAAGTATAAAGAGGGCACAGAAAGAGAATGCTGAGCTAGCCCTAACTGGCTGCCTCCTTTTCCCCTTCAGACTCCATTGATGTACCTAGCCTATTGGGTAGTACCTCAGATCCAGAGTGAAGTAATCTGCTCTGCCAATCCCCCTCACAGACATGGCTGAGGGTGGCATGCCTTCACTCTGAGCCATTTCTCAATCCAACCAAGTCAACAACAGATACTAACAATCACAGCACGTCTGAATATTACCAATCAAATCCAGGTTAGTCTAGGAGAGTCTAACTTCTGATCTAGTAAGCTTGAGATGAGGTGAAGTGTTTCAAAACAGAATCATTTAAATACCAAAGGATTAAAGGAGAGCCTTGAACAATTGCAAACACAGAAGAGCTCGTAAGAAATGACTGTCTGCCAGGGCTCTCGGAGGTGGAGGCTGCTGTGCACAAGTGACTCAGCTGTTGGCGAAAGCACAGCAGAACACTTGAAGATGGACAGAGCTGCACGCATGCTCCGTGTTTCTTCCATATTCATGTCCAAGGGTCAGTTTAAGTAGCACGTCCTGGTCAATCTTTTCCTACTACTCACATACTACCATGGTCAGCACTGCGAATGGCCTTCTCCAGACCACACTTTCCCTGCACCAGCTCTGCGGTCTCCACCAGAATGATTTTCCTCCAGTCCCAGGTCCATATATTCAGTTTATTAAAGTCCTGAGACCTTAAACTCAGTTAAGCTAAGTGTAGGTAAAATACATCAACTTCTGAATTCTCCAGTTGTAAGAGGTATCACCACGAACATGCTTTGAGGCTCACTTTTCCTGTACCAACATTTCATCATCCATCAAGTTCTGTTAATTCTTTTGTATCTGTATGTTCACATGTGTTTGTTTATGCGTGAGTGTGCACATGCACATGTGTACACAGGCCAGGCCAACATCAGGAGTCTTCTCAATCTCCACTTTAATTCCTGAAACAAGGCCTCTCACTGAACCTGGAGCTCACCAATAGGCAGGCGAGGCTGGTTCCCAATGCTTCCCATCCTCCCCCAAGGGCTGGGATGTGAACTTGGGTCCTTACACTTTCACAGCAAACACCTTACCAACCATGCACCTCCCCAGCTCCAGGATCCTCTCAATTCTTCATCAGGCATCCCACACATCTAAGGTGACCACAGCAGACAACGCTACTTCAAGACAGAGCTCGTGGTAAGTCGCTCTGCTTTTAGTGTAAACACTCTTTATGAAACACTACCTTCAACGTATGACCAAAGAGAAACCTGGAAGCCGGCAGATCAATAACAACTCCTCTGTGTAGTACTTGAAATCCTCACTCCATCAACTGTTCCGATACTGTATATCAACAACATGTTCTTGCCTCACTCAATATCTCTTTGCTCTGGCAAGGTGGGACTGTTCTACACAAGCTCGTCTAATATTGGTCTCTAGCTTTTAGTAACACTTCTCCCTTCTCACATCCTGCTTGCACTAGTACACGTCTTTCAAGGCCACTGGGTATTGTTTTTTTTTTAAATCTAGATTTAGCTTGCTATACTTTCTAATTGTCTTCCAGCACTTCAAATCTCATGATTCGGGTGTAGCCTATTTTAAATAAACATACTAAACAAATACATAGAGAAGACAGAGCCTTAGATCAATTCCCATGTTTGTCTCCTCTCAAAGTCTCAGATCACACATTCCCTGATAGGTCTAAAAGAATGTAAGCTATTGCCAGGCAGTGGTGGCGCACACCTTTAATCCCAGCACTCGGGAGGCAAAGGCAGGTGGATCTCTGTGAGTTTGAGGCCAGCCTGGTCTACAAGAGCTAGTTCCAGGACAGCCAGGGCTACACAGAGAAACCCTGTCTTGAAAAACAAAACAAAAGAATGTAGGCTATGAGTTCAACAAGCAATTAAAACAGGTGGAAGAGGCTGGCAAGATAGTTCAACAGGTAAAAGCGTTTACTGCCCAAGCCTAACTATTTGAGTTCATTTCCTAGAACCTCTAGAAAGTTGTCCTCTAAACTCCAGACCCGGGTGAGAAATGTCTCTCTCTCTCTCTCTCTCTCTCTCTCTCTCTCTCTCTCTCTCTCTCTCTCTCTCTCACACACACACAAACACACATCATCCAGTCACACCATATACAGTAATAATACTTTGAACATAGGTAGTAAGTCAACATTAAGATAAGCAAAAAGTAAAAATAAAAAAACCAAACTACTTATATAAATGAGCATAGTTCTGCAACTATGTCAAACAATTAGCAAACTAGAAACAAAGACAACTCACACATAACACCATGCCGATGTTAGGGCTCTCTGAGAATAGAGATTTAGGTAATTTTCCCTCATAAAAGTTGAATACATTAAAGACCGCACCCTAACGTTAACGGGGTGTCTAATTTAGAACTGTTATTGACCTCTCGTTCACTGTGTAGCATGCAGGTCTTGAATTAGAAAGCATCTCTTGTTTTCTAGTGGCATATGGTCTCTGCACCTGTGTTCACCTAGCTGGGGTCTGCAGCGCCCTGCAGGTTCTGGGGTTATAGTCCTGAGAAGGGGAGACTTGTCCCTTTAAAAGGAGTCCTCGCATGGCTCAAGTTGAGGATCACAACCGTGCACCATCACTCTTATCTCCCGGTCAGCTCCATTTTTCCACGGGGAAATCTAACTGGAAACTTCCCCAAATCGCAGAGCAAAGCAAATACATGCTGCTATACACGCGACAGTGACAGATTTCGGGCGGCAGATGGGAGTCATCCGGCCCCAGGAACGACAGCCCTTTTCCCTCAACCCACAGTCGCCAGGGGTTCAGGGATCTCCGGAAATCCGCCACGGTGTCGGGGGAGGTGGGAGGGGGAGACACAAGCACCTGTCACCGGGGACACGGGGCTGAGGCAGGGCGCCCGGATGTAGCGGCGGGGAAGGCTGGACAGGGCCGCGGCCTCCCTTTGCCCTAGCTCCACGGGACTCGGGCCTCACCTGCTGGGCCGGCCGCGGCTCCGGGGGGGCGGGCGGCCATGAGCGCATCGCATCCCGGCCACCAGCTCACCAGCTTCCCGGAGGTTCCGCTCCTTTCCGAGAGGCACACTGCGCGCGCCCGCCAACGTCACGTCACAGCTCGCGCCGCCGCGCGCACGTAGGGAGCGAGAACGCGCGCGCTGGGGAAGGTGGGAAAACGGGCCTGCGTGGGGCGGGGCCTGCCGGATGATTGGCACCGAGCACTGGGCTTCCCCAGGGCTGAGGGAAGGAGGTCCTAGCGGCTCCTGGCCTCCTCTCGCGTGCCTCGTCGTCCCCAAGACGCAAAGTGACGGTGAGACCGCCGTTTATCTTTCCTTCGTGTCGCGGAAGATTCTAGGAGTAACACAGCCTAGCAAGGCCTAGGCATTGTGGCTCAACCCAGAACGCTATCATTCATTCATTCATTATTGTGTGTTGGGCTGGGGCCGGGGTCGGGGGCACTTGTGCCTCAGTTCGCGTGTGGACATGTCAAGGATAAGTTTCTAGACAAGGTTCTCTCCTTCCACTCCAAGTTACAGGAATTGAACTCCCGCTACCAAGGCTTGCATGACAAGTACTTTTGCTCACTTGGGCTCGCAACAGTCTAGTTCTGCATACTTTTCCATTCTGCCAGTAACTTCTTGCCTTACAAATAAGACGGTACTCTGTCTGTAGGGTAAAAGGGCCAGTGAAAGAAACCCACCCTGCTTTTGAGACCCGAGCCAGTGAAAGAAATGCTTTAGCCCTGAACCCCCGAGCCAAAGAAATGACACCCTGACCCTGAAACCAGAGCCAAAGAAACACACTTTCGCCGGGCAGTGGTGGCGCACGCCTTTAATCCCAGCACTCAAGAGGCAGAGGCAGGCGGATCTCTGTGAGTTCCAGGCCCTAGTCAAGAGACTGAGTTCTAGGACTGTTACACAGAAAAACCCTATAGGAGGCAGGGAGGATACACTTTGGCCCTAGAATCAGAGCTAGTGAGAGAAATATGCCCTGGCCCCAAAACTAGGGTCAAAAAGCTAATAAAATAAAATAAAATAAAATAAAATAAAAAAGGCCAGGGAAAAGAATACAGTTTGACCCTGAAACCAAAGTCAAATCTGCCCCTGACCAAGTAAGCTGGAAAGCAACCAATTCCTGTGCAGGGAAATGAATCAATCCCTGATCAGAAAACCAACTAATACCTGAGCAGAGGTCTGGCCAGTCTGGACTCAAGGGACTGAAATGTGACCAATTCCCACCCTGAAAATCTTCTTCTTGGAAAAACTTCACCCCTAAGGAGCCCTATGTAAGTCCTGCACCGGTTCAGTTTGCAGCTGCCTTTTTCCCCCGCCCTGGCAGAGGCAACCACTCTCCTGGATCCCTCCTTCCCAATAAATCTCTTGAATGAGGTTTGGGTGAAGAGCTTCTTTCACCAGAGAGGGAGGAGCTGGGGAGGCCTTCCCCTAGCAGAGTGGAGTTATTAGGCTCTGGGGCACCTGGGCTGCCTTGTAACAACTTTGCTGGGGAAGCCCTCTCCTGCCAGAGCAGAGCGGTTACATTGGGCAAGCCTTACCCTACAGAAGGGCTGTAAGGGGCTATGCTTACTGTGACCTGTGCTGGTCCCTGGCTCACGACTGCCAGAATGCTCTTCCACCCGAGCTGTAACACTCAGTATTCCCTGGCCCCTGACTGCTAGAATGTTTTCCCATCCAAACTGTAACACTTGATATTCCTTGGCTCCTGACTGCAGGGGATCCCTTTCCGTCTGAGCTGCAATGCTTACACACTTAGTGAGTCTCCTGTCTTTCACAAGCCAATGGCCTATCCCGTGCCCTGGTTATGAGGAGAAATAAGGTATAACTTGCCTACTAACTTCATGATGTGGGGATGTGTTCCTAGCTCAAGGTCTCCCCATAGCTCAGTTCGTTGCTTTGAAGTTGCAGAGTTGTGTCCTTGAGAGCGGAGACCTGGGAATGAGGGCGTAGACCACAGATGGGACCATCTTACCAGACACCAGAAGCTATTTTTATGTTTAGAGCTTTATAGGGGTCTATTTATCAAGTAAAACATGCCGGCACAGAATGAGTAGTTCTCCGTCTTAAAACAGAATCCTTGGTCTAGCACCGCCTTGGGTCACCTGCCCTTTCTAGTAATGTTACACTTGAAATTCTGTTAAATAAGAAATTCTATACTGCGGACAGAACAGTGGAGCAGTCCAGCTTGGAGCCTCACGGCTTCTTCTCAGATTCTGCTGGCTCCTTGATGTCCTCCACAGAAAAGAATTTCAGGATGAGAGTGGAGCAAAGTCAGCCGATTTAGAAGACAGGGCAGGAATGCACCTCAGGATCCCAGAAGCAGCTGCAATGTGACCCTGGGCTTTGAAGCTACCCCACATAAACTAAGCTTAGATATTCGGCAAAGAATAAATATATATATGCTGGTATATTTATTTTTGTTACCCTCAGAATTCTGTCCTTGGAGAAGGGACTTTTTAAAGGTATATGATGAGGGCTTGCCGGTAGAGAAGGGAATGCTGATACAGATAGGAACCCGGATTCAAAGGACCCTTATTTGTGCATAGGTCACAGGAAGGTTGGACTGCATTTTCACAGCCTTGTTTGTGATGATTCTCCAAAAGGGGAGGGCAGTTCTTTTGTAGGTGACTGGTTAGTTATGAAGAAATTCCTGGGGCTCTGGACAAAATAAGAACCAGGGATGAAGGGGGCCCTTCCCTGCTTCATGTCCCCTTTTATTTTCTAACTAGTTATCCTGCTTCAGTTCCCTGCTCTCAGAGTTGGATCTCTTAATCTTGAGTTAACATGTCTGAAGCATCTGTGTTCTGTGTAGGGTGTAGCTTCTGCCTTCTAGGGGTGGTAATTGTGTGTGTGTGTGTGTGTGTGTGTGTGTGTACACGGAGGGATGTGAGCCCCAGTGACCTACCTGCTTCTCCCTTCCCTTCTTTACAGCTACAAGTGCACACCACCATACTTAGCTTTTTTATGTAAGTTCTGAGAATCAAATTCAGGTCCTGTGCTTGGACAGTGAGCTCTCTGGGTTTGGAAGTTTTCCCATGCGTGACCTAAGGGAAACACGAGAAAGTTAGCTTAGAGATTAGAGGGTTATTCTTTGGGAATCTGAAAAGATAGCATCATCTGTGGCACTGGAATATATAGACCATAAAGCGAACAGATTGTCAAAGCTAGTCTTAAGGTCAATGCTAAAAGAAAAAGGACATTTTTCACTGTGTTAGTGCTGTGGGACAATGGTCTGTACCCTGTCACTTGTATTTTAAATAAACGCTGATTGGCCAGTGACCAGGCAGGAAGTAAAGTCAGGATAACAAAAAGTCTGGGAAGAGGGAAGTTTCAGTCTGAAGTCATCACCCAAACACAGAGGAAGCCAGACACCAGAGCAAGCAAGATGTGACTGCCTTGCCAAAAAAGGTACCAAGCCTTGTGCCTAGCACAGACAAGAATTATAACTTATAATTACTATTATAAGTTATAAGAGTTAATAAGAAGCCTGAGCTAATAGGCCAATCCGTTTATAATTAATGAAGACCTCTCTGTGATTCTTTGGGACTTAATAGCTGCAGGACTGGGCAGGACAGAAACCTCAGTCAACATGTTGTATCTGAAAGTCATCATGATAATCATCCATTGAAACACAAAACAATGTAGGTCGTTTTAGTCTAAGTCTTGTGGGGTGTTATATACACAACATTCCACAGTGAAGATGGCACAGGTTCCCGCTTTCACTCAGTAAAATAAGTTTTGTAGGATGGCTGCAGCATCATTTATGTGGTGATGCACATATTTGACCCAGCATTTGGAAAGCAGAAGCAGGTGAATCTCTGTGAGTTTGAGGCCAACCTGGTTTACAGAGCGAGATCCAGGATAGCCAGGGCTATGCAGAGAGACACTGTCTCAAAATGAAAAAAAAGAAAAGAAAAGAAAGAAAGAAACAAACAAACAAAAAGTTACCTTTGAGTTTAGCAGTAAGATCCCTTGAGGTGGATCACTAAGGGTTTTTGTGTGTACTTAGTGGTCCCGGATGGTATAATATATCTACTGATCCTAGTTGAGGGATATAATTGGAAGTAGATGATTATGCCAATGAAAGTCAGATTTCTGTCTGTGTTGTACAGTGGGGAGATTTGCAGGAGAACTTGCAGTTTCTATCCAGCATCCTTGCATCCACGGGTGTCCTAAGTCCTTTGTCAATCCATTCTGGAAGTAGCTGTCAATGGACTGAGGGGAATACCACAAAACCACTTGGAACCACTAGAAGCAGCCCATCTAGTTCCAGTTCTCCAAATCTATTTGATATCAGAGAATCAATTTCCTTTAGTAATATGGTTGGATTACAATCAGCATCAGGAATCCATTTGACTTGCTAGGTGAATCTTCCATACTCTAGTTCACAGGAATGACTTCTTTGTACCTCTGAAAAGGGAAGTCTTCTTTCTGTCTGTAGTCATCCCAAATCTGGAAATCTCCTGTATCCGTGATTATTTGGTCAAATAAGAGTAGCTGTGGAGGAGTTATTTAATTGAGGTCGAGCCAGACTGTGCTCAGAAGTTAGTCTCTACCAAAGAAGAAACATTCTCCGGCATCAGGAAGCAATTCTTTCAGGAAGCTCATTGTCCTCCCTAGCATAAGGGAAGAGGATGCAGGAGGACAGGGCATCAAGGTCAGCCTCTTGGCTACATAGCAACTTGAAAGCCAGCCTGTTACATGGGATCAATCAATCAATCAAGACCCAAACAGACCAACAGATAGACACACACACACACACACAAAACATGCTTATGTATGTAGGGAAAGTTTTCATAATCTGGTGGATGAACACTGCTGCACCCTTGACTTGGTATGTTAAACTAGAACTATGACAGACTCTGGCTTGAGTTTTTTGTCTTTAAAATATTACATATTGGGGCTGGAGCAATGACTTGCTGGTTAGGATCATGGGCTTCTCTTCCAGAGGACCAGTATGGCTGCTCACTACCATTTGTAACTCCAATTCTGGGGGATCCAGTGCCCTCTTCTGACCTCCAAGGTCACTGCATGTGTGTGGTACACAGACATACACGCAGGCAAAACACTCATATACACAAAATGATAAAAATAAACTAATTTTTACAGATTTTATTTAATGCACATGAGGGTTTTGTGTGCATGTATGTATGCCTGTGCACCACATGTGTGCCTGGTGCCCATGGAGGACAGGAGAGGGTGTTGGATTCTGTGGAACTGCAGTTCCAGACAGTTGTGAGCCCCTCCCTGTATGTAGGGAGGGTTTTCTGCAATAGCAGCGAGTACTCTTAACTGCTGAGCCGTCTCTCCAGCCCCATCTGTCTTGTGGTTCAGTGATTCATGGCTAGCGTTCATGTTTCTCAAGCTTCTTGTGGGAAAAAGTACTTTATTTTGACTGTTTGCCTAGCCATTACAATCTTTACTATGCTTTATTGTTTATACAGTCCATTGTATCAGAACAATATATCATTTCTTCTAGAATCCCATGGAGTGATGAACCTCTACTGTCCAAGATCTGCTCTTCTCACACCCTACCTCCCTTCCATTAGGTAAGTGGAGACTTTCGGTTCATGGATAGTTAGGGTTGGTGTCCCAGCCCCACACTCAGGCTTCAGAAGGCTGATCCTTAGCCATAGTCACCCCTGAACTTTAAGGCATCCAAGTCCCACAAGGGGGAATTGACATAGGATAGTTTGAACTATTCCCCTGTAATCGAGTCAAAAAACCACATTAGAATAGAGCCAAAGAAGGAACAGCCTCATCCTTTATCATTTCCTTTAACAACCAAGGAACTGAGAAACTGGGGAGGTTAGAGTGACTTGTGTAAGGTCCTAAGGGGAACTCAGGGATTCCAAAATGAATGTTTCCGATTTCTATTTTGGTGCTATTTGTTGACAGTCTGTGGCTATAAAAAAAAAATCACCAGTTTGGACAATTTACACAGTAGAAAAATCCCATGATGTGTATCTAAGGCCAGCTGGGGGTGTTCAGACACTGACCGGGGTGGTGCTAGGGTGCTCTGACTTAAGAACTAGGCTACCTCAGAATGTTCTGACTTTTAAAATTCTCACTTTTAGAGGAAGTGGTTGGGATTTTTGCAGTATCTTTGGTTTTTCAAAACAGGGTTTCTTGGTGTAATTCTGGCTGTCCTGGAACTCATTCTGTAGAACAGGCTGGCCTTGAACTCACAGAGATAAGGGGTTAGGGAGTATCTTTTAAGAGAACTTCTATTAATATTCTAGACTAGTTTGTGTGATTCCACCACACATTTTAAGAAAAATATAGGAAAAGGTGCCATTGTATAAAGCCCTCATGTCTTAGAGCTGCCTTTATAAGTTACCCTGCACTGGATAGCTTCAAGCAACAGAAATCAAGGTGCCAGTGGGGCTGTGCATCTGCTGAAGATTCTAGGAGAGGGTCTTTCTGTTGTCTCTTCTAACCTACGGTGAGCCTTGGTCTTTCTCAAAGATGTCGGTGTCACTTCAGTCTCTACCTCACCATGGTTCGCTGTTGTTTTTGCAAAAATTTCTCTCTTCTTTAAAGTTATGTTTATGTGTATGCATATTTATGTGCATGTTTTTGTATATGTGAGTCCAAGTACATTGTAGGGTGTGTATGTGTGCATGCACACACATGTGTGTGTATGTGATTATAGAAGTCAAAGAACAATCTTATGTGCCATTCCTTAGGTTCCTGCTACCTTTTGTTTGGTATTTTGTAAGAAAAACACACACACATATTCGTGTATATATACATATATATATGTATATATATACACACATATATATGAATGCTTTGAAATATCATACACTGTATTTTGATTATATTTGCCTTCCGTCACCCAACTCTTCCCAGCTCCACCCACTTCCTTTCCCACCCAATTTTGTCAAGGTCAATTTGTACTACCCAAATATTCTTGATTGAGTAGCCTTCAATTAAGTGCTACACTCTTAGAGCAAATCTTAAAGCAAACTGACCCTTCTTCTAGCAGCTAACAATTGCCAATAGCTTCCTCGGCTAGGGATGAAACTTTGTGCTCACCTCCCTCTTCCTGCTGGGTTTGATCTGGCTTGGGTTTGCACAGGTCTTGCACACGTGGTCACAATCGCTGTGAGTTCATACGTGCAGCCGCCTGGCTTGCCCAGAAGATTCCTTGTCATTACCGTCTCTGGCTCTCACTCTCTTTGAGTCCTCTAGCCTGCAATGGCTCCTGAGCCTTTGGAGGAGAGTATGCGTGCATACTCCCCTAATCCTCTGCGCCTTGCTCTCTTTTTATAAAGACATTAGTCGTGTGGGATTTAGTTCCCGCTTTTACCCAGTATGAGTTTGTCTGACCTTGACTGCGTCGGCAAAGACCCTGTTTCTCATGAGATCACATTCATAGGCTCTGGGTGGACACAGACTTGGGAAGGGGGCACTAACCAACTCAAGACACAAGAAGAACAATCTAATGTGAGTTGTCAGGGAAGACTTCCTTGAAGAAATTCTTCATAGTCCCATGGTTGTCTAAGTGTTCCTGGTATACCCAGGCTGGCAGAAATGAAGATGTTCCGAAGAGACACTACGTGCTTCCGTTGACTGTCTGCCTGTTGAAACAATGGACCGGAAGAAGCTACTCATTAAAGGTTGGACCAGTCCGAGAGGAAAGTCATCCCCTGGAACTTAGTAAACTACCCTCCACTTAAACTGTCACGTCCGCTCAGGATCCTGAAGATGGACTTGGAAGCCTGCTGGGATTCAGTCTTTCTTCGTAGTGTGGTCGTATTGAATTAAAATCCCCTTTCTACTTTTACTATTAATTTAGACCTATTAATCTCCTTATCTAAGACAGGTGACTGAACCTGGCTTGTTGTGGCACAGGCTGTGACCTTAAGTCCAGCAACACTGGTGTCTGCATCATCATGAAAATGTCTTTAGATCACAGATGCTCACGATGTGTCTTTAAACTGAGTTTCTTTATCAGTCTAGCACAGACACTACAACTGCAATCCCCCGAAAGCGTCACACGGGGAAACTGAGGCCTTTCACAGATAGTAGCACAAGAACTGGGGCAATGTGACACATCTGCTTTCACTTAACCTCCTGGAAGCTGGGAGACAGATCTGGGACAGGTGTGGCTGTCCCTCTGGGCCAGGTTTAACACAGTAAGAGTTTCTCCAGAGAGCATCCATTCAGGCTCCAGTGGGGCCTCCCCAAGCTGACCCCACCTGGGAAGTACCCTGTGTGTACAGCTGGCTTCCTGCCTCCTTGCTGGGAAAGAGGCTGGCCTTCTGACCTGCCAGGCTGTTGTTTGTTGTGTTTCTAAACAATGCTTAAAGTCCTGCTTCCTCCGGGGGTGGGGGGAAGGTGGGCGAATTTGTTGCCTCCCAGCGCTACTGTCAAGGGAAGCAAGAGGTTTTACATTTCTTCCCGCTCTATGCCTGGGTTTCCTCCTGTAAGGTTTATAACTGGAAGGATGTTATGTGAAGGTTAAGTAGAGGGTTTAACACATCGCAACAACATGGTAGGCCTACATTGCTAACACTTCACCTGCCACCAAACAGATCAGCTACGTCTTTACGTTTATAAAATGGCATGCCGAAACCTACAAGAGCAGGGAACATATCTAGCTTGATGAATGTTAATATTAGAGGCTTGGCGTTGCCATGCAAAAGCAAAGCTCCTACCTTTAAGGGGATAAGGGAGCTAAATGTGAGACCCATGTGACCACGGCCTGGGAACATAGATGCAGGATCCCCAGATTCCATCTTTTATATGGAAGCAGCTTCATGAGCTTTTTAAAAATAGTAACAGAACAAAGAACTTCCTAAACCAAGGCCCTTCTCAGATACATCTCTGGAAGCATTAAGAAGGTTACAGAAATGACAGCTTCTGTGGTCCTTGTCTCATCTATGGCCCCTTCCTCCATTTCCAGAACCAGCAGCAGACAGCTCTCTCTCTGGCCAAAGCCCAAGAAGGTTTTCTGTAGGACTGAGGGTGATTATGTCACCGTGATTCCATGCTGAGGGAGAATGGGCTCGCACCCTGCAGGGACTGGAAACATTCTAATTCTAAAGAGAGACAACTGTGTCCTCTATGCAGAGGATGGAGCCAGTGAAGGCAATCTGAGGCCTAGCAGGCGGCCTTCCCCTATTAAATAGCCTCACAGCCAAATCTGTATATTGGATAGGACTTAGCACCCTGTACAGGCGTGGGCCCATGGCCAACCTCAAGCTAGTCATGTAACCTAGGAACAAAGAGAGAACATAGTTTAATTAAGTGCCAATAAAACAAGCCAAGGGAGAAAAAGAATGAGCCAAGATGACCTCAGCATGTGGCTGTTCCTCTGATTGGGTCGATAGCATGTGATCCTCTCCCTGATTGGACCAAGAGGGCCTATGAGGAATGTGTGAGCCCACATTGACTTAGCCTGCGATATAGTCAGAGAAGAACCAATTTCAATCAAATTCCCTCAGTCTTTGCTCAGTTCCTGCCGTAAGTCCAATAAGAAGCCTCTACATGACATGGCTCAGCGGGCACCCTCTCTTGGGACTGCTCCTGCTTTCAGAAGTCTTTCTCATTTTGTCTCAATAAGCTTTCACTTTGTTCAGCTCTTTGCCCAAGTCCTTTATTTCCCAGCAGCTTGAGAGCCACTGTCCCAGTGTGGCTCTGGTAATCTCTGATCATATGGCACCCTAGTCCCTTGGGTTAAGCCCACCAGAGCCGAGAAAGGCTCCGCTGTTCTCAAAGATCCGACATCAGTATGTCTTGGCCTTTTCTCATGCTTGCCAAAGACACAGAGAGGAAGCTGCCCCTTTCTCCTCCTATGTCCAAACTATAAATGAATTCACTTTTTAAGACCAGTTTAATTTCTAATCCCTTTTGGAATCCAGGGGAACTAAGGTGGACATTTATAGGCCTGAGTGCTCAAGATCAGTTGTGAATTATCTCCTCATCCCTCTCACTGTTGCCATTGAGATAGTGGGTAGAGAGAGCATTTACTTTCACTACAAAACCTGAAACGGAAATGAAACTTTTAAATGAAAGAATATATACATCCATTGAACATATAACATGATTTACCCACTTACTTAGTGAGTGACTAAATTGCACAAATCAAGCACAAACGCTGTCCCAGTAGTCCCCCACCCCAACCAGAGGTTTCATTTGCTGTGGTTTCAGTTATCCTTGGTCAACCACTCTTGAAAATATCGAGTGGTAAATTCCAAAAACAATTTACAAGTTTGAAACTGCACAATGCTCTAAGTAGTTCAGAAAAATCTTGCACCACCCTGCTCTGGATGCGAATTACCATTTTGTCCAGTGTGTCCATACTGTGTACACTACCTTCCCGTTAATCACTCAGAGGTCATCTCAGTCATCACATCGACAATCGTGGTACTGCAGTGCTTGTGTCCAAGAAACAACCCCAAAGCCCAAGAGAAGTGATGCTGGCAATTTTATTCTGGTATATGTTGTAATCTATTTTATTTTGACTAATAGAACCTCTTACTGTGCCTAGTTCATAAATTAAACTTTATCATATATATATATATGTGCGTTGGAAAATCACTGATAAATATTAGCATGTATGTATATGTATAGGTCTTGAAAGGTAACCCCTGGTGATGGGAGGACTACTGACTACTGTATAGCCCCAGAGGAATCTTCACCACCAGCATAATTCCTAAGATACCAAGAGGGCTCGCTATTGCCTCTGACCCTGGCCTGACCTGTATGCAGGATCCCCCAGCAAACCCATGTTCTTTCTTCTTGTCCACTCTCAAGTCATGCACTGCAGCCTTCCTCTTTCAGAAGGTTGGGGTGTGGCCAAGGTGTGCACTGAGGTACAAGGTGGAGAGGAGAGCTGAGCAAAAAGGAGGCCTCCAGGTGGTCTCTCCCTCAGATGCCAAAATTGCTAAGGGTATCCCATTTCCCAGGCTTTGTTGGAATAACAGGACCTTGTGTTCCGCATGCATTTGCTCCTGAACTCCCGGGGATGCTGAGATTTTACTGACTTCACTCAGTATTTGGAAAGAGATCCTTGGAGAGACTGTTTGATTAATTAACTAATGTGGTTAGAAACAAAGAGGAAAGAAAGGCAGGGCATTCATAGGCTCTTCTGGAAGCCTGGTAGGTGAGGGTGCGGTGGAGGGAGGCTTCTAGGTTCAGGGGTGTGGATTTGGGTGACATGGACATATTTTGAGATGCTTTGATGGGGGCTGAGGTTCAGAACCCATCACAACTGACTGAGCATTGCCTCCTCAGTCTGTTGTCACCAGCTCCTGGAGCCTTACACTGAGACTGGGAATGTGCCACTAGAGGTCACTGGAGTTTGCGGCTCTGCACCTCAGGGCAGCAAGGGGCAACCAAATCAACACTGGAACACGGGGACATAGTTTTCAGGGATAGTGAATGCTCTCTCTGGGAAGAAAGTCCACTCTTTTACTGGACAGTTTTCCATGTCATTCAGTCCAATCTCCCTCCCATTTCTACTCCCAGATGCGAATTCTGTACTAGGAAGACCTGGCCACTAATGTCTCTGGTTTTTGGGCCACCAGGGCTAAGAAAGGAGGTTTTTAGCTCCATGTCCTGGATCCAGTTATAAGGAAAATATGATCCCTCTGTGCCCCCGGGGGAATGTGTCCCAAAATGAAGGGTGTTGCTTTCTTTACTGAAAATTCAGTTGTTCCATAATTGTGCTTTGTTTACTTCTTTCAGACAAAAGGAGGGAAGGCTGGTTTGAGTTTGAGGTTTGGGTCTTATTTTATGAGCAAAGTTCTTTCCAGACCTAAGGTCCTTATTTTAAAATTTTATTTTCTTTGTGTGTGTGTGTGTGTGTGTGTGTGTGTGTGTGTGTGTGTGTGTGTGTGTACGCGCATGTGCTTGTGTGTGCGCACACACACACACACACATGCCTGATGGGGAGCAGCATGCATGCCATGCTGTGTGCCTGGAGCTTAGAGGACAATTTTATGGAGTTGAATTTCTTCTTTCACTTTTACATGGGCTCCAAGGATCAAACCTGCTGAGTATCTTGCTGGTGCCCAGGGTTCTTATCTATTCTCTCTCTCTTTTTAATAAAACTAGACTTCTTAACCAAGAGATCTAAGGGCAGTGCAGGACCTAATGTAGTATACACAGCACAGTGTGACACTCAGTAGATGCTTTCTCATGATCTCATTGCTACTCCTGAGGGATCCAGGCCCTGCATTTGTCCCCTCCTGGATATCACAGGGTTTAGTATGGCCATCCTTATGTGTCGTTAGCAAATAATCGAACTAGCTCACAACTAGAACTTAGGTCACAGATTTTAACCAACTATTTTTTAATCTTTGTGGAAGATTCAAAATGTTATATTAGACTAACATGATGCTGCATGCCTGTGATCCCAGAGCTCAGGAGGCAGAGCAAGAGGATCCTGAGTTCAGAGTCATGCTGGGCTACATACTGAGTCAAAGTCAACCTGGGCTTACAGGATACGTGAGACTCTGTCTACATCCTTGTCAAAGAAGTGTATCTTAGAAAATTCCCACCATGGTTCTTGTTGTGGAGTGTTCACCAGAGAAGACTGCTCAGAAATGGATTTAAGTCAACAGAAAATCTTTATTAGCCAGTCAATGACTACACTGGGTATGTTTGAGATCTTAGTGTAGCCCTGAACCTTTCTCAGGGTGAGCTTTTAGGCACAAAAAGCCATGCCCTGGATTGACGTACTTCAATGAACAAGAACAGTTAGTCAGAAACACAACTACCAAAGCCAAAAAGCAAGGTTAGCACATTTAGAGATCTTCCCAGAATATGGGCTTTGATGGATTTGGTCTTTGTTTTCATTTTTGGCCAGGTGGTGCTGTCTACATGCTGAGTTTTACAGCCCAAATGGCACTTCCATCATGGAGTCAGTTGTGCTAACAGCTGGAGGCCTCTAACAGTTCTAATGGCCCAACTGGAAGAAACAAAACTGAAACACAGCAAAAGGGGCTAGTACAACGGCTCGGCAGGTAAAGGCACTTCTCAGGCCAGCCTGGAAACTTGTGTTTCACCTCCAGGACCCACATAAAAGTAGAAGAGAACCAACTTCACAAAGTTGCCCCATGATCCGAATATGCGCACACTGGCATAGCTCCTCCCTCATCACAGTTCTTACAATCGTAATAATTAAAGAAAAAAAAACTAAGAGTAAGCACAGAAATGAATACACAGAAAGTGACTTGAGTTGTTTAGAACGATACATTATTTTTTTAAGCAGAGATCTAAGATGAGTTTATAGCTGGACTTTTGCCAACAGTGAGCTGTGTCAGATGCTGGAGCTGGGGAGAAGGGGATCGGTTATGTAGCAGAGACATGTGCTGGGGAGGTGGATGTTAGGGCGTAGGCAGTATTGGGAGAGCACTTGGCTGCCTGGAGGTGGAGTGGGAGAGCCTGGCTACAGACAAAAAGCCTTGGAAAAGAGAAGTTAAGGAGAAAGACACCATTGTCTCTTCACCATCTGGCTGTTGATTCCCTTCTCCGCCAAGGTATAATAAAGCTATATAATTAAAATCCAGAAGTGTTCTGGCTGGTCCCACACACGGTGTGAGAGCCTTCACGTTACAGCTCTAAGTTAGAGCCATCAAATCACTGCTTCATACACCATAAGTTCAAGGAACTTACTCTCTAGGAGGAAGTCCCACTCCTCCACCAGACAGTTTAAGTGGCATTTAATCCGCACTTTCCCTCCACTTTTTGCCCAGGGCAGCTAGTGCCATTTCAGAGCCATAGACTGAATTTCTTCCCTCTTCCAGGATGCCAGTTTGCTTCTCAACATCTGCCTTCGCATCTTAGCTTTGTGTTCCCAAATGCCACTATCACGATCAAACTGCTGAGAAATGACCCCTTGCCTCAGCTTGCCTCCCATTGTGGTAGCCCAATGGGGAGCCACTGTCCAGGTGCTTTTCACTCAGCTTCCATGCTATGCCACGATGCAACACTAGATGGCACTGTGGACAAGCCCTCCCCCATACAATGCTCCAGGACTCCAGGCTAACCCACTAAGAGCCTTCCTAATCCTGTGTTCTTGAGTGACCATCTGCCGGACTTCTTCAGAATGACTACCCTTGATCCCTTTGCTCTGTGAGATGATGAGCATATCAGATGTTTGTCTATCCGGCACCCAATCCTCCATTCTGTGACAGCCAAGGAGTTTTCCTTTGAAGAACTATTTCCTCACGTGACATGATGTGGCTCTTGTGGGTTCTGCCGCCTGGAGATGGCTAGTCCATGTTGGAATGTATGTTGCTATGGGACCAGGATGAAGCAGGATGGGGACCACATCCATAAAGAGCTGCTGGATGGCTGTCTTTTGTTAAGCGAGGAGAGGCTGCCTGAAAAGGGAGCTCAGTCAGAGGAGCATGGACAGGGCGGCTACGAGAGCTCCTGGGAGCAGGATTTGTAGTCTGCATCCAAACAGAACTGAAGCCAGCTGACCACTGACTTCTAGTTAACCTTCAAATAGATTTTTTTTTTATTTTCTTAGTTTGGTTTAAGTAGGATATCAGACATTTGAACCCAAGCGTCCTATAAGAGGACCCCGTAAATCCCCCACCCCTCCCTTCTGGAGTGACAAGTCATTGTGCCCACTTGGGGTGGTTACTGGGCAAACACCATACTCTCTTGTGCTCTCACCTTCCTGCCTAAATACTCTGTCTGCCTCCCTCTCTGGGTGAGCCCGGCTTTTCTTTCAGGACACCAGCGACTTCGAAGACTCCAAGAAAACAGCCTGTAATCCCGTGGCAGTCACTAAGACTAATGTTTGCATTTGGTGTAGAGTGGCAGAGAGCAGTAGTGGGGAACTGGGGGGTGGGGCTGAGAAAGAGTCCAACAACAACAACCAAGAGGGAACATTACAGTGGAACGTTCTGTGGTGATTGACAACCATAATCAAGAAGCTGGAAAGTGGTTTAACTGGTAAAAGTGTTTCTTATGCAAGAGTGAAGGTCGGAGTTTGGATCTCCAGAGCCTATGTAAATGTTTGTTCTCCAGCCTATAATCCCAGCCCACAGAAGAAACAGGATGCCTGGAGCTAGCTGCATACTTAGACTAGCTGAACTAGTGAGCTCTGGCTTTAAGTGAGAGACCCTTCCTTGATACATACGATAGAGAGCCATTTGGGAAGAGTCCTGTTTCAATCTGTGACCTCCATACACATGAATCCAAACTCACTTGTGTGTTCACACACATACACACACACATACATATTCTATGCACACCCACTTTAAATCCAAGAGATGACTTTATATGAAAAAGTTAATCATTTTCAGTGGTAGGATTATTAATAATTTCCCATTATTTTTAAGACTCTATTTTTAACATTTTATAATGAGAACGTATTATATATCCTGTAGGAAGACAACTAGAAGATATTTTGATGTATTTAATAAAGTATTAGACATTTCATTCCTATACGTGTTTATGTGCATTAAGTAGATGAATTCCACCTTGGAGATTTCCTCTAAGGGAGCAATTGAAGTTGTAAAATAAGATGTCAATATGACCTTATTTGTAAGCATGTAAAGCTTAAACAGTCTAACATTATAGGAATGACAGAATATATCACCTCTTCCAAATCAAAGGAAGACTGTCAAGACTGTGCCTATTCTGCCAGTCCTGGTGGCGCATGCCTTTAATCCCTGCACTTTGGAGGCAGAGGTAGACGGATCTCTCTTTGAGGACAGCCTGATCTACATAGTGAGGCTCTATCTCAAATGAGAATTTTGTCTAAGTTTGCTATAGCAATGACTGATTATGAAATATTATGAGGTAAGAAAATGTAGAATATAGCTTTATTCTGATTATTACTATACCTTTTCAAATGCTTAGAAACGATGTACTGTATGAGTCTAGAATACAGGTTATTTTGATTGATGTGACATAAGGGGACTTTAGGATCTTATTTTCCCTTGTCATCATTTTCCAAGTATGATCATTAGTCACTTATGTTAACAGGAACAAACATATAATTATTTGAAAACGTGGCATGCTTGAGTGCTGAAGGAATTTATCAGTCTCTGGAGAGCCTCCTAGGGTTGGGTGGAGACAGAATGATAAACAGCTGTCCTTTAGGGTCCCAGGGATCCACCCCCAGAGAACAGGGCCTCCAGCCACCCTTTATCACATAGAGCATACTGATCCCAATCCAGCCTGGGCCCTAAAGGTCTATCTCAGGGCTGGGGTTCCTCCAAGGGTTGGCTGCTACCTCAGAGAGCTAGCACAGTGTCTTCTACCAGCTCACTCCACCTCAGGTGGCCCCACCACAGGGGGGTGAGAGAGGACTCTTCCCCCATCGCTTAGTCAGCAGCACTGAAGTTGAGCCTCCCCCTGGCCTTCCCCACCCTTCCACAGAATGGCCC
This sequence comes from Microtus pennsylvanicus, assembly GCF_037038515.1. Classification (NCBI taxonomy): domain Eukaryota; kingdom Metazoa; phylum Chordata; class Mammalia; order Rodentia; family Cricetidae; genus Microtus; species Microtus pennsylvanicus. The sequence goes on along the minus strand of NC_134593.1, from coordinate 28,801,410 downwards.
ACCCAGCTGCTGGCATGGCCCTTCTTATCTCTAGGCCCAGCTGTGCCTTGAAGTGCCTTTGAGTCCCCTAAGCATCTTGCTGGCTTGACACACTGGAAGAGACAGCTGCCAGGGGATCAGGATCAGGGAGTTGTAAGACAGGGGTGTTGTTAGAGGGAATCTCATCTACAGGTACAGCAGGTGAAGCCAGGTGAACAATGCCTTGCAGTTTTTTGAGATGATAACCTGCCTCTAAAAGCTATGTTTGCGCACCAGAAGGGACTCCTTGCTTCCTTAGAGATGGCATTGGATTTATAGGCCACTTACAGCTATCTGTTTGACCCTAAGCCTCAGACCATCAATCAGCAAGTGCCCACAAATCTCCCCTGTGGACTTGGTGACTTTCAAGGACACAGAGACATCCCATATCCCTGGCCTCCTGGGAACCTTGGTTTCCTTATCTTCAAAATTAGGGGCTTGTCCAAGAAGATCATAAAAAATAAATCATACTTGCCTTCTGAACTTGCTTCGCTTAATGGGAAGGTGGGAAACTGAGGCTCCTGATTAGGATTGTCCAATGAAGTAGGTGGAGTACAGCCGGAAAAGAAAACAGAAACAAGATGGATCCTCGACCTTTGGGAGGAAATTGCTTTCTCTCTAAGCATAGAACTTCACACACAAGGCTTGCGATGGGGTCCTAGGGAAGAGAGAGGCCGGAGACACGTCCACATTAATCCCGACGCATCTGATGAAGTTCTGGTGTGTTTCACCTTAGGTTTTGTGTGATGGGGAGGGGTGGGTGTGCATGAACGTGTGTGCATGTGTGTGTGTGTGCACGCACCCATGCACGCACACACATCGTCATGAAGAGGAGAGATTAATTTTAGGTGTCATTTCTCAGAAGCCAACCCATGTGTGGCATCTAAGGACAATTTGTGGGAGTGAGTTCTCTCCACTGTGTGGAACCTGGGGTTCAAACTCAGGCCATCAGACTTGGCACAAGGGCCTTTATCCACAGAGCCATGTTACCTATCCTTTGTATTCTCTTAAGTCTAAGAGGCCTCATACTTTGTATTTCTTCTCTCTCATCTTCCTTCATCCCTTTGACTCCTTATGTCCAGAGATGTTCTGCACACAAATTTCCACTCATTCTGCCTAATGACTTGGAAACCAGCGTCAATCTTCACCTGAGTCCTCAGCTCTCCCAGCTTAGGGGGAAAGTACAACAAGAAGGCAAATCTCATCCGCTTCATCGCTTGTAAGAACACGAATTTATGTTGATGAGCTGCTTTCGACTTTTGTAAAGCTAAAAAGAAAAAAGACTGACATTTCACGTCATCCCAAGAGATGGAGTAGGATGGGCTGACAGTAGCAAGGGTAGAACTCTCTCCTCATGCCCCAGATCCTGTGTCTTTAGTCACTGCCTTCATCTCAGAGGTAGCATTGCCTAGAAGGTGGTATGGCTTCCCAGGCTAAGTGAACAATGAAGCTGCCTGTTCACTGGTCAGGACTAGTGAGCCAGGATTCCCCAGCAGGTACATCATTTCTAATGTTACATCATTTGGCAATGCCAAATTAGCATGACTAATGCAAACCTTCTTGTCAACCCAACATCTTTTATGAATACTGGTGCATATTGTCAGGTCCAAAGGAAACTCCAATTCCCCAGACTCCGAAAGGTAGTCCAAGTATCCAAAAATGTGCTCAGGCTGGACTATAGCAGGATTTCTGGTGCTTAGATGAAAGCCAGCATTCCTCAGGAACTTGGGAAAGTGGTTCCCATCTCCCAAGCAGAGTCATTTCCCTCACCTCTGGTAGAAGGGCCACATGGCCTCAAACTCATTCTGCAGCAGAGATAAGTATTAAACTTGGAATCCTACCTCTTACCTTCCCAAGCAGTTGCATTGTTTAAACCACCAGTTTGTGGTCATTTGTCAGGGTAGCCATGCAAGATAAATGTAAATCCTATTGATTTATTAAGAAGAAAAACTACTTAAAGACTGTTAAAATCCTTTTACATGTAAATAATCAATGGCAAATTATTACAAACAAAAGCTGACTGTTAGCTTAGCTTTCGGATATTTGAATTTGAAGTCATTTAAGTTACACATCAAGTTAAATTAAATGTAACACATTTAAGTTACAAAACTATCAAGTTAGGCTTTGTAGACTGAATTTTGTGTTAGAGGAGTGGAAATTTTGTCTATGAAATTTGCCTTGAAAAAAGACCCTGCATGCTCCCCCTCATATATGGATCCTAGCCAGTAATGTATACATGTGTATATATAAATGAATGTGTGTATGGGCATAGTCTAACATGTAGAAAGGAGAACAAGAAAGCGTTAGGTGATGAGGAAGACTGAAGTGCAGGAAGGGACTAATGAGTTGTGAAGAAAGATGCAGAGCTATTTGTTTTTCTAGTGTTAACTGTGGTGGATTGTGTGTGTGATAGATAAGAACATAAAAATTTAATCGATAGTGGAAGCATAAAATCCAGTGTGAACGTCCAAAGCTTCAGAATGGCAAATCTAATGGTGTAGAAGTTCACTGAGATGTGTAGGCTTGGGTCTGGCTAACTTTTATTTGAAAGTTCTTTACAATAAAGTGATTGTTCTTTTTCAAATAAAGTTGCAGATTTCTCCTTAAAACTCCTGTCAAGTCTAGCTATACTTTATAAATAAAGGCTGCTTAGTATAGACAACAAAGACTAATGCTGTTATCAAGGTGGGAAGAAATAGGAAATCGACCCAGATTGCCTCTGTGTGTCTTTCCACTCTGATGGAGAATTGCCCATGTATTTTTTTATCTATCTATCTATCTGTCTGTCTGTCTGTCTGTCTGTCTGTGTGTGTGTGCACGCACATGCCATAGCATGTATGTGGGGGTCAGAGAGAGTTAGTTCTCTCCTTACACCGTGTGGTAATTTCCAGGAATCAAACTCAGGTTGTCTGCCCCACTGAGCCATCTCACTGACTCCTCCACCTTATGTTTCGAGATAGTTTCTCTCACTGAACCCGAAACCCAACATTTCATCTGGCCTGGATGGCAAACAAATCCTCAGAGTCAGCCTGTTTCCACATCCCAGCATAGGGCTGCAGGGGTGGGCTGCCTGGTGGTTTCTACATGGATGCTGGCAATTAGGTATCAGAAAAGAGCGGAGCAGGCCATGGAATGTGAGGATCCATTACTAGAGCTGGATGCTCTTAGCCTTGCTGGTGTTCATAGGCCTGCTGCGGCTGTGGTATTGTGGTATTGGCAGCATGCTGGACCAAGGCAAACATCTTGCATCAGCTGCTGAGTTAGACATGTACACGGAAAACAATTCTTTGTTTGTTTGTGCATGTGTTTGTTCTTTTCCCAGGAGTAGTCATGTGTCTTTCAGCTTTGAAATATCTCTTGGCTCTATTTGTGTTTTGTGTGTAGCTGTAATTTATAATGACACTGTGTGTTACACCTGTTAGCTTATAGAAATGAATACCAACTATACAAATTGCTATTTCTAGTAATGACTGTTTGGACTATAATTCTTTTGTGGATAAATATGGGTTTGAACAATATAATCCCGGAACCTAATTGCACAGTTGAACATGGAAGTTATGAGTGTTGCTCTGTGGAGACCTACCTGCTTTTCAGAGCAGCCAGCCAACTGGCCAAAGAGCTCATTTAGCTCTCTGATAGAGACAGCACAAGGATATGACTGGGTACTCAGCATGCCATTCAGGGTTATCGTCCTGGTGACAAGATCCTCAAGTTTTCTTGCAACCTCATGTTGAGACAGGAGTTTTAACTGCCACTCCCTTTGGAACCATAGGTTTTGCAGAGTGGAGCCATCTGGTTTGTGGTAGCAAACACTGAGACAAACAAAGAATTATTTTCTACGTACACGTCTAACTCAATTGCCTTGATCTAGCACGTTGCCAATACCACGGCCCCAGGGGCATCAGTGACAGAAGGCAGGACTGTGAGGCTTGTACCCAGCATTTGAAAGAAAGAAACGTAGGTCCCTAGAAAGCAAACACCCTGCAAATCTGGATTCGAGCGTTGGGATTAAGTAAAGACCTACAGGTGACAGGTCAGAGTAGCAAAGGTGATTCTCAAGCTAACTGGGGTCCCAGTGAGCATGTCTTCTCCCCGCCATCATGTCCTGAGGTGAGGACAGATATGAACATCACCAGAGTCATTTATGAAAGCCCTAGCTGCTGCTGATTGCCTCAAGAACTTTCTGGTATCAATGCTAGGGTCTCCGTGTCTCCTGCATTCCCATGCAAAGGACTCCACTGCACACTCATTCCCAGCCCAGGCTGGGGCAGATATTCAGAGTGTAGCTGAGAGTGCATTTGGGGATGATACTGTATTAGAATGGCATCAGTTGATTCAGAATCTGTCACTTGAATCCCTTCCTAAATCTCACCAACTCTAGATTTAGGGTCTCTGAGATTGAATCATGTTTTTCTGTTGCTGTTGCTTGACCCTCCTAGGTCTGCAGGAATCCATCAAAAGCCTCAATCCATCTGGGTACCAGAGATGGAACCAGGGTCCTTGGTAAGAGCAGCAAGTGCTCTTACTCTCTGCACCATCTCTCCAGCTTCACCTGGAACATTTTAAAGAGTACTTTTTTGGGTTCTATTCCATCTGGAAGAAAAAGGACCAAAAGCCCATTTGACTGTGATGCCAATAGACAGATACGTGAATGTCCTGCTGGACTATTAGACCTGTTGAGGACTGGTCATGGATGGCAGCCACTTTCAGGTAGAGCAGGTTGCTCCCAAGTCATAGAGCTGGTTTCTACCACATCCAGGCAACGTCAATTCTCACATACAGACAAAGCACAGGAAGTTGGGGTGTAGCCCTCAAATCCACTTTGTGACATCACTGAGCTGGAAAGTAGCTCTTCACATGCAGACTCAGGCGCAGCCAGTGTGAATGGTGGGTCAGTTATCGTCCTGACAGTCTCATCCAAGAAGATACAAACAGGAAGGCCTAACTAGGCGATCCTGCTGTGGTCATCATCTACAGAGGTGCTGAGCATGCTCCTACTTGGAGTAAGAGGATCTTCTCACACTAGGGAGGCCCTGTCGAGGGAAGACACTATGCCTTGGCTCCTATAGTAACAGGCAAGGGGGAAAACACAGACTGTTGGTGATAACTTCTAAATCTACTGAGTTGTGACTTGTCCTGCTGTCTTAGTCTCTTGGTTGCTCATCAAATCCATCTGCTCTGCCTAGGAAACCACTTGGCTGGCAGCTCTCACTATTGTCTTATCTTTCCCCACCTCCACTTGTTGTTTCTGTTGTGTTTTGTTGTAGACACCCTCATCGGGGAAGCAGATCAGGTCTGCCCAGCTGGATGCTATCGTGTATGGCCATGTCTGCCTCCGGGGCTCACCCTTCCGTAACAGATGGCCATTGAGGCCCAGAGATGCCCTGAGAGACATGACTACATCCTAATCTGGAATGGCCCAGCCACCTGTGGACCGCACAGCTGATGGCGGGCCTCCTGCTTCTACAGATTGCTGGGGTGGCTGCCGAGCACCCCTGTCCCTGGGGCTTGTTTTTGCTCCTGGGAGTTCTGGATGCTCTGTAGCCAACAGGGAGAGGAAGGACTCTGTTGTTTTGTGACCTGTATGGCCTCCAGTCTTTGGTGACAGTAATACCTAGTTCTGTGTAGCCAGAAAGCCTCTCATACCTCAGGGACCCTATCTGAATTATCTTGTGAAAACAGAGCTCTGAGAGAAGGAAATGCAAAATAACAGACTCCTGTTAACATTTTGCTGTTTTAATATGTTTTGTGTGTCTGAATGGCAATGTGTGTATGTGATCATGTCTCCTGCCTCTCCTGTCTTTAAACAAGGCTTTTCTTATTATGTTATGCAAGCACAAAAAAAGGAAAGCAAAATAATTTCTGTTGAGAACTGACAATATTTTGATGTACATCTTTGGTCTTCTTTTTTAATTTTTTTTAATTTTATGTACATTGGTGTTATGCCATGGGTGTCGGTCCCCTGGAACTGGAGTTACAGACAGTTGTGAGCTGCCATGTGGGTGCTGGCAATTGAACATGGGTCCTCTGGAAGAGCAGCCAGCACTCTTAACCATTAAGTCATATCTCCAGTCTTATCTTTTGTCTTTTAATGAGTGTACTACAGCAAAAATAAAACAGTACACAACTTCATTTATACATATTTCTTCTAGCTTTCCTCCTTCGTATGAATCAGTGTGAACAAGTTTTATATCTATGAAAGACAGACAGACAGAATGAATAAATGAATGTATATGTATGTGTGTTGCCAGGGCTCAAACCTCGGGCCTTATGCATGCCAGGCAAGCACTCCCCTACTGAACTACAGATCCAACCTCCTTTTTATAGGACAACAGCATATACATGTGCCATTTCCGATTTAGGCAATCTTATCTCTTTAGCCCTTTTGTTTGGTTCTCATTTCTCCCTGTCCTAAACAAGGCTAATGGTTGCTGCATCTTGATGTTTTTCTTGTTCTGTTGTAATCTTTCCGAGACCCCCAGGATGGCTATCTGTAAAGACTGTACCCAAAACCACATTTGGAAGTCTCTTGCTGTGTTGGACTGCTACTTTTATGTCAACTTGATAAAGGTTAGAGTCTTTTGAGAAGAGAGAACCCCAGCTGAGAAAATGCCCCTACCAGACTGGCCTGTAGGCAAACCTGTGGGGCATTTTCTTGATTAATGATTGATGTGTGTGGGCCCACCCCACTAAGCGTGATGCTATATCTTAGCTTGTGGGCCTGGACTGTATGAGAAAACAAACTGAGTAAACCGTGGGGAGTAAGCCAGTAAGCAGCGCTCCTCCATGGCCTCTGTATCAGCTCCTGCCTCTGGGTTCCTGCCTTGAGTTCCTGTTCTGACTTCCCTCAGAGATGGAGTGTGACCCAGGAGATATAAGTAGGACCTATAGTTATAAGTTGTTTTGTTCAAAGACTTTATCCTAGCAATAGATAAGCAAGGCCATGGTTGTTGTGGCAAGTCTGTTAGGAGAAATGGCATGTACCCTGAGGGAGGAGAGGCTAGCACAAACAGTGGTATTTGTTAAGAACGGTTCAAAGTGCTTTCTGTTGCTAACTGAATAGACTACTTTGTACCACAGTGAAGAGGAGCAGAAGGCTCTGAACTATCCCGTAGTCCCCCACCTGACGCCTCAACTTCCCTCTTCCCAGTGCTGCCTTTGTTACAGCTGATGAACCAAAGTGCCATCCCGAACCCATTTTCTTTCTTTATTATCTGGACTTTTCTAGAATGTTACACACCTGGAATCATACAATATGTGGAGCTTTTAGATTAGTTTCTTTTGCTTAGTAATATGAAAGTAGGTTTCCTGTGTGTCCTTTCAGGCTTTGATAGCTCATCTCTTTTTAGTGCTGAGTAAGTTTCCATGGTCTGGATGTGCCACTGACATATTTAATCCCTACAGTATCTGAGAAAAGCGTAGTTGAATAACTCAACAGTTGAGCTATTCAACTTTTATCTGACGACTCGCTGAAGCATAGAGAGGGTAAACATCTCCCTCATGATCACAGAAGTAGGAGTCAGTGGAGCATTGGTTCAAACCTGTCTGGCATCTGAGCTTATGCCTCTCTCAAGACACAGTGCCTGAGCTGGGTGGTGGTGGTGCACGCCTTTAATCCCAGCACTTGGGAGGCAGAGGCGGGTGGATCTCTGTGAGTTTGAGGCCAGCCTGGTCTACAAGAGCTAGTTCCAGGACAGGCTCCAAAGCTACAGAGAAACTCTGTCTCGAAAAACAAAAACAACAACAACAACAACAAAAAGGCCCAGTACCCCTGAGTGTGGGATCCTGGAAAAGGTGGCGGGGAAGGATTCAGAAGACTGAGAGGAGAGTTTGGGGCTCCTGGAGTGGTGAGAGCATAGGACTAGCAGCCCTGTCTCAGTCCAGCAGCCTTGAGGGCTGGAGCATGCAGGTGATGGAGTACTGGATGCTGCCACTCCCCCATCTATTTTTATAGCCGTGGCCTTGGGCTCTGTTGTCCTTGTTTCAAAGGGAGACCGACTTTCCAGCCAGTGGAGCCCAACAAAGTCCTTCAGCACCGCCCCTCTGCTTTGCTGCATGGCCAACATTAAGAAAAACCGGGCTGTTTTGTAATTTGTTGGTAATTGAATTTGCCAGAAGAATAGCAAGCAGCGTAAGGGGAGACACATAATGTACTCCAAATACCTTTTGTATCCTGAGGACTTATGGAAGACAAGCCCTCCAGGAGCGAGGGGGCGGGGTGTATGACTAAAAGCTCACTGAAGAAACCACTGAGAAGGTGCTGGTGTCTAGGGTTTCCCTCCCTGTCCTTCCTTCCCTCGCTCTGCTCCTCTCTCCCTTGAAAGCCTGCACTTGGTTCCTGACCTGTCTTTCTATATCTTTCCCAGGATGAAGAGCAACAGCATCCAGAGGCGTCTAGCCATGGGTAGGCTCCCCTTTAGGACTTTGTTTTTTTTTTTTTTTTTTTTATTTTTTGGTTTTTCGAGACAGGGTTTCTCTGTAGCTTTGGAGCCTGTCCTGGAACTCCCTTGGTAGACCAGGCTGGCCTCGAACTCACAGAGATCCGCCTGTCTCTGCCTCCCAAGTGCTGGGATTACAGGAGTGCGCCACCACCGCCCGGCCCCTTTAGGACTTTGATCTAGGCCAACGACTTGTTCATTCTCCTCCTCTTTCTAATCTGGAGCCATCAAGAGAGAGATCTGGTCAGGTAAGACAAGGAAGTCCCCCCGGCCCCCATCTTTTTTTCTTCATTTTTTTTCCTTTTATTGAAAATAGATTCTTTCCTCATACAATATATCCTGATTATAATGGCCTCTCCCTCTACTCCTCCAAGTTCCTCCCCACTTCTAAGAGATAACAATCAAAGATGACAAAATAAAATATAATAAGACGAAGTAAAAACTATCATAATGAAGTTGGACATGGCAACCCAACCAAGGAAAAGAGTCCCGAGAGCAGACACAGGAGTCAGAGACCCGCTCGTTCTCAGTCAGGAGTCCCATGAAAACATTAAACTAATGGCTTAGTATTCTACATAGAGGACATGATGCAACCCCATGTAGGCCCTGTGCTTGGTGCTTCAGCCTCTGTGTGTTTATATGAGCCTTGCTCAGTTGACGCAAAGAGGCGTGTTCTCCTGGTATCTGTCATCCCCTCTGACTCTTAGAATCTTTCTGCCTCCTCTTCCTCAGGATTCCCTGAGGGGAGGAATTTGATGGAGATCTCCCATTTAGATTTTCTCTCTGTAATGTCTGGCTGTGAGTCTCTGCATCTGTTCCCATCTGCTGCCAGTGGATATCTCTCTGATGATGACTGGATAAGGCTCTGATCTATGAGTATAGCAGAATATCATTAGGAATCATTTTATTGTTTTTTTTTAAAAGACCAGTAGTGTTTGGTTTTACTCTAGATCTCTGGGCTATCTAGTCTCTGGCTCTTGGTTAACCAAGAAGTGTCAGGTATGGGATTTCTCATGAAATCAAATCAGTCATTGGTTGACTGCTCCCACAAGTCTGTGCACCATTGTCCTAGTATACTTTTGCAAAGGTTTTGTGGCTGCCTCCTCTGCATCTTAGCCTATCCTCCCAGGGTCCTGTCTCTAGTAGTGATCTCACCATGGTCTCTGTACATAGGGTACCCTAGGCTTTGAGTTCATCTGCCAGTTATTCTGAGAGAGATGAAGACATGGTCAGAGCCTGTATGCATAGAGAGGATTTAGGCTTTCCATGGCCTCGGGGGCAGTAGTCACAGGTAGCTAGTGCCATGAGTCCTTTGCTATTGTGCACACATACTGCCTAGATGGGGTAGAGCCAGAGGATGGACCTTGACAGAGGCAAGATTATCTGATTTGTAAGTGTAGACATGAGCTTGAGTGACATATACATCCACTCATGGTTGTCACACAGGCCCCTTCCTTCTGAGAGTTCTGAAATTCCCTCCATCCACGGACACTCTTCTCCTACTGAGATTCTTTAAGGTTTCACCAAAGGGTTTCTCCAAGGGGTTTCCTCTTCTTCATACTTGACTTTGAAGGTTCTTTACAAATGGTTTCCTCACCACAGCAAGTCAGGAGTCCATTCTCCCACTGTGGAAATCACCCTGTAGAACATGTGAATGGGGCCTAATAGTAAGGCCAAAGAGGAGCTAAAGCCAGAGTTTGCTAACTCCCAAACAAATGCAGCGTTTGAGTCACTCAACCCCAGATGCATTCAACCCCAGATGCATTGAACCCTAGATGCATTTAACCCCAGATGCATTCAACCCCAAATGCATTCAACCACAGATGCATTCAACCACAGATGCATCCACCTAAGATGTATTCATTTAAAGCACAAAAGTATTTAGATTGCGGGATGAGAGTCTCCCATGCATTGCATCAGCTGGGCGGACTCTGTAAAGCTGTGTTTCACCTTGGAAGGAATGATAAACTATTTTGCAGTTTCCTGGAAGAGACACTAGGTTGTTAAAAAAAACAAACGTGTAAAATATGTGCTCAAGGGGATAGTTGGAAGAAACAGGAGGAATAGGGATGGAAGAGATGACATTGAAGGGGAATAGATGGATGCCTGGAAATCAGCAAGGTCTTGCCTGGTTCTTAAAGGCAGACAAAGATCTGTAAAACAAAAATACATGTAGATCAAATTTGACATTGTAGGAGCAAGAACTTTCTAGAAATTAGACCTATAGTCATGTGTTGCGAAACAGATCCCATGATCATAGTGCTCACACACGACTCCACTGCCCAGCAATGTCCCCAGATATCCTGGTTTGTGTAAGGACTCTCTGAAACACATTGAAATTGCCCAATGTGTTGAACTAAAAGCATCTCTGTGATTAGGTGACTGAAGAATGAGAAGAATCAAGGGCGATGGTGAGTCAGGGCCTCCTTCAAGAGGGCTGTCTGGATGGGACAAGCCACCCAGGCTGGCCAGCTGCTGGGGGACACTGCTAGAGCACAGCGGCAGATGGACTCTCCTCAGATCTCATTCTAGAGGCTCAAGAGAAGGAAATAGGCTAAAACTTTCAAGCCTTCTTAGAAACATTTCGACTTTCATGTGTTTATGCATGTGAAAATTCTAACCGAACAAACAAAAGCCATGGTGATATTTCTAGTTCACTTTCAATATTTTGTATGTCTTTGTATGGCTCCCAGTTTCGGGTCACATTTTCTTCAGCTCGACCCATATTACTACATCTCCCTCCCCTCCCTTCTGCCTGCTCTCTCTTCCCTTTCTCCAGTCCTCTTCCACACAGAAAGGAATCTGTGCCTTGGTGGCAGGGTTTCGGGACACATGGAGCAGTGTCATAGCTAGCTCTGTGCTTCAGAAGTCTCCATTAGTACCTTGTTTAGTCTGAGATAATTCTTCTCCTCTTGTCTCTTCTTGTCTCTCTCCTCTCCTCACGTCCTTTCCCTTCCCTTCCCCTCCCCTCCCCTCCAACTCTCCTCCTTTGGCTAAGTTCGGTTGGACTACATTTGGGTTTAAGAAAGAAAAATTGACAACATGGAAAATACTAAGAATATTTAAAGGAAGGAAAACTAGAACTGCAAGGATGGTTTGGAGGAAGGAGTATTCAAGTTCAACACAGCTCATGTTGAAAGTATCCCCTCTCCCCTAAAAGAAAAGAAATAATGAACACCAGATAGACTTAACACTGTATACCAAGTTCGGTTTACAGTCAGCAGGAAAGACAGGTAGCTTGTGTCTGAAATGGTGAATTCCTAGAAAGAGCTAGAAGTCCAGCTCAGCCTTCAGACTAGAAAATTAAATTTCCTAAATAAAACTATAGAAGTAAAGGGAAAAGGTATAGATGAACATTTATATAGTCCTTGTGGGAAACACTTTCTTGTCAATCAGTCAATGAATTATTGCATATTGATTTTGTGTTATGATGTGTGTGAGAGCTGGCGCATGCTTGTCATAGCACCCGCGATGATCAAAGGATAACCTCGAGTGGGTCCTGACCTAGGTCTCTTCTACCATTTCTGCTGCCTACACAGGGCTAGCTGGCCTGAGCTACTGGGGGTTCTCCTGCCTACAGCTCCCATCTCACCACAGGAGAACTGGGCTACAGATGAGCGCCCCGTGGCCCCTGTCTTGTGTATAGACTCTGGGACTTGGAACTCTCAGATCTTCATGCCTGTGTGGCAGGTTTTACCCAGTGAGCCATCTCTATAGCTGAAACTTGCTTTGAAAAACTTCTTTTCCTCAGGTTGGGTCTGCGAAGGAGACAAGAATGGTCAGGAATCTATGGTCTCCCTGCTTTGACTGCCTCCGCCTCCATTTTAAAATTACAGATGTGTGCAACCTTGTGCAAAAGAAAGTTTCCACTAAAGACCAAATCTGAAGTGAAAGCTACACATATTTAACCAAAAGATGTGCATGTCAAAAAATCCGTTTACATAAAGGCAACTGGCAAATCAAAAAGGGAAATATTAACTACTCCCACTGTGAGCTTTGGCTGGAAGAAGTGGGCCAACTGACACCTTTTTTTAGAGGTGTATCTAGTAATGTAGCTTACAAACTTCAAAATTTTCAGGTTCTGCCACAAAAGCCCCAATTATGGGCAGGGGTTTCCTCTTCCCCTGTATACATACACACATACACATATACATTCATACATATATAGTATGTGTGTATAGTGTGATATGTTTGTGTGTCTGTCTGTGTGGTGTGATACAGATACATGTTTACCTGTGTAGTGTGATATATATATATATATATATGTATGCATGTGTATTTGTCTGTGTACTATGAAATGTAATGTATGTGTGTGTGTGTCTGTCTGTGTAGTGTGATATGTCTGTCTTGTAGTGTAATACATATGTATGTGTGTAGTGTGATATGTATGTGTATGTTTGTGTAGTGTGATACATATATGTGTATGTCTGTGTAGTATGATATGTATGTGTATCTGTCTGTCATTGTAGTGTGATATGTATATGTGTGTGTCTGTGTAGTATGATATGTATGTGTGTCTGTCTGTGTAGTGTGATATGTATGTGTATGTGCAGTGCGATATGTACGTATGTGTAATAGTGTAATATGTCTGTCTGTCTGTCTGTGTAGTGTGATATATGTATGTGTGTGGCATGTGCCTGCCATGGTGCATGAGAAGAGATCAGAGGACAACTTAACGGGAGTCAGCTCTCATCTTTCACGGCGTGTGATCTGGTATCTAACTAGGACCATCAGGATCCGCAGCAATACCCTTATGCATCTTGCCAGTCTAGGACAGGGCTTTCTAAAAAAACAAACAACAATGACAACAAAATGGTCTTTAGGGTGATATTAATTTTTGCAGTAAGAACTAAAGCTCCAGCACCACTTAAGATGCTTTGAAACTGGAACCCAAGTCGTTGTCTAAGAAAGGTGATATCTAAATCAGTCTTGACTTAGCCGTGGAATGAGCAGTTGTGCAGGGCCCAGTGCTGAGAGGAAGTCTGATGTTGTCATGGATGCTCTGCTGAAGTTGTTGGAATAACTGAGCTGTCCTTTATGTATCCTCTTCCAGTTAGCTTTTATTTTTGTTCTTTTATTTTGGCACTGAGTTTCCCTTCTATAGCCCAGATGGCTTGTAATATGTGCTCCTCCTGCCTCAGTCTTCGAGTGCTGGGATTACAGGCATGCACTGCCCTGCCCTCAGCCGCAGCTAAGGTTTAGTAATAAGCTTTGAGTAGAGGTGGAAATGAGAATTTGATGGTTAAAGAACCGGAGCAGAGCCAGGCTCTAGGGGTCCTTGGTACCTCAGCCATCCTCCTTGACAGCGTCCGAAGCTGACGCAGCTCTGCACTGAGAGAGTGAATAAAACTAGGTGCATTCTGGTGGGTCTGGGCTCTGTGTGGGAAAGGCCTGTAGGTGGGCTGGGGGGGTATACCTGGAAGTTGCAGTAGCTCTCCTGGCCCTGCTCTGTCAGGTGATTTCCCTCCTCTTCCAGGCCTTGGGCTATTCAAGGCGCTCTTCCGTGAACTGCTTAGGACACCATCTGTCCCACCCTCCAGTTTACAGTAAACACATATTCAGACACAAGTGTCTGGAAGCTGGCCAGTGACCTCAGGGCAAATGCTGAAAAGTAGCAGAACTTCCTTAGTGTCCTGTCCTTCCTTTTCCCAACCCCATATCACAGACACACAGACACAAACATGTGTGCGTGCACGCGTGTGCACGCACACACACACACGTTTATGCATTTGTATAAAATCTAGGAACTAGTGACGTGTGCTTTGTTCTCTCCCCCTGCCTGCTCCCTCTTCCTCTCCATGGCTTCTCTTAACCCTCTCTTCTCTATTGCCCCTTTCCCCCACAACCATTGTTCACTTATAGACAGGCCTGAGGCCAACACAATTGGATGGAGAGATTTTTTTTTTTAGGAAAAAAATACAAAATTAAGAAATTGAGTTTTAAGTGCAGGGCTTTGAAAGCCATCAGGAAGGTGAAGGACCCAAGCTCCACTTTGTAAGCTTCATGACAAATCTGCCTTCTACACTGGCTGGGACTTTTGGTACCTGTTTTTCTAGCCTATATACTATTCATAAATTATTTGAAGATTGATGTAAGTTATATTCTCCATGACTTTTTTTTTTTTTGAGACAGGGTCTCACTATGTAACTCTGGCTGTCATGGAACTCACTATGTAGACCAGGCTGACCTTAACCTCACAGAGGCCCACCTGCCTCTGCAAACGAATGCTGGGATTAAAGGCATGCGCCACCACTCCTGGCTCACAGTGATATTTTTATGCCACTCCTTTCCCCCATCCAATGTTTTATGCAGGAAATGTAAGCTTACTGATACACTCAGAGACTGTAGTTTTTCTAATTGCTCTATAGGATTCTGTTTTGTGAATCCCAGAATTTACCCATTCTCTTGTTTCGGTTTTCCAATACAAACAGTAGTTAGTTAAGACAGGAGCAGACTACAGGTTCACATATGTGCACACATTCCCACTACACAGCAGGGAAATCGTCTTCGTTTTGTTATAAGACTAGAATAAAACTAGGTCAGCCAAACACACGCCTTAAAAACTCCCACAAACATCCCGGCTCTGATGAATTCAAAACCTAATCCTGAAGGTTCAGGTGGTAAAACATGTGCCTTGCAGAAACTGGAGTCTGATCCCCAGAACCCACAGAGAAAAAACAAACATGGTGGTGCATGCTTGGAATCGCAGCATGTGTTGGGGCAGCAGCATGTGAGAGACTGAGGCAGGGGGATCAAGAGTTTGAGGTCAGCCTGGTACATAGAGGGTTTCAGGACAACCTGGGTTATATAAGATTCAATTTTAAGAAAGAATGGAGATGATAATTTGGGCTTCCTCAAGCACATGATATCCTCCAGTGGGAATTTAAAGTAGAGGCCACAGGAAGAGACAGCGAAGTTCACTGGCATGCTGTTTGTGGTAATGAGAAACTGTAACCGTATATTACGTCTCTTTGTGTTTGTTTTTGTTTGGTTTGGGTTTTCAAGACAGGGTTTCTCCCTGTAGCCTCAGCTGCCTTGGAACTCCTCTCTAGACCAGGCTGGCTTCAAACTCACAAAGATCTGCCTGATTCTACCTCCTGTGTGCTGGGATTAAAGGCGTGTGCCACCACTGCCTGGCATGTGCTAGTCATTTAATGCCGGGTTCCCCCACGTGACGCCGGGTTCCCCCACGTGACTCCGGGTTCTAGGAGGGAAAACCTGCTGGTATTTCTAAGGCCTGCGATGCAGAAGCAAGTGGGGAACACAAAAAGGAAACTAGGAAATTTAATCCATCCCAGCTACTAGTCAAGTAAAATGTGGTATAGCTATAGAACGGAATGCTAGATCACATACAGAAGACATGTATAATTACTTATATACAATTTAAAGTTCTTGCAAGAACTATACCTATATTCCCAGGGTGGTTAGTCTAGTGGGTGGAGGAGGACTTGGAATTATGGATAATTAGGTTCTGGGAATAAATGTCTATTTTTTTAAAGGTACATACATTTATGTGTGACTTGCTCAATTAAAAATATCTTAATATAAAAAGTCAGAAGAAAGAACATTTATAGACCTAGTTCTTGAGAAAAAAATAACCAATGATTTTTCACCATGCTCTTTTGTCTGTCACATTTGCAATAATAAAAAAACAGTTCTGTTTGAGACTATTACTAGACATTTCAAACATTCTCAGAAAGTTAGATGGAGATCACCCTCTTTCTACCTTACTCCTGCTGCGTAGTCTACAGAACTGTGTTTGCCAGCGGTGGCGAGTTTCACTGCAAAATTACACAAGTCCCCAACATTTGGAAATATAGAGAAAAAAAGATCCCAAGCTTCACTTAGCCAAGGCTAGTCCAGAGCTTGCAGGTAAATGTTCCTCTTCTTTAGGGTCTACCAACCAGCACATTGGAATGTAGGAGATTGAACTCCAGCTGAATGAACCCACACTCTGGCAGTGGTTCCTCTCAGGAAACAATATTTTATCCTTAGTTGGTGTCCTATTTCAGGGATTTGGGAGCAGAAACAGTCTCAGAGATCCCTTCCAGTTCTCCTTAGCAGAACAGGTGTTTACTCCTAAGGACGGATGACCAGTGTCTGCCACTGGCTTCTCTCGCCTTCTCTCCACACCAGAGTGGGCTCGAAAGGTAACCCTGTGGAATTGTTCATGAGATAGCCAGAGGAAGGATTCATGCCAGGATCCCCAAGATGAAAGAACTCACTTTTCACGTAGCTGTTTCAGTTTCCTTTTTCAGTTCCTTTTTCTTTCTTTCCCCTCCCCTTTCTTCTCTTACTCTCCCCTCCCTACCCCCCCCTCTCCTCCTTCCCTTCCTCCTTCCTTCCTTTCTTCCTCTCCTGCCTCTTTCTGATTTTCAGGGATGTCTGAAGTTCTGGCTTCAAGTCCAGCAAGTAGTTAAAAGGTAGAAAGCAACGAACAGCCTCCTTTCTTGCTGAGCTGTGCCTTTTGTGAGCTGGGAAGCTTTCCTGTTGGCGCAGGGATCTTGCCACAGAATGAACTGTCTGTAAGGGATGATCCTACAAGGATGCAGCAGACAGGATCTGTTGTGAGGTTGTGAGGTTGCAGGCGAGAATATGTATAAATAACCATTAACAGTCTTCTTAAAGCCATGATGGGTATCTATATTCACAGCTACCAAAGGCCCAGAGAGATTGCACAGGGCCTCTGATCTCTGCTGCTCAGTCAGCCAAATCAGAAGACAAGGAATTCAGAGCATGAGGTAAATAAGACTCTTCTTCCTGTATGTTGCTCAAGTAGTCACTGAGAAAGGCGATTCATAAGAATCCCAAGCCTCTGAGTCCAGGAAGTTCTAGCTCCCTGGATGGTGTCAGGTGGGGGTGGAGTAGAACTAAAAAACCATAAATGATGCAAACACCACATGCACTCTGGAAGGAGAGTCTCATTCGGAAGAGTGCAGGCCTATGCAGTTGCTCCTATCATGAGTTTGGCCAACATAGGCTTAGAACTAAGTACAAAATAAAAGTTAGTTCAGACACGGTGAGGAAGGAGACTCCAGGACTAGGCAAGGGTGTCATGCTTTGTCCTTCTGGAGTCCCTGGAGTCCAATCTGACCATAGGTTAATATCAGTGATGTTCCTGGCCATTATCTGCACAAGAGGCAGCTTGTGCAGGATTGGAGGTTAGCCTTGTGTCTTTCCAAAGGCCTGATCCTAGATGAGGGCATCTGATCGGCCCAACTGACCCTCTGGGTTGCAGTTCAGTCTAGGGCTATGTGCTGTAGTAGACTTGAGACATCCATAGCTTTGGCAGTGGCTGGATGGTGGTGGTGCAGACACTGTAGGTGTGGCCGGAGACCTAGGGCAGGAATGTGGTCTAGAGAGATGGAGGCACTTGTCCAAGGCTTGAGCATCCCATGAGTCTGGGGCAGCGCTGCTTTATTTCCACCCCACTGTGTTTCCTTAGAGATGCTCTAGAGGACTAGATGCAGGGAGCTAACACATCTCCCAGAGACATATTAAGAGCAAGTCCTGTTGCCACCACTCAGTGCCTTCAGTTCGCCACAGTGAGAGGCAATTAGCTCGATGTCCTTGAAGCCAAAGACACAGGGTTAACATTCACAAGAATCAAAACACATCTAAGAAATAATCCTTCCATCTTCCTTTTCCCTTCCTAGGCTACTCCCCCCTCCCCACCGCCTGCTCTGCTCCCAGCTCTGCAATGGGTGTGTCCCACTGACCAGCCCCTCCCTTCTTATCCTGCTTCACACCCGCATCTCTGGCCTGAGAGCAGAACCCACCCTCTTGCTAATCAAGCAGCAAGGATGAGCAAATTCATGGGAGATAACTGTGGCTGGTCTCTCTAGAGGAGCACCAGCCTCCTGGGTTATTCACTCTGGTGTGTGAGCATTTGATGGACAGTCCAGCAGCTTCCTCACTGTGCCCACGAAGGACCCTTTTCAGAGCTGTGGTGGGCTGAGCTGGGTACTCCCAGCCAGAATTAAGCTGAAAGATGAAACCTCTGAACCCAGCTGGGCT
This sequence comes from Microtus pennsylvanicus, assembly GCF_037038515.1. Classification (NCBI taxonomy): domain Eukaryota; kingdom Metazoa; phylum Chordata; class Mammalia; order Rodentia; family Cricetidae; genus Microtus; species Microtus pennsylvanicus. The sequence continues at coordinate 28,782,937 of NC_134593.1, read as the reverse complement.
CCTGTCCCTTCACTGCCCAGAGCCTTAGGGAGATTTGTCCCCTGGGTTCCAGTGCACCTGAATGCCCTACCTGCCTCTAGGATCTGGGCAGCCAGGCTGGGTTTCCGTACTGTTCCTGGTGGCTCTCTTGGTCCATCCAAGCTGTACACAACAAAAACCCGAGCTGGACCTCATTAAGAGAGCCCCTCACTCATAACTACTCCTGTTTGGTACACACAGCTGAAGCTCCCTTCAGCCTGCAGCAACCTATTTACTTTTTAAAGCATGTTTCATTCTCTCTCATATGTATGGGTGTTTGCCTCCATGTATGTTTATGCATCACTTCTGCGCCTGGGTCTGGTACCCACAGAGACTAGAAGAGGGCATGGGATTCCCTGGAACTAGAGTTACAGACAGTTGTGTGCTTCCACGTGGGGTCTGGAAATCAAACCTGGATCCTCTAGAAGAATAGTCAATGCGTTTAACCTCTGACCCATCTTTTCAACCCCCTACTTCATTATTATTATTATTATTATTATTATTTTGGTTTTTCGAGACAGGGTTTCTCTGTGGTTTTGGAGCCTGTCCTGGACTAGCTCTTGTAGACCAGGCTGGTCTCGAACTCACAGAGATCTGCCTGCCTCTGCCTTTCAAGTGCTGGGATTAAAGGCGTGCTCCACCACCGCCCGGCCTACTTCATTATTTTTAAAGATAGCCTTGGTGTTTAGGAGGATTGGAAACAGCTATTTAAATTTGTCTAAGCTGATGCCCAACAAGTAGGGGCCTGGTAACCCTCACCCTAACCCAGCTCAGGCCCTACACTTTGAGAGTGCTCAGATACTATTTGTTAAATGAATGAACCACTCTTGGGCATTGCCTAAGATGACTACTTCATTCTGGATAGTGTTCAGAAACCTTGGTGACCGGTCACACACATACAGAATGGGCTGCAGACTTCAATCCTCAGAAGCCTGGTGGGAGCACTAGAAGACTTCAGTTTCTACAGACCTGGTTTGTGCTCCAGACTTATAGAAGGGACTAGAAGGCAAGACCAGCTCTGAGTTTACCAAGAGAAATGAGAGTCTAGAATGTGATGACCACGGTGTTGATGACTCTTTGACAGGGTCTTTCTATATAACCTAGGGTGACTGTGAACTCCCAACTTTCTTGTCTTAGTCTAATATGATGTAATATTTGGTGATAAAATACATAAAGCAATCTCTCACTTTTGTATTTTTAAGTGTGTAGTAATGACATTAAGTCTGTGCACATTATGATGCAACCACTCCCTCTGCCATCTCCAGAACATTTCTGTCACATCAAACTAAAACCAAACCAGATACCAGTTTCCCCTCTCTTCTCAGGCTCTGAGCACCACAATTGTTTCCATGTCTCAGACTCTTCTAGGTACCTCATATAAGTATACTCATATAGCATTTGTTTTTTTCTTAATGTTATTCATAACTAGTATGTATGTGTGCATTATGTGGATATGGGGGTCCATGTGCCAGGGCCAACACGCGAAGGTCAGAGGACAGCTGACCTTCTCTTGAGTCTTCTCTTTCCACGTTTAGGTAGGTGCCTGGAACCGAACTCAGGTTGCCAAACTTGTGGAGCAGGCCCCTTTATCTGCTTGTCCATCTTGCCAGCCCCATTTGATCTCTTTTGAATTCCTTATTTTACTTATCACGATGCCCTCAAGGTTCTTCCACGGTGTAACACGCGTCAGAGTGTCCTTGCTTTGTAAGGCTAAGTCATCTCCTTGGGAAGCACAGTCCACAATCTATCCATTTATCTTGGGTGGACCCCTCAGTTTTGAATGCTGCCCTGGGTTCCCCTGCACCATGAGCTGAGCTTTCTTCCTATGACTAACATCCAGTGCTCATCTCTGCCTTAGGGACCCCAGAGCTTCAGAGCCGACGACTCCCCTAAGGAATCACTGGATTTGAAGAGAGGGCCTGAATTCCAAAGGCCAGAATTTGCGCTGAGCGTTTCCAGATGATTTGTCTTTGTCACTTGAGTGTTTAGGCTTATGCCAACCCACTTTTCTCCTTCTGAGAAGAAACCAACCTAAGTGGAGTTGATCTGTACCATGGGTACAACCGTCTCTTATCTGATCGCTTCACTCGTGTGTATATATAGCAATAAATGCCTTTTTTGGCTATATAGCATTGTTTCAGTCATCAAACATTTTTTATTGGGTGTCTAATAAAAGTAATCAATGTGCTATCTTGGAATTTGACCTCTGGATCTAGATTTCCTGGGTCAGGATCTAAGTTACACCCTTAACCATGTACCATTCTGCAGGTTTCTTCACTTCTCAGGGCTTCCGGCTCCTTATCTGACCCATCTCATGGAGCTGTTGTGAAGATGAAATGAACTGGTGTGCTGAAAACACAGGAGGGCTTGGCCTTTCATAAATGTGCTATTTCACTGCCCAGGCAGAGCATTGGCCCAGGTGCTGGGAATGGCAGCCAGCCAGGCTGACCAGCAATAGACCCTTTGTGGTTCGCAGTCTAGTGAAATGGCTAGACTGCTAAGCCATTACATGACAGCTTGGATTTATGCATAGGCAAATGTGTAATTAAAAGATGTATTTTTATACAAAGACTAACCTCAGTCAATTATCCTTCAGCAAATCTTAGGATCAGAGAACGGAAGCTGGTCCAGGAGAGAGTCCCGTGTCACCCTTCTCCTGCTCACAGTGTCACCCTTAGCCAACGCCATTGGGTGCAGATACACATGGATCCAATCCATTTATTTGGTTCGAATGTCCCCAGCTTATTCTTTAATAACAGCTCTTGAGAGGGAAGGCAATCAGCGATGGGAAAGGGCTTGAAAGCTCCAGAGACCCGGGGACTAAGTGGGCAAGCTGCTTTCTTGGGACAAACAGTGACTTAAAGGACAAGGAGGTGCAATGCTGAAAGAACTTTTCATCACGTCTACCTGTTTCAACGGACAAGAGATAGCGTTCTTCCACGTAAACAGGTGCACGTGTCTTGAGTGATATGTCCATGCCCTTTGATAAGTCAAGTGCGCATTTCTGATGCGTTCAGATTAGCGGTTGTGGGTCATACACACGTCAGCTTCAGCAGATACTACCAGACTGCCTCCCGAAATGACTGTATATTAATGCTGATTAGTTTTAAAACAGGCTAAAAATGCTGTCTGTGTTCACGGCCTGCCCTGATTTTTGATAAACGGCCCCTTTGTAGGCAGATTCCCAGGGGAAAGCTGTGGCCGTGTTCTGCTTCTTAGACCAGCTGGCTGAATTTGGGCTACATTTTGGAGAATGTATGCATCACATTAAGGGGACCCCTGTAATTGACAACGCCAAATTAGAGCTTGACAGTTTAGGTGGAGCTGGAGCTTTAACCAAGGGGAAACGTCCCATCCAGTTGGTTCAAGCACAGTCCCTTGGGAATCTCGGATATTAGATCCTCCCACCAGCACAGTGGGTCATTTAGGATGCCTGAGGCTAAGACTCCTTACAGTCTTCCTTGTGCTAGGCTAATCTTCCTCCCTCCTTACGTTCCTCTCACCCACTTCCATCTCTCTCTTCTTTTATGTGTTTGCAAGTAAGCAAGGTTTTCTGAGCATCAGAAGAACAGCTACTTGGAGCATGGAAGGAATGTGAAAAGAGGTTGCCCTTTTTGTTTTGGAAAATTTATTTATTTATTTTTTTTTTTTTTGGTTTTTCGAGACAGGGTTTCTCTGTGGTTTTGGAGCCTGTCCTGGAACTAGCTCTTGTAGACCAGGCTGGTCTCGAACGAAAATTTATTTTTTAAGGCTAGCTTTCTCTCTCTCTTTCTCGTGTTTGGTGTGTGTGTGTGTGTGTGTGTGTGTGTGTGTGTGTGTGTGTACATGGAGAGCAGAAAAAGGTGCCACCCCTTGGAGTGTAGGTGTTGGGAATTGAGGGTCCTCACACTCTTTGCCCCCAAACCATCTCTCCACTACCACCCTTTTTTCTTTTCTTTAACTTCCTTTTCTTTCTTCTTTTTTCTTTTTTTGAGATAGACTCTCACTGTAATTCATGCTGGCATGGAACTCACTATATTTATTTCACCATATTGACTCATATTTTTTTTTATGAGCCTTAGACTCGTAGCAAGCCCCCTGCTTCAGCCTTCGGAGTGCTGGGATTACGGGTATGTGTCACGCCCACCTCGACTAGCAAGGAAGACACAACACCGGAACTCTTCCTGCTAGCAGTTTATTCAGGACCTTTTTTAACAATTGTATCTCTCTCTCTCTCTCTCTCTCTCTCTCTCTCTCTCTCTCTCTCTCTTCCCCCCTCTCTCTCCCAGCCCTTAAAAAGGCACGGGCCGTCAACCCCGGATTGCCAGGTGGGCACTGCTCATAGGTCCACGCATATGCAAGCAGCTGACATTCATTGCGTGATCAGGCCTTAGCCATAATAGGAGTCAGGTCTTAGCCAATATTAAGAGCTGATTATCAGGTGTGGCTCCACGCAGCTCTCTATAGGTATGCACCACTATTCTCTTCTGTCCTCCGTTTCTGAAGGAACTACAGATAGGGTGACCCATGGTTACCCTTCGTCTCCATCACCTGAGAGTCTCTGGTGTTGATCCCGCTTTGCTAGGAGGTGACACAGGGTTCCTTTGCATGATCTTCCCCTGTGTATTCACGACTGCTCTGCCACGGTGCTCCACCAGCAGCAGAAATTTGGGAGAGACGCGCGCCACATAAATAGAAGCTGCCAACAGAGGCTAGCAGCCTGAAATTCACAGGGACAATTGTAGGGGCTGGTGTTCCCGATCAAGGGCAACCCTTGGAAGCAAAGGTGTTTCTTTACTTAATCTTGGTGTGTCTCTAAACACAGAAAGTCTTCTGACTTTCCTGCCACCCCCTCTTTGTTCTCCTAAAGTACACCTTTGCTCAGTTGTCTGTCTGAGGCATTGGAAATGGGGTACCCATGCTGCCTGGACGGATATAATTACTGATTATCTTAGCCGTGGTGTGGAGCCTCTGTGTAACTCATCTGGGGGAAGTCAGCCAACGTCAGGCGAGCTTATAAGTAACTACTGATTTCTTCGAGCGCATATCTGAGATATGACTAACGACAGCAATCAAGGTATCTTATCAGCCTCAGAGTTCATTACAGAGGTGAGAATATTGACCAGGTGGGAGTGGCTCATGTCTAATTTCAGCAGTTGGGAAACTCAGGCAGGAGGATTACAGCAACTTCGAAGCCATCCCGGATTACATAAGCTCAAGGCTAACTTGGGCTATACATTAAGATCTTGATTAAAGCAAAACAAAACAAGAAACAAAATCAAAATACCGCAAAATGAAACAAAGAGTGAGCGTGCGAAGGAGCTGGAATCCATACCTGAAGTTTGCTACTTCTTTTGTACTCTGAGACAAGTTCCTTTACTTCAGTGCCAGGCCTGCAGGTTAACTGGCTAATCTCCCGCCTCACACCTGTTCCTATGTCACAGCTCCTCCTGACTCAGCTCACTCCATTTTTCTGCTCTGTGAGGCCTCGTGCTGGTCCATATCCCCTTTTATGTCACCGATCTACTTCCAACAGAAACATGTTTGTTTGAACTCCTTTGACTCCAACCCAGAGCCTATCCCAAAGAATGTCAATCCCTTACCCGGCCCTTTGACCTGACCTTACATGACATTTGTTATGAGGGCAGGGAGGATATCTGGATGGCAGTTCATGCACACACCAACATTCTCCATGCCCAGGCCAGGAATCACAACCCAGTTGGTACTGTGATAGTTTCAGGCACCCACTGGAGTAGCCATACAACGCATATGAGTTCCCAGATGGCTACATGGAAAAGGCTGCCCTTAAGGCAGTCAGTTATGACAAAAATCTAAGGTATTACTCAACGAGCTGATCAAAGTCCGTTTTTCTTTTTCTCCTGCTTACCCAAAACCATGACCAGATACACTAGTCTGACTCCTGACACCCGTGATGGGAGATCATATCTCCACTTTCATTGTATCTCCCTGTCAGTACCCGCATTGGGAAAAAAACTCCAGCTATTAGAGGAATGCCCCCCATACCTCTCAAAGAGACTTTATAAAACAGCCTTTAAGGTCTTTCATCACACAGAGAAAAAAACTTAAACTCAGACTCTCTGAGGAGATCAAGCAGAATACCAAATGCTAGCAGCAGCCTCACACCAGTATTTATTGCAGGGTAACTCAAACAGGGGAGTGCCGCTGTTTGCACTCAGGACGAGCCCACCTAGGGCAACTGAGCAAGAACCTGCCCCAGCCTACAACTGCTGCTCACTCCTGCTTCCCTGAGGGGGGAACAGGTTGCTGGAAATCAAACTGTGCTCAGCTAGACACGTAGTCCTGACAATCCCAATCACCCAGTCCCAAACTGGGCTTGCTGGGATTGACAGTTCCTGGGACTGACAGCTGCTGCCGACTGACTGGGCCTGGGGAGGTGCTGCTTCCGCCACCCTTGTTTGATCCAGGGAAACGCTGCCTGTAACTGGTAAGGTTGTTTCTTTTTTATCTAATAGAAGAATGAGTTATTCCGTTTTACCAGGGGGACCCCTTCCTCTGTGATGGGGGTGTAAAGTCTTTCCAACCAAACCTAAATGACTGTGTAACCTTTTGGGTCATCTCTTTCCCTGTTCCCCGCTGTCCGACCCCTCTCCTGGGACATTACATTCTGGAAAAGTTCTGTGTCTCCCATCTGTCCATCACAAGGCCCATCCAAAGCAACTCCTCTCCTCCTACTTTGCCACCAGACCTTACTGGGCCCAGGACACCTTCATGGCTTCATTCTCCAGGTATCCTCTGGTCTGGGATGCTGCTTACCACGGTATTGCTGCCTTTCGACCCTCCATACTGATTAAACTTTAGGCCCCCTTTGTTTTTGTTTTATTTTGTTATGTTGTACACCGGGCCCAATATCCCCTTGCCCCCACTGGCCTCAAGGAACTTAAACCTATAATTATCCGAGTCCTTAAAGCCTCCAATTTAGAACTTACCAACTCTCCCCACAACAAGCCTGTTCTGGCAGACTAGAAGCAGATGGTTCTTATCACCTAGTCCAAGACTTGCCTGATTAACCAAATTGTAAATGTCTCTTCCCCTGGTGCTCCTCAATCTTTATACCTGTCTATCCCGTAATTCCATCTTCCACCTGTCAGTTCTCAGTCCTGGATTTCACAGCTGCTCTTCTCCTCTCTCTCTGTCTTTGTCAAGAGCTTCCTGAGGTGACTTTGAAAGACCCTGTCACCTAAATGTCCACCTAGCTAACCCTGAGGATTCCATAAGGTCCCTAATCTCTTGGGCCTGGAAGTCTCCACCCCCCCCCCCGCACTTGTCTCCAATGTGCAGACAATCTTCTCCTCTGCAGCCCCTCATGACCTGTCTCCACAATGCATCTCCATCTTCCTTAACTTCCTAGCTGACCAGGAATGCCCAGAGTCTTCTCCCAGGTCACCTACTTTGGCTTCACCCTACTCCCCATTCCCGTCGCATACCTCAAAGCTTCAAAGCTATAATCCAGGAAATACTCCCTCCATCAGAAAACAAAACAGAACAAAACAACAACAACAACAAAACTAAGTGGGATCTTCTCTCCTTTCTGAGCCTAATGTGTAACTTTCTTATATGGATTTTCAGTTTTGGGGTCTCAGCCAAACCAATTTATCAAACTTCTTGTAGTACCCTCTCAGAACCTTTGGACCTCTCCCAACCTCTCTGACCCACCTTCTCCAAACTTAAGGAGGCTCTGACTTCTGCATTTCGTTTGTTCTGTTTGTTCACTCCTCTTATAACTTAGCCTTAGGTGTCTTCTGTCAATTTTATGGAGAAACACCTGCAAGTAGTAGCCTACCTGACTAAGCAAGATTCAGGAGCATAGGTTTGGTCCTTTGCTTAGAGACCCTCAGAGACTCCTGTCTTAATAATCCAAGCCCTTAAACTCACATTCTAACTCATTATCCATTACTGTCTCTGTCTGCAACCATCTCCTTAGGATCATAAGTCAGTGCCATTTTCTTTCCCAGTCACATTAAATAGACACATTCTTTTTATCTCTCCACTGCCCCCAGCCACCTTTCAAAGGTACAAAACTCTTAATCCAGCCACCCTTGTCCCTAAAACTTTTAGTTCTCCAAAGGACTCCGACTCTTGTATTGATCTCCTTGATTCTTTGCTCCATGTCAACCTGTCAAATATTCCCATTGCTGAGACCTCTAACTGGGTCATTGGTGGGAGCATATATATATATATACATATATATATATATATATATATATGTATATATATATATATGTGTGTGTGTGTGTGTGTGTGTGTAATTTTTATTTGCTTCTTTGGGGATGATGAACCCTAATCCCACTCACCTCCCTGTCCCTCCATATCCTTCCCTCACCCCTGCAGCATCCCCCCAAAAAGAACCCCCCAAAACAACTAAAACCAGCACAACACAAATAAGCAGGAAAACACCTCTCTGGTGGGAGCTTTTTTTTAAGGATTCATCTTTATTAACTTGTAATTACAAATGTGTGTGTGTGTGAGCGCGTGTGTGCACATATGTGTATAGTGTATATACATGTGAGTACAGGTGCCCCTTGAGGCATGAGGCATTAGATTCCCCTAGAGATGGAATTACAGATGGTTGTGAGGCACTTGACATGGGTTCTGGGAAACAAACTCTGGGCTCTGGATGAGCAGCGAGTGTTCTTAGCCACTGAGCCATCTCTCCAGCCCCATGGGAGGAGCTCTTTTAAAGATTCCCATTAAGCTTCAGGCTTAATGTCACAGATGATACTACTTAATGTCACAGATGACACTACAAAAAAAAGTGCAACCCTTCTCCCTCCCCTTCTGCCTCCCACCACCTCACAGCAAGCAGAACTCTTTCCTCTTCCCCGGCCTTCACGTTAGCAGGAGGCCAAAGGCTACTTGTCTACATCACTTCCAAAGAGGCACACTATATTCTAATTCTCATGCTGCAATTTGGCCAGAGAGAGGGGCTTTCAACAGGTCAACAGAGCACCGCTGGCACTCACGACAAAGTCCTTCAGGTTGGCCCTCTGCCTCTGGCAATAGCAGTCATCCACCACACTGGCCGCCAAGGCAGTTCTGACCAGATAGCCAGAGGCAACTCTCGAAGATGACACCCTCATTAAACAGGTACCACTGGTCTCGGCCTCAGGTTCTCCCAGTCCTCTGGAGTCTGCTCACCCAGAGCCTGTCTTTTCCTTTGTTCACTTTTATCTTTCCAGCCCTTGTCCCTTTTCAGCCTATCCACCGTGTGTGTGTGTGTTTGTGTGTGTGTGTGTGTGTGTGTGTGTGTTGGGGATGTCAGGCTACCCTTAACGATTCTTGAGACTCCCATTGTCCCCTTTCCACCCTCCATGGTCACTCCCCTGTGGGACATCAACCTTTGCTCACCTTCTCAAGACTTATCTCTGCTCTCTACCTTGTCATGGACCCCTCCCTCCCTCACCAAGGTCCAGGTCATCTCCTGAAACAGAAGTAGCAGATAGGCTTCACTCAACATGCTACCCTCTCCATGACAGAAACTTCCCCAACTAGGTCTAAGAGGAACGTGCAGTTTCTCTTATCCCTTCAAATCGATCCTTGCTTTGGCCTGCCTTCAACTCTGCCATTTGACGATACAGCCATGTTTTTATTTCTATGGTCACACAATACTTGGCTGCCTCCTTAGGCCCAAACACGCTTTCCACATCCTCTATAGACCTCCGTCCTCAGGAAAGGTGTACCATGTCAATGTTCTTCTCACACCACATTAGCTCATGCCATCTGTCCCAGCTATCTTATCTCCCTATTGCTTGCCTTCATTTTCAGCTTCTCCCCAGAAATGCCCCTTAACCCCGGCGCCTTAGAATTCAAGCACTGCTGGCCCACCACCTCCTTCCCATTTCTGGATGTAGGAACTGCTTTACATTTAATGAGTCACATTCTGCAGTCATTTGGCTCACAGATACCTTCCTAAATTCACATCCATCCTGAGTCTTCTGGGTGGGAACTTCACCAGGTAGCAAAGGTAGAGGCCATCTCTCGCTGGCTACACCACTCTGAGCTCAAAAGGGCTCCAGATCCTAACTTTAAAACTCTTAATCCTTCCGGTGACCCTCCCCCGCCTCTTCTTTCACAGGTCTGACCTCTCAACGCATAACCTGCACTGCCTGGGGCCACCTGGATTCACCAGCCACCTTTGAACACCCCAACCGAACAAGTTCCAGGACTCGAGAATCCACAGGACCAAATTCTCTGCGCCCCACACTACTGCCGGCCACTCCCAAAGCACCATGATCTGCCTTTGGGTCCTCTGTTTCGTCCTTTTCCCCTACTCCTTGTCCTATCCCGAGAGCTGGATGCCCCTCATAAACCTAACCCACCATATCCTGCGTGATACCAACTCTTCCTTTTTTCCCAACTGCTGGGTCTGCTTGTCCACCCGTACCCAGCGCTCCCTAGCGGTCCCAGCTCCTTTGTCCACTTGGACAGACTCACCCATGAAGCTTCACCTCACATACTCAGTCAAGCCCTTTTCTGGCTCTTATCCCATCACTGACATTGAGAGGCGCCTCCAACTCTTCCACCCGTTGACTGCCTCCTATTCTTTCCACAATCCTGACCGACGGGCTATTGCTTTCCTTCAGCTAGTCAGTTCGACAGGCATATTCCCGATCATCACCCGACTCACCTCTGTGATCTATCCTGATAAGGACCGCTTCTTTGAGTCTGCCCAGCGCCCTTTATGGGGACCACTCTTTACTGAGACGCTCCTCATGTCACAGGCTCCGCTCTGCATATCCCGCTCCTTCAAGGTCCCGGCTTACGCCACTTTTGTAGGCACGCTCTCTACCTCTCTCTGCAACTACACTCTTCATATATCACCTTCCAATAGTCATGTAAACCTAGATCTGTCCACTACCCATCTATTCAAACAGGCAATGAAAAGACCAGATGCCAAATGGAAAAACCCGCTCCGCTTTTCGGGACCTCCCTCCCTAGTCTCCCCAGAGCCCTCTTACTATCCGTGCCCAGCCGACATCAAACACTGTCATACCTCCCCAGCCACTCCCTGGATGCGCTGTCCTCTCTCCTCATCTGGCACCTGCTATAATCTCACTCTATTTGAATCAGACAATTTAACCCACCCCGTTACTATGTCAGTGAACCCTACCTACTTCAAGCTCAAACTCCAGGGACACAGAGACCCCTATCCACTCTCCCACTACCAGCCCCTCACAGGAGCTGCACTGTCTGGACAATATTCTGTCTGGGAAAATGAGGTAACTATTCAAGAAAACTGGGGTGTCACCTCAAACACATTCTCCCATCTCCTCACTTTCTCATACTCCTTCTGTCTCAACTCTTCAGGCGTTTTCTTCCTCTGTGGAACATCAACTTACATGTGTCTCCCGGCCAATTGGTCCGGGGTCTGTACCCTTGTCTTCCAATACCCAGACATCGAACTTCTCCCCAATAACCAAACGGTGTCTGTCCCCCTTTTTGCTTCAGTTCTTGCCTCAGCTTCTCGCCCAAAGAGGTCCCCTCACCTCTTCCCCTTCCTTGCAGGCCTGGGCATCTCTTCTGCCCTTGGTACTGGTATAGCTGGCTTGGCCTCCTCAACTTTTTATTTCCAGAGGCTTTCTAAGGCTCTTTCGGACACCCTGGATGAAATGGCCGCCTCTGTCACTACACTCCAGAGCCAGATAGACTCGCTGGCGGGTGTTGTTCTTCAAAACCGCCGGGCGCTGGACCTCATCGTGGCTGAGAAAGGGGGCACCTGTCTCTTTCTCCAAGAAGAGTGCTGCTTCTATGTAAACCAGTCTGGAATAGTCCGAGATGCAGCAAGGAAACTTCGAGAACGAGCATCAGAACTTGGCCAGCATTCTGACTCTTGGGGACAGTGGCCCGATCCTGGATACTGGCTGTCATGGCTGACTCCCTTCCTGGGACCTCTCCTCTTCATTGTCTTCCTGTTGACATTTGGGTCTTGTCTGCTTAACTGCCTAACCCGTTTTGTGTCCCGGAGACTTGGCTCCTTTGTCCAAGATGCCACCAAAAGGCATGTGGACAGTATCATTCAAAATGTCCACTATAAAAGACTGCCCCAAGATGCCCCAGATGAAGACATCGCTCCTGTGTACCAGGGAGAAGTTGGGAGAGCACCAGCATTGCCCTCCTTACTTTCCAGTTAATAGAAACCAAGTCGGGTGTTAGTCACTGCCACAGTGTTTTGTATCCATGACAATTCCAGAAACTAAGTAATTTTGCCTCCAGAACTAACATTACTTACTTTTCCAGACCCAAGCCCTTTCTGCCTTATCACTACTCCGTCCCCGAGATGTGGCCATGAGAGCTAGTTCTCCATCACCTGAGAGTCTTTAGTCTACCACTCAACTTAGTTCCTAAGCAACTCCTAGCAACGACCGAGTGGAGGCCAGAAAAGGAATATTTTCAATGTCCCTGTCTGTAAGTGGAGAGTGGGCTCTCTAGTTTCTTATACTAGAGGTCTCTGTTCCCCAGGTCTGTGCTGTCATGGAGGTGGCTTGCTCCCTTGTCTTTCTTGCTTTCTGACCTCAAAGAACATCAAGGTGGCAGGGACTTTCCAGAAGCTGGAAAGGGACAGCAAGGTCCCCTCTGACAGCTTTCAGAGAGAGTATAAGACACTGTTGTCCCCTCAATCTTAGGCTTTAGGCTTCATAAGTTAATAAGTCTATGTTGTCTCAAGCTGTCCCCTAGAAGCATTTTGGTACAGCCGGCCCAAGACATGAATCAACACTGAGCTGTAGGGTGGTAGAATATTCTGGAGCTGTCTGGGAGCACATGAACCAAGCATGGACAGTAGAGGATGGGGTAGGATGCAAAACTGAGATGGGCTTGGTAACTGGGATGGGCAAGAGGATCACGAAAAGGGAGGGGAAAAGGGAGGACATAACCCGGAGAGGAATGAGAGGTCAAGTGGGTGGGAAGAAAGAATGGGAAATGAGGGAGGAATTCCAGGGGAAGGATCTAGAAGTTCAGGCTGGGGATGTTACCAGAGTTGTTGGGGGCAGAGCTAGGGCCCTGGCGGCCCTAACAAATTAGACTTGGCCACCTCTCTTCAATAGGCCAATTATCATCACAATTAATAGTGAAAAGCATAAAAAGACTTATCCAGTGTGGCCACTGTGGAACAGAGAGGCCCATGGAGTAGCCCCCTCATTCCCTAAGTCTATGCTCAGGGTCCTGATGTGAGCTTTAGGTTTAAATAGAAAGCAAGAGGTGGGCTTAACTAAGCAGTCCTATTGATGGTACAGTTCCACCTGTCATCATTGTCCCAGTTTGGTCTCTTCTGCAAGGTGTTCTGACATGTTGTCATAGCTGTGTGACATCTCTTCCTGGAAGGTAAGCTCCTAACTAGGCACCTGGGCCCCAGCCTCTCCTCCATCTGGTGTGAGACTCCTGGAGAGATTCCAATTTCGTAGGAACCCTTTCAACAGCCTGATAGCGAAACGAAGAGGTCTAAGTGTCCTTTGAAACACCTTTATTCCTGCCAGGGCAGTGACAGGAGCTGGGCTCAGGGGTTCACTTAGCATTGAAGTCATCAGTGAACCTTCTAAGACTGGGAACCCACAAGAAAATGGCAGGGGGTAAAAATTACCATGCAGGGTTTTGAAAAGTGTGCCGTAAAGGATTGAGGTAGAGGAGGTAACTCAAGGACTTTGGGATGGCGGAGGGGAATTGGCAGCAATTTAACGTGTGAAGCTGGGAAGAGAGATTTTATTAGATATAGGAGACATTGGTATGCTTGTGATAATGGGCTGAGAGGGGGAAAGATTATGGGTCAGCTGACATGGTGGGCGGCTGGTGGATTGTCTATGGTCCACCATACAGAGTTGCACGTAGGCCTTGTTTCAGACATAGTGTGTTTACCTCTTTGCCTTCCATGCCACCAGCACTGCCTTGCCCTCCCCTTTGACCACTCTGGGCCTTTAGCCTTCTAGAGGTTTGGCTGTGGAGTGAGAGCAAGGCCCACAGCAGTGCAGAAACATTGGTCCAAGCTGGTGTCTTCAGGTCATGCCGCATGGGGCAGGTATCCCCACGAGTGGAACCAGATCACCTCTCAGCACTTGGGCTTGGCTGATGTCACGTGTCATGGGGACTTGTGGACTTGAGTGGCTGAGACCGGAGAAGGGGCAGACTCTCGTGAGGTGGAGTAGGCTAACAGGTCCCCTCAATCTGCTGCTGGAATTCACAACTCTATCCTCTCCCCGTCACCACCTGCCATCAAAGGAAGCCTGGAAAATGAGGACAGTTCTGCCCCACCTCTTCATTTTGTTTCTGTTTCTTCGTCCTGGGGAAACAGAGCCCTGAGGATGAGTCACAGGTCAAGAGGCTATAAATAGCACTGTCCTTGGAAAAGCAAGGCATTCTGGGATTATAGGGGGCGGATATGTGCAGTTGTGAGGGACTGTATATGTTCAGAGGAATTTGTGGTCTTCTTAACGTATACACTTGAGTTAAAATTAGTCAGCATTGTGGATGCTTTCATTCTCAATGTACCAATGTATTTCACTTGGTGTGTGGTTAAGTATCCGTGGCTGTGGCCTACAGAGGAAGCAGGTCACTCCAGAGGCCAGAGCCTCATTGTCAGTAAATGGTGGAACCAGCGCTGGCACAGGTCTCTGAGCCAAAGTTAGAGGCTGTGCGTCTTGCACGCTCAGCAACTTCCTCTTTCTAAGCTAAGCTTGGCTTTCGATTGGCCTGGGGCAGGAGGCGTGCTGCCGTCTTCAGGCCTTCAACAGTCAGGAACTTTATTATGCAAGATTCCAGCAGAATCATTACTCTTCCTCTCCTGACCTGACCCTGGATAGTAGATAAAATATCTATCTACTCAGCAGCAGATCTGATTCTGGGTTCCTGGGCTCCTTCCTCTGTGTGGGTGTGCCCAAAACACAGGGTTCTAGGGCTGGAATGTGGACCTTGTCCCAATAGGCCTTCCTCCAGAAGTGGAGGAGCAGGGCTGACTGCTGGATTCCCATGTCCAGCAGTGAGCCCTCCACCACCGGGCCTTTCTACTGCTATGTCTGGTATTGTTGGAGATATGGAGAGCAGACTCCAGGGTAGGTCTCTGAGGATAACTCTCAGATGCACACAGCCAAGATGGTTTCTTGAGGTAACAACTAACTCTCATGTCCCTGAAGGGGAGGAATCAGGGGGTCATATATGAAGCTATCATGAAGGGCTTGGGAGGCTGCCATCAATCTTGCTATCAAAGCCTCTCAACAGCCATGTGTCTAGTGGCCAGACACTGTAGTGCTATCCTCCCTGACACCCCGACCCCAAGTGTCTGCATCTGTAAAGGGAGACTGCTTGTTTGTTTCCTTGCTGCCTGGACCCAAATAATCACACAAAACTGTATCAATTACAACACTGTTTGAACAACAGCTTAGGTGTATTCCTACCTAGCTCTTATATCTTAAATTAACCTATTTATATTAATCTGTTTATTGCCACGAGGCTGTGGTTTACCAGAAAGGTTCTGGTGGCATCTTTCTGCTTGGGCAACTACATGGTATCTCTTTGACTCCACCTATTCTTTCTCTCTCTCTCTCTCTCTCTCTCTCTCTCTCTCTCTGTCTCTCTCTCTTTCCCTCTCCTCTCTTCTCTCTCTCTCTCTCTCTCTCCTCTCTCTCTCTCTCTCTCTCTCTCTCTCTCTCTCTCTCTCTCTCTTTTCCAGCCTGGCTATATTCTGCCTTGCTATAGGCCAAAGCAGCTTTATTCATTCACCAATAAAAGCAACACATATATAGGACACCCACATCAGGCATCCTTCTCAGGGGGCAAGAAACAGCGAGCAGCAGCAGATGACTCTGGCTGCACCTCTGCCTTCCAGATCTCTCCAGTTCATGGACCAGCTCATCTAGACCCCTGGCTGCGAGGGCATTTTAGAAATGTGGCTGCTGCAATGCAGTGGGTGTGAGATACCTATGGGTACACAGTCCATCACACAGAGAAGTAGAAAAAAGGTAATGAGCACTTACAGTAAACCCCTCACAGATTTGCACTCTTTTCATATTTTTTTTGATTTTTTAATATTTATTTTTGTGTAAATTTGATATATAAGTACTATACACAATTTCCCCTCCAACTCCTCCAACTTTTCTCATGCCCCACACCCTTTCTCAAAGTCATGGCCTTTATTCTTTTTTTAAAAAAGAATATGACCGGGCAGTGGTGGCACACGCCTTTAATCCCAGCACTCAGGAGGCAGAGGCAGGGGGATCTCTGTGAGTTCCAGGCCAGCCTGGTCTACAAGAGCTAGTTCCAGGACAGGCTCCAAAGCTACAGAGAAACCTTGTCTCAAAACAAAACAAAACACCACCACAACAAAAAGGATTATGTATGTGGGTGCTTTGTCTTCATGCACATCTGCACACTGGAAGAGGGTTTTAGATCCCATTATAGGCCGTTGTGAGCTGCCATATGGGTACTGGGAATTGAACTCAGAATCTCTGGAAGAGCAACCAGTGCCCCTAATAGTTGAGCCATTGCTCCAGCCCCAGCTTCTTATTCTTTATTATTGTTACCTATATACATATACATTTATAAATACAACCTGCTGAGTTCATTTAGTGTGGCTCATGTGTATTTAGGGCTAACCTCTTTGGGACTGGATAGTCTGTCCAGGGCTCATCCCTGGAGAATCCTGTGTCTCCCTCTCTTAGCAACCATTAATTGCTTGAAGTTCTTCATCTGGGGGTGGAGTCTTGGGAGAATTCCCACACCTATGTTGTCATGTCAATAGGTGGTGTCATTTTTCAGGTCTTGTTTAAGCAAACATATTGTTACAGTTTCCTTGGTGTTGCTTCCTGTCTTATAGAAGACATTGTTGAATGGAGGTGGTGGTGCACACCTTTAATCCCAGAATTTGGGAGGCAGAGGAAGAGGCAGGAACTCCGAGTTCAAGGTCAGCCTGGTCTACAGAGTAAATTTGAGGACAGCCAGAGTTACACAAAAGAAATCCTGTCTTGAAAAACCAAAACCAACCAACCAACCAAACCAAACCAAACAAAACATAAAAAAGAAAACTGTAGTGCCCATGCCACTACAGGACAGTATGCGAGCCAGAAAGGAAGCTGGGGACTTAAAAGTACACGCACACAGAGACAGAGACACAGAGACTTGATACTAGGATGCCAACTTTATTGTGCTCAGGGGCAGCTAGGGCTCTGGCCATGCCCCAGCTCTTGTGATTTTTCAGTTGCGGGCCCACCAGAGACCACTCTCCTACCATCAAGGTCTCATGCTCAGAGCAGGGGAAAACGAGTTATTTACAAGAAATTCAGGAAAAAAAAAAGCCGGGCGATGGTGGCGCACGCCTTTAATTCCAGCACTCAGGAGGCAGAGGCAGGCGGATTTCTGTGACTTTGAGACCAGCCTGGTCTACAGAGCTAGTTCCAGGACAGGCTCCAAAGCCACAGAGAAACCCTGTCTCGAAAAACCAAACCAAACCAACAACAACAACAAAAAAAAAAAAAAAAAAAAGAAAGAAAGAAAGAAAGAAAGAAAGAAAGAAAGAAAAAGAAAAAAAAGAAATTCAGGGTCTGGGGGTCCATAACCCTCAAACAGAAAACCACTCTTCCTCAGCAGATGTCCTGGTCCCCTGGTTCTTAGAATCATTCTGTCTGCTCCACCTTCATGTTCTGTGATCTACCTCCATGTTTTGTGAACCTTACATATAGGGGCTTTGTTGTATATCTATCAGTTGGGGTTGGGCACCCCATGATCAGTTATTCTTTGAAATTTGGCAAACTCTGGCTTTTTGTAATGGTATTTACCTGGTTCAAAGAAAAACTTCTTTGATGAGAGGTGAGAGATACTCTGGAATGAATTCTTTTTAAAAAAATTTAAAAATCTTCTGACTCTGAAAATTATAGTCACATCCACATTTGCAGGAATCTCTTTTAATTAAAAAAAAGTCCCCAAGAATATTCTTTTTTTTTTTTTTAATATTTATTTGTTTATTTATTATGTATACAATATTCTGTCTGTGTGTGTCTGCAGACCAGAAGAGGGCAGCAGCTCTTTTTACAGATGGTTGTGAGCCACCATGTGGTTGCCGGGAATTGAACTCATGACCTTTGGAAGAGCAGGCAATGCTCTTAACCACTGAGCCATCTCTCCGCCCCCCCCAAGAATATTCTTAGTCACTGGTAAGTTGAATTCCTTCCACCCAGGCTGCCGTTGCAAATTTCAGTTTCCCATTTCCCATCCATTAGGAGGTAGAATACAAATCCTTTTATTTTTAAATCACAGAAATAATATATTAACTGAAATCTGAAAAACAGCAGTTACGAGTTACGAGTCAATTCATTTTTATGTCCATGCACAGACATTTTGTGAGTGTAATGGTCACAGAATTGCGCTTTGCCTTTTTTTTTTTTTACCCAACAGTGCATGAATCATTTCCTTTGTGATTGCCTAACAGAACTGCCGTTTTTAGGGGCTGTGTAATATTTCACTAATACACGTCATCATTTCTTCATTTCCCCTCTTACTGAATATTTAGATAGCTTCTACAAATGACACTTTCAAAAGCTTTCTATGCGTCTCAGACCTTCAGAAGTGGAATGGGGGTTCAAATGTGTTGGCTGAGGAAACCATTTGTGTGTGTGACAGGCTCTCACACTGAACTCAGGCTGGTCTGGGACTCACCATATAAGACAAAGTGACCTCAAACTAGTGGCGATCCCTTTGCCTCACCCTCTTGATTGCTGGGCTACATTCTGTGAGTGTCAACAACTCCTGATCAACAGTTCTTAAACACTACTCTTGTCAAAAGTTGAGCCATGTTTTCCGTCACTTTTGTTAAACAACACTCTGGTATCTACTTTCATAATCTTAGGACTCACCTGGAAGCCACTAGGACAGCTACCCAAGACTGGAAAATGGTTCCCTTGGCTTTGACGCCTTTGTTGTTCTTGTTTGATGTGCCCATCACTGAATCTCAGATCCCTGAGAGCTGCTTGCAATGTACTGACCTGCAGCTTGGCAGGCACAGTATCTCTAGGGTCCCCCAACCCTTGCATATCTCATTGCCCAGGCTTGCTGCTCTTGATAAGTGAGAGAGGCCCAGGCTCTGCAGATCAGCCCTCCACCCTGGAATATGTCCTAAGGCATGTAAGGAAGGAGCCTTCCATAAGCAGACAGACCTCTGCTTTTTGATTTCTACGCTTAACCTCAGGCAATATTAAGTTAAAATAAAGCATCCTGGGCTCCAATTCATTGAAGGAGCCAGAGGGGATGACTTTAAAAGAACATCTTAAAAGACAGGCAGACTTTGTTGTAAAGCTTTATTCAGTTACTTGCTGTAACAGCAGCTAAGGACTTTACAAACCCAAAGAAAATGCCCAGTTGTTTAGTGAAGGGTTCTGTTCCTGCTACTATTGCCTTGGTCAATCCAGGACAGGGTGGACTTGGATCTTTAAGAGAACAAGAGGAACACACTTAGCCCTTTGTTATTTTCAGAAGGGAAACACTTCCCAATCAATGAGGCTGTCTCCAAGCAAAGCTTACTAGAAGAGGGACCGTGAGTGATAACTGTTCACTCCCTGGAATGTGCCCTAGTGAAACACAAAAGGTGCACCTGTTGATATCCGGTGTGCCCTTGATTCTAGAACACACCTTTCCCTCGACTCGAATGTCTGTCCACCCACCATGCTTCATAACTCACATTCCCAGTAACTGTCTTCCTTTCCCACTCGATCCCCAGCCTTAGGAACGTTAAAGCTGGATGACCAGGGTCTGCAAAACCACCGGTTCTGAGGACAGCTCCTGCTCCTTATTTTGCAGCTCCGCGGGTATCTCTTCTGCTGACTCTCCCCAGGAGCCTGAGTCCCTTTCAGATGGTCACCACTCCCTAGGTAACACAACTTCCCGGGACACCCCAACGTCTGTTCTCGCCCCCATCCGGTTGCTTGGAAATGTGCAGTAGGCTGCGACGTCACACAGGGAGGCGGGTGCCCGCTGCCCGGCGCACCAATAGCGCTGCCGTGGCCGGCCTCTTCTTCTCCAGCCATTGGTGCTTCAGGCCGCTCGGCTCCACCCCAGCCCGCCATGGCGTCAGCCGCCGCAACTCGGGGGAGGAGGTTCCCACTTTAAGAAGTGAAGTTTTCTTCCCCCTCCCCCTTCTGCCCACCTCCTGCTGCCTCCCGCGCCCCGCGGGGCTGCGGATGGAGCTCCACCGCGGTGGCGTGGGGAGCCAGGCTGCGGGCCGGAGGATGGATGGGGACTGCCGAGATGGCGGCTGCGGCAGCAGGGACGCAGGGTCGGAGGACTACGAGAACCTACCGACCAGTGCCTCGGTGTCTACCCACATGACAGCGGGAGCGATGGCCGGGATTCTGGAGCACTCCCTCATGTACCCGTTGGACTCCGTGAAGGTGCGGCGGCGTGTACGCGCGTAGACTGTGGGGGGAAAGGAGCCGGGGGCGGGGGGGGGGGGCAGCAGTAGCTGTGCGCGTTTTTTTTTTTTTTGCATCCCCTGCAGCGCTAGCTCTAGGGCAGCACCGAGAAGCCACGCTGCTGGTCCCTCGGGGCGCGGCCACAGGCCAGGGGTCTCTCCCGGACTGGGCGTGTGCATCTCAGGCTCCGGGAAGCCAGCCTAGTTGCTCTGCTCCTTCCAGGATGCCCTGGGGGAGTGTTCCCAGATCCTGCTTGGGAGCCCCGCACTTTGGTCCCCGCCTCTGTAGCAGGGGATAAAGTGGTGAGCACTCTTGCACAGCGGAGGCTGTGGCTTTGAGCCTTCCGACCGTGCGCGGGTGTAGCACGTGTGCGGCTTCTGAGGGAGCTGGCAGCCGGGAAGCGCTCGCTCGCTGCTCTGCTCGCTCTGCGGAGAATTCTAACAACTCCCCCCCCCCCCCCGTCCCCCCTCCCCCCAGGCGTGCGCCGCTGGCTCCGGCGTGCCTGCTGCTCTGGTGTGGGTTAGGGGCTGGGGACGAGTCATGAACGCCAGATCCCCAGGCTCGGGACAGCTCCTTTGGGGGGTGGGTACTGGATCGGTGACATACCCGTGACGCCTCCCATCCCACCCAATTCTGCTGGGAGGTAATGGGACCTACTGGGTCATTTGCTGTCTTTTGTTTGCTGTGAGGAGAACCTGCAAACTTGTATACGGGTTGTCTATGAGTTGTGTAATAGGCTTCCAGTTTGACCTGGTCACTTCCTTCTGGGTAGTTTCGCTTGTGCTTCTGTCAAGGGGCAACTTGAACAGGTGAGCTGCCTGTGCTGGACCTGGAGAGGCACTGCGAGAGTTCCAGGAAGTAATACCTGTACAACTTTTAGGGGTGGAACTCATCTAACAGGAGTTGGGTGGGGGCATCTCTGGGAATTAACATATGAATAAACCGAGGTGCAAGGGAGGGGAGCACAGGAGCTTGCTCGGAGTCTTAGCCACTTAATTCTAGTATGGTTTGGGGAACTTAGTGGCCTCGCTAAGTGGCAGTTGTTTTGTAAGGCAGGGGGCCAGGTCTGTACACAACATAACAGTACCTTATTGCTGATGCGGGGTCCACCTGAGCAGGTGTGAATATTGGGGTTTTCTCAGAGCTGGCAGTCAATGACTGGACAGGCCAAGTCCAGGGAGAACAGACACTGGGCGTACGGCAAGGCCTGTCTTCCAGCTCGCTGCCAGACCCGAGTCATCTTTTCTGTCTCTCTACTGTCCTAGTGGGGAGTCTTGTAGTGCTCCTTGCCTGCCACTGTTGAGGAATGAGTTGGGGAAAGGTCTTAGATTTTTAAATTACCCCAGAAAGACCTGGGGCATACACTAGATGGCATTAGTATAGAACAGATCAAATGAAATGACATTTTTACAGTCATTATCTTGGGTTAGAGCCAGGGGAAAGTTAGGAGCTGTTCATTTGAATAGACCATAGACTTGGGAGATGACATTCCAGCAAAGGAACCGGTGAGGCCTGGTGCCTCTTTGTCATGAATTCTGGTTCAGGGATTTAGCTTACTTTGAAGGTTAGTAGCAGTTATTACTATTTCATTTATTTGCCAGTCAAGGCATTTGTCTCCTCTGTGTAAGTCATGTGCTGTGTGTTTCATTCCCCCATACTGTTCCCTGCCGGTTTTGATTCAGACTTCATCTGTGTGCTTGGTCTTTTCCAAAAAGTTCCCATCTGTGGAACTTTTTGTGGTGTGTGTGTGTGTGAGAGAGAGAGAGAGAGCGTGTGTGTTTGTGAGTTGTGAGCATGTGTGTGCTGTGCGAGTGAACGTGTGTGAGTGTGTAAGAGAGACCATGTGAATGTATATGAGCTGTGTGTGTGAGAGAATGTGTTTTGTGAGTGTGAGTTGTGAGCATGTGTGTGAGTGTGTGTGTGTCTATCTTCACTGTTGTCAGTATTCACCTTAGGGGGCTTGGTTACAAAATGACGTTTTTCTTTGCCAGTCAGCAAGTTCTCCTAGGTCTGCCATTTTGATCCTGGCTGTGGGTAGACACCCTTGGGCTCTGCAGTTCTCAGCCTGGGTGTGAAGTTCCTTTGTGTTCCCCTGTAACTTTCTTTGGGTAGCAAGGACTCTTTCTTTCTTTCTTTCTTTCTTTCTTTCTTTCTTTCTTTCTTTCTTTCTTTCTTTCTTCCTCTCTTTCCTTCCTCTTTCTTTCCTTCCTCTTTCTTTCCTTCCTTCCTTCCTTCCTTCCTTCCTTCCTTCCTTCCTTCCTTCCTTGTTTTCAGCAAAGACAAAAAAGCACAGAGATAATTACATGACACAGGCTTTTGAGCCAGTGTCTACCCACATCTGCATGGTTGTCTGTGCCTAGCCTGAGGGGGCAGGGACACATCTACAGCCCAGTCCTGAAAACATTCCACGTGGGGAAGACCACAGCTGCGTCCCTCTTAAATATTTTTGGATGATGAAGACTGAGTAACTGAGTCAGGAGGCGTTGGTTGGGCTGGCAGCCCTTCAGCACCCTTGCTCTCTGCCTCAGGCACTGATGTGTGCCTTTGTTTTGCTGTGGGGAAAATGGGTACTCCGTTCACCTTTAACCCACCCCCCTTCTCTGGCACACCTATTGTCCTTTCGTGTTAATTATTACAACAGAAACCAAATGTATGTAAATCATGTCTTGGAAAGAAAAAAATGTTTTCTTTGATTTTTTTTTTTGAAAAGGTATCTATGATCATTGTCGTGTTCTCCTCCCGCCCCCGCCCACTTTGAGCTTGTTGTTGTTGTTAAATGTGAGTGTTGAGTCAGTCTGCTTTTTTCAGATTTGCTATCCTAGGATGTGTGAGCTGTGGAACCCAGGGCAGGTTCTTTGCAGCTCTGAGCCTGTGGAGCTCCTTGGTTTTGTATAGTAAGAGGACTTATGGATGTTTACTGTTCTAATACTGAAGCTGTTTTTTCATGAGGCTCTGTCACCTTCCAATGCCACGTTCATGCCCAGTGATTTTCAAACTGTGGGCTTTGACCCACTCGTGGGCTGAGCATTTGAAAGACAGATTGGTGACAGCATGGTATATAAGCAGTTATGGCGTTGGAAGGAAGAGACACTGTCGAAGTTTTGTTTGGGACATGTTTCCCAGAGACTGAAAAAACACTTCTGGCCAGGCCAGATAGTGCACGCATTGAATCCTAGCACTTGGAAGCTGGGACAGGACAGTGGAGAATTTGAGGTCAGCCTGAAGTCATAGTTCAAGGCCAGCCTGAGCTACCACCTAGCAAGACTCCATTTCCAAACAAAGTATGGGCATCTTAGATGGTCCATTATTTCTCTGATTCCCCAGCAGCAATAGCCTTGGGTTGTTTAAGTCCCCATTGGGAAGACTTGCATCAATTTTTCTAACCTCTTTCTTTTTCCCTTAGTCTTCACAGTTTGTGGTAGATACAAATGCCTCATTTAAAGAGAGCCAGATTGGTGAGACCTCTGAGTGCCCTTGGTTGTAGCAACCAGCAGAGGGAAACCAAGTCAGGGATCTAGGATGTCTGGGTGTCTGCAGGCTCTTGTTCAGCCATAGTGTCTCTCTAAACTGGGTTTGGCAGGATTTTCCCAGAAGCCTTTAACTGGTGGGCAAGTGATATGGTGGTTTAGACTGGCCTGTGAGGTGGACGCAAGAGCCCATGGTCAGAAGTGCTTAAGACTGTAGGGTGCATGCCAGGTGGGTGGAGGAGGAAATTCCATCCAGATTAGGCAGAGACCAGGCAAGTCAGCGTGGTAAGCACAGGGAAGAAAGGAAACAGGAAAGATTTGAAGTGGGGAACTTCCGCTGACCCTTTCACAGCCCTTCTTGAGTGGCTTGTCAAGAAAGCACTGCTCAGACTCTTCCTGGGTGAGCCCTCTGTCTTCCATGCCCAGAACGGCTCCTCAGGCGGTCCTCATGGGTATCTCATGGGGGATGGCCTAGGCATGCCTCTGGGACACCCCACAGCCCTTGAGTTTTTCTGGTTGACTGACAGAGAGTGCTAGCAGCTGCCAGAGCGCCCCCTTCACCACCACTTCCTCATGCTTTAGAACAAAGTGTAGGACAGGTGATACCAGTGTAGTTTAAAGGCCATGGAGTCCCGATTTCCTGGAGCAAAATGACGGTGCTTTCCCTCTCTACCTCTGTGTCTTCTCTTCCCTGCCTTTCCCTGAGAAGCATGTTTGGATAGGTGGGTGATAAGCAGTCATGGAATCAAAAAAAAAAGGGTTCTCTTCAACCACAGTGCTTTCCTTCTTTCATGACACCCCAGTGCATGCGGTTGACCGTATCTGCTGCCTGCAGCCCACTGCAAAGTTGCTACTTGACCCCTGCTTAGGCTGACTGGGGCCCAAAGATTGGAGGATAGTACCCAGAACAATAGTGAGTAGTGGAGGGGACTCAGCATTAGAAAGAAAATAAATTACCTATGTTTAAATTGATTTCCAAAACTGATATATAAACTTTATTTATTTAGATGGAGTCTCTCTCTATGTAACCCTGCCTGGCCTGGGACTCACTGTATAGATCAGGCTGGCCTAAAACCGGCAGAGATTAACCTGACTCTGCCTTCTGAGTGCTCGGATCAAAGGTGTGCATCGGTAGGCCCCACCAGGGATGCTGGAAAAATGAGGTGATGGGAAGATTTATCTCCTCGTTAGGGTTACTCTTGCTGTGATCGAACGCCATGACCAAAGAAATCTGGGGAGGAAAAGGTTTATTTGACTTACATTTCCACAGCACTGCTCATCACTGGAGGGACGTCAGGGCAGGAACTCAAACAGGGCGGGAACCTGGAGGCAGGAGCTGATGCAGAGGCCATGGAGGGGTGCTGCTTACTGGCTTGCTTCCCACGGCTTTCTCAACCTGCTTTCTTATAGAACCTAGGACCACCAGCCCAGGGATGGTACTGCCCACTATGGGCTGGACCCTCCCCCATTAATCACTAGTTAAGAAAATGCCTTACAGCTGGATCTTAAGGAGGCCTTTTCTCAGTTGAGGTTCCTTCCCTTCAGATAGCTAGCTTGTGTCAAACTGACAAGATTAGCCAGCACACCTGGCCAGCTTTTCAATATGGAGCGGTATTTGAGGTTTAATTATTATTATTATTATTGTGTATGGGTATGATATGTGATTGGGGGCGTGATCATGATAGGGTGCACATGTGGTGGTCAGGGGACAACTTGGGGAGTCAGTTCTCTCCCTCTATGTGGGTTCAGGGGATGGTACTTGCATCATCAAGCACTTTACTGCTGAGTCATCTTGACTACTGCGTACTTAGAGTTTAATGGTGTGTGTGTGTGTGTGTGTGTGTGTGTGTGTGTGTGTGTGTGTGTGAGAGAGAGAGAGAGAGAGAGAGAGAGAGAGAGAGAGAGAGAGAGAGAGAGAGAGAATTGGCTGTGTTTCTTAAGTCACACGGGCAAGTGTTCAGGGCTTGGGTGTGTGCTCTCCAAACTTTTTATTGGCCAAGTCTTTGCCACATTGATCACCTCCTTTTGGAAGACCCTTTTTGTCCTCTTTTGCAGTGACCTACCTCAGGCCCCTATTTCCACTCACTTTGTTTTGTCTTGGGCTTTTGTATGTGTGTATGTATATATGTATGTATGTGTTTAAAGACTTCCGTAATTATTTGTACGTGTGTATTCCTGTGTAGGTATGTGCACATGAGTGCAAGGGCCCACTAGGGGTATCAGATCCCCTGGAATTGGAATTACAGGTGGTTGTGGGCCACCTGACATAGGTGCTGGGAACCAGACTCTTGTCCTCTGCAGGTGTCTCCAGACCCCCCCCCCCTCGCCTTTTCTTTTGAGGCGTGAAATTTACTAGGTAGCCTGGGCTAGTCTCAGACTCATGTCAGTCCCACCTTTGAGTGCTGGGATTGCAGGTGGGAGACAGCAGGCCTACTGGACTTTTGCCTTTTGGTTGCAGATGCCTGCCTTTTCCCAATCATTGTCTGAGTTACCCTTCCCTCCCCTCCTTACCCCTCTTTCTTCTTCCCTCCTCTCCCCTCCCTTCACTCTTCTCATTAAGCCATTGGGGGGGCTCTCTGGAACCCCAGTGTTTCCCTTTTTCCCATCTCCTTTAGTACTCACTCTTTCCTTTTTGGGGCATTGGTGTTTGTAATCTGAAGCAGTCAGGCCCCATCGGTGCTGCCCAGGGACATGGCATTGCAGTCCTGTGGTTTGGCCTTGCTATTTCGTGCTCTGTCTTGGTTGAACTCCCAAGGCTTACCTTACACTGACTTTTTCTGTCCTTGGAGTTCACATCCCAGGGTTTGGCTTACATGATTGAGGCAAAGCTCATAGCTCTCCTGAGTAGTTCCTTATCCGATGTGGGGTTCCCCTCTGTATGCTGTGAATATGTCTTATTACCATTGGTTAATAAAGAAGCTGTTTTGGCCAATGGCTTAGTAGAATAAAGCCAGGTGGGGGAATTCGAACAGAGATATATATAGAGAGAAGGCAGAGTCAGGGAGATGCCATGTAGCTGCCAAAGGAGAAAGAAGTCAAAACAGAACCTTACCCAAAAAACCACAGTCTTGTGGCAATACACAGATTAATAGAAATGGGTTAATTTAAGATGTAAGAGTTAGTTAATAAGAAGCCTGAGCTAATAGACCAAGCAGTGTTGTAATTACTATAGCTTCTGAGTGATTATTTGGGTCTGGGCAGCCAGGAAACGAACGAGCAGCCTCAGATTACAGGTGGTGCCCAATGTTGGTTGCCCCAATGTTGCAAATGAGACTTTGGCTGATTGCCCAGGTAGCCAGTTGTCTCTGTCATTTACTGTACAATTTGAAAATTGCTTCATTGCATATCCTGTTTACTCAAGTCCTATTATTTCCCTTCTCAGGGCCTTGATGGGGTTGAAAACTAGATAGTCATAGTTACTTTCCTCTTATGACTTAGCCAAGCCATTTCTAACATAAGACTTAGACTCCTTAGGATAGGCTTACTATCGAAATATTTAGCATATATTTCTTGCTTGATGTAGTTCATGCCGCTTGTAATTCTAACTTTTATACTTGATATTTGTTCTTGTTGTATATAGTTTTGTATTGGGCTTGAAACTCTCTTATTTGGACAAAAGGGAGAGGTGCAATGGGAACTCCTTTGGGATGCTAGCCCACTTTGGGCGTGGTCTCGTGTACTTTATATGCAGATGTAGGGGCATGCAGGAGCCCCTGGGCTGCTGGATTCAGTTTCTGTTCCCAGCACAGGCAGAGGACTCTGGACCGCTACCAATTCTGTGACTTGATTCCCTTATAAATAAACCTGTATTATACTCCATTCTGGGCTAGTGTGGAAATATTTCTTATTGCAACACTTATCTATAGAGGGAGAACCCTAATTTCCATCTTGCTTTCTCTTTCCCAGCCTCACTTCCCATTGATTGCTTCGCCCCTCGTCTTTTCACTGGGCCTATGGAAATGTCTGGTTGACATCTTCCCCTGTCACCCAATGCTGCTGCCTCTTGTTCTCATAGAAGTTCGTCTCTCTTCCTAATGGTGGGGAAGTATGGGGACCTTTGACCTATCTTGCTGGCAGTGGACCCCGGTTCTCACCTGTGTGATCTTGAAATAGTTTCTTAGCCTCTCTGGGCCTGTTTCCCACTTGTGGAAAGAAGTCATTGTTCTCTTGGGTGGTCAGAGAAGGTGAGATCCTTACCATGCCTAGAACAGCAATTGATAGAAAGGTGTTCTCCAAGAACGAGCCTGCTTCTTCCTCCTCCCCTCAGGTAATGTGACTGCAGTCACGGTCCCTCCTCCAAGGATTTGGACCCTTGGCAATCTGCTTCTCTCCAGATCTCTATGGATAGGTATGGATGGGCCTGACAGTGCAGGCCCCTGGACCCAGTGCGTGTGTGTGTGCGCACACACGTGCAAAGTACATGCATGTGCGTGTGGATTTCGTTGGCCTGGAACTTGCTGATTCAGCTAGGCCCCAGGGATCTGCCTGCCCCTGCCTTCGCAGTGCTTGGATTATAAACATACCCCACAGCGCTAGCTTGTCTGCTTGTAAGTGTTCTCTTTCTTTTCTCTCTCCTTCTCCTCTTCTGTCTGTCTGTCTATCTATCTATCTATCTATCTATCTATCTATCTATCTATCTATCTATCTATCTATCTATCTAGACAGGGTCTCAGTATATAGTCCTGGAACTCACATGTAGACCAAGCCAGCCTCTAATTTACAGAGCTCAGCCACCTCTGCCTCCTGAGTGCTGGGATTAAATCCCAGTGTGGGTTCTGGGGATCAAATTCAGATTCTTCTGTTTGCAAGGCAAATGCTTTGCCAGCTAAGCTGTCTCCCCATTCCCACTCTCCCATTCTTCCACCCTGGAGATCACTGACGTTCACCTCCATGGGTCCTAGTTCTGACCCAGAACCTCCCTGCCTCATCGTCTGTCGCCTTCCTTGGTCCATTACGGCAGCTGCTGCCAGGCCTTCAGCTTCCTCACCTTTGCTTCTTTACACTTAGTTCTGGAATTGAGGCCTTGGGTGGTTTGGCACTGCCCCCACTGGCACCCTTTGGGCCCTGAGCTCTGGGTCTGCCCTCCTACGCCCCACCAACTGCTTCTGACCACCTAACTGCCTCTGCTTTCTTCACTGCTACAAGATACATCTCTTCCTAGCTTACAGAGAAACCGGGACCCCAGACGGGCCCATCTTCCTGTCAGTGTCCTTCAGGCTCTTTCGTTTTCCAACCCTCACTGTAAGGGAGCATAGGCCGGCGGTTCTCAACCTTCCCAATGCTGCAACCCTTTAATACAGGTCCTCATGTCCTGGTGAGCCAGCCATAAAATTATTTCGTTACTACTTCATAACTGTAATTTTGCCGGTGTCATGAATCATAATGTAAATATCTGATATGCAGGACATCTGATATGCGACATTGGGAAAGGGTCTTTCTGTCCCAAAGGGTCGCAGCCCACAGGTTGAGAACTGCTGCTCCAGGGGACATTGACAGTGACAGGGAGGTGTGATGTTCATGAACCACCCAGATACCACAGGACCGAGTCCTGACTTTACACCTGGGGCATGTGACCTAACCTCTATCACCTCAGGTCCCTTCCTTGCAGACTGGGGGACATTATTAACCCCAGACGTACCTTGCGAGGTTACTGAAAGAAAAAAATGTGACAATGTCTGCCCCGTCCCCTGCGTGGTGAGGCTCTCAGTAAATGGTGCATGAGACAGTCATCTATTTCGCCTCCCTTGGGTGACCCAGTCCAGGGTCTTCAGCCCCTCCTCCATCCAATGGCTCCTCCAGAGCATTTCTGCAGACCCGGGGCAGCTTTGTTGTCTCAGATAAACAAGTCCATTCTAAACTTTATACTGGCATTGTAAGAGGATTGTTGTCATGTGATCTCCCCTTCCTCACGTCCCAGTTTCCGCACCTGGCTTGTGTCCTGGCTTGTGTTTTGAGACCGTGTCTCTTGTCGTCCAGGGTGGCTTTGAACTCACTTTGTAGCTAAGGATGACCCTTGTACTTCTGATTCTCCTGCCTCTTCCTCCTTAGGGCTGGGATCACAGACGCCCTGCATGGATCCGCCGGCTTCTGCACTCACCACTCTCTGTATTCTGCTAGTGATCTTCTTGGGTTTTGCAACTGACTCCGTCCTGGTCCTTGGGTACTTGCCCGGCACACCTTCTTCTCCCGAGCTCACAGGGAGTGTTCCGGTCTTAGAGTGTTCCGGTCTTAGTTTCCATCCGGGCTGATAACTCCGCCATCCCATTCGATCTCTTCATCTCCAGTCCAGGCGCTCAGGAACTGAAGCACCAGTGGTCTCGAAGACATCATTTGTCTCTTTTCGGTGCCCTCTCCAGCCACTCCTGGACTCAGCATGTCTGGACAGCATAACCTATTTATTGGTTTAGGCTTCCCTTTTCCTCACCTCAGTGGTGCCCTTCTGAGTGCGTATTCCCAACTCTTTGATGTGACGTCTTCAGCTTCTTCCTGGCTCCTGCTTGTGTATCTCCGGGTCCAAGGTCTCTCTACCGCGCTTCTCCACCCCGCTGCCATGCTTTAGGGTCTTCGGATTTGCCGATGGGTCTTGGCTTCCGGGATGCCCCCTCTCTCCTCTCTTGATTTTTCTCTACGGTGTCTTTTCCTTCTAACACACATCACCATTTGCTTGTTTATAGTGTTTAGAGTTTATTTGCGGTTACGGCATTCTTTATAATTATTTGTGGACTTCTCCTCTTTAGACTATCCACTTCCGGGAGGCGGGGCTTGTGTTCTGTAAATCTCTGCCTTTCCGTGACCTGAAACCCAATAGGTGCCAGGAAGCATTTGGCGAATCAGTTTCTGCTGAGACCATTCTCCATTCTGCAGAGATCGCCCTTCACAGCTGCTCCTGGGCACCAGACCTCGGAGCCCTCTAGGTTGATTCCTCTGAAATCCGAAGTGCGGCAGCACCAGTTGCGAGTCACATCTGCTGAGACACCGTGACCAGGATTCTGGGCACCACAGTTTTCAATAGGGAAGGTCCTAGGCCTGGACTGCCTACAGCATTTATGAGAGTCAAACCGAGATCCTGCTGTAAGGGTCTTCAAGCTGGCTTGCATGGTGCCAGGCCCTGGGGGGGGGGGGGCGGGGAGGGAGAAGCAGCTTTGCCTTCCTTCACTGGACCTCAGGGTCCAGTGACTTGGGCTAGAAGGATGAGGTGGGAGTTGTCGGGTTCTGGGGTAGCCAGACTGCTGCTTTCTTGAAGGTCTGGAGTTTAGTGCACTGTGGCCTGGCCTCCTTTGGGGACACTGTTGAGTAAAGACAGTGATGGTGGGTCCTGACTGCCCCCACCCTGCCAGTCATTCTACAAATTGACACTGGCTCACAGAGGCGCCTTTGAAAACATCCCCCTGCCGTGCTGTCTCCCAGACAGCCCAGGATACTGCAGCTTAGTCACCCAGGGGCCACAGCCTTAAACCCGTGTCTTTTTTTTTTTTTGCAGAGAAAATAAAATGTGTTGTAATTGGGAGAAATCCCAGCCGGCTTGGGGCAACAGTTGCATAACAGGTTTAGGAAATGTCTGTCCTCTGATGGTCGAGCTTAGCCTGGGTCGCCCATGGCACTTCCTGTGTCTGACGAGCTCCTGCGTCCATCAGACATGGCTGGGCAGAGGCTAATTCCAGAACCCGGAGGTTCCGACTGTCCACATAGTAGATAGTGCATGCTGTGGCTGAAGGAAGTCCCTGCTCCTGTATTTCAGTGTGCCCAGAGTTTTTACCCCCAGGATAGCTGGGAAGGGTACTTCTGAGATGTACCTGTAGGCTGGGGCTCAGAAGAGGTGCGCATATGTTCTGTTTATGCTGGCATTGAAGCCATTTTAAGCTAGGGGACAGACAGCCTTCTGTATTTAATTCCTGGTCCTGCCTTTGAGCAGTTTCAGTGTTGAGGAAATCATCTCTCTGAGCTGTGTTAGAGTTCTGTTGTCCACGAGGGCTGTAGGCTTCTCATCTGAAGGTGGAAAGAGTGGCCATGCTTGGCTTGTCTTCCATTTGCTCCATTTGCATCTTAGAGATGATGCAGCCAGTTTTGTCAGGAGCCCAAAGTGTTTTTTTGTTTTTGGTTTGCTTTGTTTTTTGAGGCAGGGTTTTTCTGTAGCTTTGGAGCCTGTCCTGGAAGTAGCTCTTGTAAACCAGGTTGGCCTCGAATCCACAGAGATCCGCCTGCCTCTGCCTCCCGAGTGCTGGGATTAAAGGCGTTCGCCACCACTCCTCCATCCAAAGTGGTTTTTTTTTCTTTTTTCTTTTTTGGTGTTGTTGTTGGTTTGTTTTTTTCTTGTTTGAAACGGACTTTTGCCATTGTAGCCCATGCTGGCCTCTGACTTCTAATCTTCCAGTTTCAGCTCCCCAAAGTTCTGAGATTATATATTCCCTACATACAGAGAACATAGGTTTTTTTTTTTTGCTTTGTTTTCTGTTTCTCCCTCCCTCCCTCTATCCTCTCTTCTCCCTCGTCCTTCATTCCTCCCTCCTCTCTAAGTGTGGGTGTTGGTGTCATGGCGTCAGAGGTCAGCTTTGGGTGCTGACCGTTACCTCCCTCTTATTGGGACAGTGTCTCTTGTTCACCACCGCACAGGCCAGGCTAGCTGGCCCGGCAGCTTCCAGAGACTGTCCTGCCTCCACCCCTCATCTTGGGATAGAACAATGAGATTATAGACAGCACTATGCCTGCCTTTATGTAGGATCTGGGGATGAAAACTCCGGTTCTCACTTGTGTGACAAGTGGCTTTTCACTGAGCCACCTCCTGCGCCTGGGATTAAAGCCCTATGCAGGCTGCTCCGCATATTTTATTTATTGTTAAACTGGGTTTTTAGGGAAAAGGGTAAATTCATGTAGGACAGTGGGATTCCCTGTGGCTTTGACCTCTTACCCCGTTGAGCCCTCAGCTGCCTGCTGCTGTCTTTACCTGGGACACAAGGGAAGAGGAGGTGACCACTAGAAGGCACAGGGCTGTTGCTTGGGGGTCCTCTATGGACTAGCATTGCACACCCTCATGCTCATTTTGAGAATGTCCTCTGGAGCACCGGACAAATGGGTCTAGGGATGTCTTGGGGAGGGAGACCCTGGGATCAGCTGGCTCTGAACTGTATTGTCCTGGTTTCTGTGCTAGCTGATCTGTGTAGAAACAGCTGTCATTGTCTTGGGGTCCCCTGGCCTCCCTTTCTTCATGGTTTTTTGCTGGTACTTGGCATCAGGAATCAAAGGTGGGGATGAGTGCTGGCTTGTGGGTCACAGGTCTTGCCCTCACAGCCTCTGACTCAGCTATGGCCTGAGTGCAGGGTGCTCTCTGTTGGGACATGGCAAGGTGGTTAGGGGTGCCCCCAGGCTCTCTGGTACCTGGATTAAAAGTGCCGGGTAGCTGGTAGGTGATTAGTTTCAAGGAATTGGACCCAAAAGGATGTTTCTGGTGGTGGTGGTGGTGGTGGTGGTGGTGGTGGTGGTGGTGGTGGTGGTGGTGGTGGTGGTGGTGGTGGTGGTGTGCGTGATCTGCCCTGTGCATGGGTGTGCAAGTGAGCTGGGTGCATCTCAATGAAGAAGTGAGAGGTGGATTTCCATAGTCACCATCTCTGGGTTTGGTTGCTCCAGTAGCCTCCAATCTGTTACCTCCCTAATTCATGGTAATATCTGGCTACCCTCATTGTAAGATGGATGCCTCACCCATGGGGTCTGATAACCAAGAGGACAGGTGCTTATTACATCAATTCCTTGAAGGGAGATAGACCATTCTCAGGGACTCTGCACATCAGAGGGAAGGAAAGGGTCTATGAGGCCTTGTGCTGATTCAGTTGTATCTCAGCTTGTGTCTAGGCCTGAAGCTATGGGTGTTAGAACAGAGATGAATGCGGCTCATTCTGCTACATCACAGCAGGTCCCCTAGACACCAGCTCATCTTAGGGATCTCCTGATGATCTGCTTTGTGGACTAGGTCCTGATCCCTGGTGAGAACGCTTTGTTGTTTTGGGGTTCCTGAAGCTCAAGCTCAGCATTCTCCCTCAGTTCCCTTTTGGGAACTTCGTGGTGACTTGCAGAGACCAGCCTGTCCTAGGGGTGAGAACATTGACTGTCTGAGCAGGGGAAGGTGGAAGCAAAGGTAGGAAAAGGGAAACACAGCTGGGCCAGAGGTATTGCTTTTCAGACCGGGGCCAGAATTAATGAAAGCAGGAGTGGCCATGAAGTTTCGGGTTTGCCTAAGTAACCCTTACTGCCCCAGGTAGCGGGAAGGGAGAAACTCGAACAGGCACAGCAAAGATACAGGGTGTTTTCCAGAGATGCCAAGGACACCGGAGCTTGTTTTGGAGGTGGAAACTCATAAGTGGTTACTTGTTCCCGGGGAAGGTGAGGGTGTGGCTGGGCATGCTTTCCTTGTTAGCTTTCCTTCGGTTTAGTGCCCATAGCTGCACTGACGCAGTGCAAGAGGACCCTCTGCTCCTGCTGGCCAATCCCAGGTGAGAGAGGGGCACCTGAAACACGCACTTGATGGAGTCCCATTTCTCCTGGGGGCAAATCCAGCACCACGTGCACGGACCTCCTGACCACACCACCATGCGACTGTGGCGGTCCCTGGCCCAAGAAGAGGCCTTGGTGACTCAGTTTGTTTTCTGGTCGCTCTGGTTGGGGGTGGACCCTTTTCTGTGTCTAGCCAGTGCTGGGTAGTTCCACAGAAGACACAATAGAAGAAGAGATTTAGTCTGATTGAAGTCGAGCCCAAGAAAGCACCAAAGTGTAAGAAGGGAGTCTCTCTCCCCCTCACCCCTTCTTGTGCATGTATGTGGTATGCATGTGTGCGTACGTATGTGTGTTTGCGCATGTATGGACACATGTGGACAGATCCAAGTGTGTTTTTAGGGAGGCTTGAGCTTGATGCCAGGTGTCTTTCTCCATGTATATGGAGGCAGGGTCTCTCAGTTGCCCCCCACCACCAGTTTGTTGCGGGACAGCTGCCCTCACCTCCCATGTGCTGAGGTTATAGGTGGGCCACCGTATCTGTCCAGTATCTACATCAGGTTCTGGGGTCTGGACTCTGGTCCTCGAACTTGTACAGCAAGCAGTTTGCCTGTGGAGCCATTTCCCTTGGCGCCTGGAGTTCCCTCCTTAATGAAGCCGTACATCAAACTATTTTTCCCCCTTTAGTCTCATAGCTTTTCCAGAAACATCTAAGTTTCTTTTTTTTTTTTTTTTTTTTTTTCAAGGTGAAAGATCTTTTTTTTTTTTTTTTTTTAATTTTTTTTTATTTTTATTTATTTATTTATTAAGGATTTCTGCCTCCTCCCCGCAACCGCCTCCCATTTCCCTCCCCCTCCCCCGATCAAGTCACCCTCCCTAATCTGCTCGAAGAGCAATCAGGGTTCCCTGACCTGTGGGAAGCCCAAGGACTGCCCACCTCTATCCAGGTCTCCTAAGGTGAGCATCCAAACTGCCTAGGCTCCCCCAAAGCCAGTACGTGCAGTAGGATCAAAAACCCTCTGCGATTGTTCTTGAGTTCTCAGTATTCCTCATTGTCCTCTATATTCAGCCAGTCCGGATTTATCCCATGCTTTTTCAGACCCAGGCCAGCTGGCCTTGGTGAGTTCCCGATAGGACATCCCCATTGTCTCAGTGTGTGGGTGCACCCCTCGCGGTCCTGAGTTCCTTGCTCGTGCTCCGTCTCCTTCTGCTCCTGATTTGGACCTTGAGATTTCTGTCCCGTGCTCCTCTGTCTCTGTCTCCTTTCTTCGCCTGATGAAGGTTAATATTTATGAGGATGCCTATGTGTTTGTCTTTGGGTTCACCTTCTTATTTCGCTTCTCTAGGAACATGCATTATAAGCCTAATGTCCTTTAGTTATGGCTAGAAACCAAATATGAGTGAGTACATCCCATGTTCCTCTTTTTGGGTCTGGCTTACCTCACTCAGGATAGTGTTTTCTATTTCCATCCATTTGTATGCAAAATTCAAGAAGTCCTTGTTTTTTACTGCTGAGTAATACTCTAATATGTATATATTCCATACTTTCTTCATCCATTCTTCCGTTGAAGGGCATCTAGGTTGTTTCCAGGTTCTGGCTATTACAAACAATGCTGCCATGAACATAGTTGAGCATATACTTTTGTTGTATGATAGGGCCTCTCTTGGGTATATTCCCAAGAGTGGTATTGCTGGATCCAGGGGTAGGTTGATTCCGAATTTCCTGAGAAACCGAAACACTGCTTTCCAGAGTGGTTGCCCAAGTTTGCATTCCCACCAGCAATGGGTGAGTGTCCCCCTTTCTCCACAACCTCTCCAGCAAAGGCTATCATTGGTGTTTTTTATTTTAGCCATTCTGACAGGTGTAAGATGGTATCTTAAAGTTGTCTTGATTTGCATTTCCCTGATCGCTAGGGAAGTTGAGCATGACCTTAAGTGTCTTTTGGCCATTTGAAGTTCTTCTGTTGAGAATTCTCTGTTCAACTCAGTACCCCATTTTATAATTGGATTGATTAGCCTTTTACGGTCTAGTTTCTTGATTTCTTTATATATTTTGGAGATCAGACCTTTGTCAGTTGCGGGGTTGGTGAAAATCTTCTCCCAGTAAGTGGGTTGCCTTTTTGTCTTAGTGACAGTGTCCTTTGCTTTACAGAAGCTTCTCAGCCTCAGGAGGTCCCATTTATTCAATGATGCCCTTAGTGTCTGTGCTGCTGGGGTTATACACAGGAAGTGGTCTCCTGTGCCCATGTGTTGTAGAGTACTTCCCACTTCCTCTTCTATCAGGTTCAGTGTGTTCGGACTGATATTGAGGTCTTTAATCCATTTGGACTTGAGTTTTGTGCATGGTGATAGATATGGATCTATTTTCATTCTTTTACAGATTGACATCCAGTTTTGCCAGCACAATTTGTTGAAAATGCTGTCTTTTTTCCATTGTATACTTTTAGCTCCTTTATCGAAAATCAGGTGCTCATAGGTTTGTGGGTTAAAGTCAGGGTCTTCTATTCGATTCCATTGGTCGACTTCTCTGTTTTTATGCCAGTACCATGCTGTTTTCAATACTGTAGCTCTATAATAGAGTTTGAAGTCAGGGATGGTAATGCCTCCAGACAATCCTTTATTGTATAAGATTGTTCTGGCTATCCTGGGTTTTTTGTTCCTCCATATAAAGTTGATTATTGTCTTCTCCAGATCTGTGAAGAATTTTGATGGGATTTTGATGGGGATTGCATTGAATCTATAAATTGCCTTAGGTAGAATTGCCATTTTTACTATGTTGATCCTCCCAATCCAAGAGCAAGGGAGGTCCTTCCATTTTCTGGTGTCTTCTTCAATTTCTTTCTTCAAAGACTTATAGTTCTTGTCGAATAGGTCTTTCACTTCCTTGGTCAGGGTTACCCCTAGATATTTTATGCTATTTGTGGCTATCGTGAAAGGTGATGCTTCTCTGATTTCCCTCTCTGTTTCCTTATCCTTAGTGTAAAGGAAGGCAACTGATTTTTTGGAGTTGATCTTGTATCCTGACACATTACTAAAGGTGTTTATCAGCTGTAGGAGTTCTTTGGTAGAATTTTTGGGGTCACTTATGTATACTATCATATCATCTGCAAATAATGAAAGCTTAACTTCTTCCTTTCCAATACAAATCCCCTTGATCTCCTTATGTTGTCTTATTGCTATTGCTAGAACTTCAAGCACTATATTGAAGAGGTATGGAGAGAGTGGACATCCTTGTCGTGTTCCTGATTTTAGTGGGATGGCTTTGAGTTTTTCTCCGTTCAATTTAATGTTAGCTGTTGGCTTGCTGTAAATAGCTTTTATTATATTTAGGTAGGATCCTTGTATCCCTATTCTCTCCAAGACCTTTATCATGAAGGGGTGTTGAACTTTGTCGAATGCTTTTTCAGCATCTAATGAAATGATCATATGATTTTTTTCTTTCAGTTTATTTATATGGTGGATTACATTGATAGATTTTCGTATGTTGAACCAGCCCTGCATCTCTGGGATGAAGCCTACTTGATCATAATGGATAATTTTTCTAATGTGTTCTTGGATTCGGTTTGCCAGTATTTTGTTGAGGATTTTTGCGTCGATGTTCATGAGTGAGATTGGCCTGTAATTCTCCTTCCTGGTTGAGTCTTTGTGTGGTTTTGGTATCAAAGTAACTGTAGCTTCATAGAAGGAGTTTGGTAATGACCCTTCTGTTTCTATATTGTGGAATACATTAAGGAGTATAGGTATTAACTCTTCTTGGAAGTTCTGGTAGAATTCCGCATTGAAACCATCTGGTCCTGGGCTTTTTTTGGTAGGGAGGTTTTTGATAACCTCTTCTAATTCTTCGCGACTAACAGGTCTGTTTAGATTGTTCACCTGGTCCTGGTTTAACTTTGGTATATGGTATTTATCTAAAAAAGTGTCCATTTCTTTTATATTTTCCAGTTTTGTGTTATACAGGCTTTTGTAGTAAGATCTAATGATTCTCTGAATTTCCTCTGTGTCTGTGGTTATGTCCCCCTTTTCATTTCTGATCTTATTTATTTGTGTGTTCTCTCTCTGTCGTTTAATTAGTTTGGATAGGGGTTTGTCGATCTTGTTGACTTTCTCCAAGAACCAGCTTTTTGTTTCATTGATTCTTTGGACTGTTTTCTGTGTTTCTATTTTGTTGATTTCGGCCCTCAGTTTTATTATTTCCAATCTTCTACTTCTCCTGGGCGCGTCTGCTTCTTTTTTTTCTAGAGCTTTCAGGTGTGTTGTTAAGTCCCCAATGTATGCATTTTCCGTTTTCTTTAAGTGGGCACTTAGTGCTATGAACTTTCCTCTTAGCACTGCTTTCATTGTGTCCCATAGGTTTGAGTATGTTGTCTCTTTATTTTCATTAAATTCAAGGAAGACTTTAATTTCTTTCTTAATTTCTTCCTTGACCCAGGTGTGGTTCAGTAGTTGACCGTTCAGTTTCCATGAGTTTGTCGGCTTTCTGTCGGTAGCATTGTTGTTGCCTTCTAACTTTAATCCATGGTGATCAGATAGGACACAGGTGGACACTGATATTTTTTTGTATCTGTGGAGGTTTCCTTTGTTTCCAAGTATGTGGTCAATTTTTGAGAAGGTTCCATGAGCTGCAGAGAAGAAGGTATATTCTTTCCTATTTGGGTGGAATGTTCTATAGATGTCTGTTAAGTCCATTTGCTTCATTACCTCCAATAATTCTCTTAATTCTCTATTAGGTTTCTGTCTGATTGACCTGTCCCTTGTAGAGAGAGGTGTGTTGAAGTCTCCTACTACTAGTGTGTGTGGTTTGATGTCTGCTTTGAGTTCTAGTAATATTTCTTTTACATAAGTGGGTGCTTTTATATTGGGGGCGTAGATATTCAGAATTGAGACTTCATCCTGACAAATTGTTCCTGTTATGAGTATAAAGTGACCATCTCGGTCTCTTCTGATTGATTTTAGTTTGAAGTCAGTTTTGTTAGAAATTAATATGGCCACACCTGCTTTTTTCTTAGGGCCATTTGCTTGAAACACCTTTTCCCAACCCTTTACTCTGAGTAGGTGCCTGTCTTTGTGGTTGAGATGTGTTTCTTGCAAACAGCAGAATGTTGGATCCTGTTTTCGTATCCAATCTTTTAGCCTGTGCCTTTTTATAGGTGAATTGAGCCCATTAATATTAAGTGATATTAATGACCAGTGGTTGTTTACTCCGGTTATTCTTATTGCTTTTGGTTGTAGAGATTGTGTGTCTCCCTTCTTTGAGATGTGCTAGTGAAGGGTCACTAGATGCCCGGGTTATTGTAGGCAGTGTTGGCAGTGTTGGATTCCTTGGGTTGTGATTTTCCTTCTATTACTTTCTGTAGGGCTGGATTTGTGGCTACGTATTGTTTAAATTTATTCTTATCCTGGAATGTCTTGATTTCTCCATTTATAGTGAACGAAAGCTTGGCTGGGTATAGTAGTCTGGGCTTGCATCCATGGTCTCTTAGCTTCTGCAGAACATCTATCCAGGACCTTCTGGCTTTCATAGTTTCCATAGAGAAGTCAGGTGTAAGTCTGATCGGTTTACCTTTATAAGTTACTTGCCCTTTTTCCTTTGCAGCTCTTAATATTCATTCTTTCTTTAACCTGTATATTTTGTGTTTTGATTATTATATGGCGAGGAGATGTTTTTCTTTGATCCAGTCTGTTTGGTGTTCTGTATGCTTCTTGAATATTTAAGTGAATATCTTTCTTTAAGTTGGGAAAGTTTTCTTCCATAATTTTGTTGAATATATTTTCTGGGCCTTTGAGCTGTGACTCTTCTCCTTCATCTATACCTATTATTCTTAAGTTTGGTTTTTTTATTGTGTCCCATATTTCCTGAATGTTTTGTGTTGAGAATTTGTTGGTTTTGCTGTTTTCTTTGATCTGTTCGTTTATTTTCTCTATGGTGTCTTCAGCATCTGAGATTCTTTCTTCTATCTCTTGTATTCTATTGATTATGCTTGTTTCTGTAGACTCTGCTCGTTGACCTAGATTTTCCATATCCGGCTGGTCCTCAGTTTGTATTTTCTTCCTTGCCTTCATTTCAGTTTTCAATTCTTGAACTGTTTCCATTACCTGTTTGATCGTTTTATCTTGGTTTCCCAGGGTATCATGTACATATTTACTCATTTCTTCAAACTTTTTGTTATACTTCTCATCCATTTCTATAAGGGCATTTTTTACATGTTGTTTAAGGGACTCTATTGCGTTCATAAAGTCAATTTTTTCCACTTCTTCTGTGTTAGATTGTTCAAATACCTCTGTTGTAAGATCCTTGGGTTCTGGTGTTTTCATGTTGTTTTTCAGATTATTGGGTGAGTTCTTGCCTTGGCGTCTGCCCATCTCCTCCTATTAATCCTATCTAATAGGTCTTTTAAAAACCGGATCAGGTTTCCCTGCTGGCCCAGGGCTCCGCTTACAAGATGCCCTTGCTCTGTTTCCTGGTTTCTGCCGCAGGCCAAGAACCCTCTCACCCCTCCGAAGTGTCTTCCGGACAGGACCAGGCTCCCCGTTTGCCAGTGACCTGGCCAAACAAAGGCCTACCTCTTTGATTTGATTGTAGTAGGGCGATCTGTTCTCCTTATTGCCCGCCTGACTCTGCTGCTTGCGTCTGCTGCCGAGCTGGTCTCTTAAAGCCTCGTCCTGAATGCAGTGTCGCTCCGCCGCGTCTGGCCGCCGGCGCTCCGCCGCGTCTGGCCGCCGGCGCTCCGCCGCGTCTGGCCGCCGGCGCTCCGCCGCGTCTGGCCGCCGGCGCTCCGCCGCGTCTGGCCGCCGGCGCTCCGCCGCGTCTGGCCGCCGGCGCTCCGCCGCGTCTGGCCGCCGGCGCTCCGCCGCGTCTGGCCGCCGGCGCTCCGCCGCGTCTGGCCGCCGGCGCTCCGCCGCGTCTGGCCGCCGGCGCTCCGCCGCGTCTGGCCGCCGGCGCTCCGCCGCGTCTGGCCGCCGGCGCTCCGCCGCGTCTGGCCGCCGGCGCTCCGCCGCGTCTGGCCGCCGGCGCTCCGCCGCGTCTGGCCGCCGGCGCTCCGCCGCGTCTGGCCGCCGGCGCTCCGCCGCGTCTGGCCGCCGGCGCTCCGCCGCGTCTGGCCGCCGGCGCTCCGCCGCGTCTGGCCGCCGGCGCTCCGCCGCGTCTGGCCGCCGGCGCTCCGCCGCGTCTGGCCGCCGGCGCTCCGCCGCGTCTGGCCGCCGGCGCTCCGCCGCGTCTGGCCGCCGGCGCTCCGCCGCGTCTGGCCGCCGGCGCTCCGCCGCGTCTGGCCGCCGGCGCTCCGCCGCGTCTGGCCGCCGGCGCTCCGCCTCTGTGCGTCTGGCCGCCGGCGCTCAACATCTAAGTTTCTAAGCACTTGGGCTTGCTGGGAAGGGAGAGGGTTCAAGGAACTCACTTCCAGAATTATTGAAGATTGACAAATGTGTGTTAGAGGTTTAAGGATGTCAGCTCAGAAATGGCCTTTAATTATAAACAGAGCAGCCCTCACAGTCTGCGAGTTGCTTTAGCCCTCAGCTATTTGTTTACTTCTGACAGACCCTTTCAAGTTTTGGATTGGAGCAGGAGAAGTTGAAAATGCAATGTGCTGTCACGGGGTGCATAGCGCCAGGACTACAGATAGCAGTGGGCTCTGTGGACCCTCAAATGTAGGGTTCTCCTGTCAGGCTTGGGAGCGGTCCTCCATCAGTATGGCGACACGTCCCAGACCTTGCTCCTTGTGTTTTATGACAATGACATCCTAAGAAAGTTCCTGAAAGTCTCTTTCAGACCTTGGAAATCCAAAGTGACTGTAAAGATGGGCTGTCCCCAGAAGCCTCTGCACAATTGAGAGTAGATGTCTAATCTCAGAGTAGCCAGAGAGAAGGGACCAGGAAGTATAGGGGAGTGATTTTTTTTTTTCATCCCAGAGGCAGGACTCCAAGGGAGAGAGGTTAGGCTCATCTTTACTTGCAGTTCAAGGGGTATATTGACTGCACAGCAAGTGTGACTCGAACTCATGGCCTCTGTTCCTTGGGGCAGTGTGACTTCTAGGTGCTCTATTTAGACTTGGATATTGATGTAGACTCTCAGCCAGAGCAATTCTGCCTTGAGAAGAACTCTGGGATGGAGGATTGTTTGCAGTGCATTCTGGGAGAAGAGCCAACTGCTCATGTTCTTTTTTTTTTTTTTTTGGGCCTGCCTTGTCCCAGAATTCCAAAGTGCCCGCCTCAAAATTATAGTTTATTTTGTTGATTTAAAATCGCCAGCAAGAACACAGGCCCTTCATTCGGGCAGCTCCAGAATGTTGACTGACTCCAGCCCCGCCCTGGAACCTAGGGGAGAATGTCCCAGATGTTTCTGGAGGGCTCTGTTTATAGCACTCTGACTCTTGCCCGCCGGCGACCTTTCACAAGTTCATCACCAGGAAGCTGAGTCATCCAGGGGTCAGCTGGCATGATCAAAAGTCATCCAGTGCTGCCAGCAGCACAGATAGCGTTGGCTGGGCACTTGGGGGAGCCGTGTAGGAGTGGCCAAGTGGATGAGCTCAAGCTCCTCCTCCCACAGCATCCCCTCTCTCGGGATGAGGATTGGGGTGGCAGCTGCACATCCTGGGGTAAACAGCAAAGAGCCATCTCCTTCCATTCGCTCAGATTCTTTCCTTCTCTGAATCCAAGGCCGAGGTCAGAACCAGACAGAAACACAGTGCAGAGGATAAAATGCCTTCCTTATGTTTCATGTTTGGGTTCAGCTCCCAGGCTCATCTCCCCACCCTGACCAGGTTTAGGGGCCAGCAGTCCCCTAAGTCACTCATCCACATTCCCGTTCCACAATCCCACGTGCCCGAGTCCCTTTCTTTTCTTTCCTGTGTGTGTATGTGTGTGCACGCGTCTGTGTTTATAGAGGCCAAAGGACAATGCTTAGTCATTACTCCTCAGGTACTGTTCACCCTGTGTGTGTTTCATACACACCAGCTTCACCTTCCCCAGCCTTGGCATTGTTACTGCTTTGAGTCAGGGTCTCCTACGTAGCCCAGGCTGGCCTAGAACTCACAGAGCTCTGCTTGTCTCTTCATCACGAGTGCTGGGATTTAAAGGCTGATGCTACCATGCCTAGCATTACCTTGCCTTTGTGAGACAGGCTAGGCTATTTGGCAAGCTAGCCCCAGGTTTAACCTTCCTTTCCCGCAAGAGTGAGCCAATGTGCCTGGCTTTTTTTTTTTTTTTTTAATGTGGATTCTGGACATCTGACTCTGGCCTTTTGCAAGTACTTTACCAATGACTGAGCTATCTCCCAACCACAGGCAACTTTCTCTTTGTCCTACACATCCCCAACTTTCCCATCCTCAGCCTTGGTGTCCACCTTGCCATCACTCCCTAATCTAAATTAGGTCCCCTGCACCTCATCTTATAGCACTGCCTATTTAAGACGGAGTTTGGGGTTTGGGGTTTCCTATTTCTCCCCTGCTAGATCATAAATACCTCAAAGGCCGGAACCCCACCCACCTTGCTGGGCTTTGCCCCCAGGAGCATACTAGTGGGTAGCCTGTGGGAAGATCTCTGGCAGGACAGCCATTTTTCCCTCCTGGGAATTCTGCAACCTGGGCTCACCCTCACCCTAGTCCCTCATCTTTCTGTCACCCCTGGGAGCTCTTCTCTTAGGCAGCTTTGGTTTAAATCACACACCCTCCTCGTTCCTTCTTCCTAGGGAGAAGATTTTAGTTCGCCTTGGCTCTCACCCGTAATGGAAGCTTTCTGCCTTCTTT
Source organism: Microtus pennsylvanicus (assembly GCF_037038515.1). Lineage (NCBI taxonomy): Eukaryota > Metazoa > Chordata > Mammalia > Rodentia > Cricetidae > Microtus > Microtus pennsylvanicus. The sequence continues at coordinate 28,738,837 of NC_134593.1, read as the reverse complement.
GTGTCCAGAGAAAACTTAACTCCAAAGTGTCAGGAATACATTGTGCATGCCACATAATGTCGGTTTAACGAGCGGGCCCCAGAGACTGAAGCCTGGATCTTGTGATTGATCCTTTGGGGTGTCCTTTCCCGAGGCCTGTGCGTGTGATGCTTAGGGTTTCCTACCTGGTATCATCCTTCTGGAGACGAGGTAGAAGGTCCGTGAAGGAAGGACACTGGTCCAGGTAGCATGGCTGGCCTGACCGCACATGTATCCCCTTGTGCTGTCGAGATTAATAGTAGAGTTTGTGCCAGTTATGAACCCGGGAACTTATCTCCAAACCTTGGACCTCTGGGACCCCCTGGACCCTGGGACTTAGCTTTGCTGGTGTTCATGGCCTTGGCCGTTTCCCTGTGTGTTGTGCCTCAGACTCTGGAGGCACACATGGTAGTCAGTCTGGGGAGCACTTCAGACCCTGCTGTGTGCATGTGGGTGAAACCTTGTTGGCCCCCGACTCCTTGGCCATTGTTAAAATGTCTCGGTGAGGCACAGTGACCAACAGTGGATGATTCTTACAAGAAGCAGCCGCACAGATGCCTCGCCTGATATAATTACACGCAGAGGAATGAGCAAGCGAAGGCTGGCGACAGGACCGCCCTGAATGCTGCTTTCTTCCTCTGTTTATTGGGCTAATCACTGGGCACACCGTAGAAGGTGTGGTGGCTCTGTGAAGGGTGTGGAAGCCGGCCTTGTAGAAGCTGGCAGGGCCGCACCCAGTTTGGAGGCATGCTCAGGGTGCCCGTCTCCCGATGGGGTGTGGGTTTCTGCTGAGCTGCACCCCCTGAATCCCGGCCCTCCTCCCTTCCTTGGTATCAATGCCAAGGGCTGTGTCTCAGGGCCACCGGCCTTGTCACCCGCCTGGTCTCTCACACAGACACATTGCTGGTTTTCGTCCATCCCCTTGCTCCTGAACAGCTGGGATGTGTCCTGGGAGGGTGTCTCCTAGGGAGGCAAGCGGCTGGCACAGGCTGGGGAAGAAGTGCTGTGTCATCCAGGCAGGTTGGCCTACGGGAGGAGCAGGGCTCGGGTTTTGTGGCCTAAGCATTTTGTCTTTCTTTTCAGATGCTTTCTCCATACACTTCTGGGCTAGGGACAGTGCTGTGTGTGTGTGTGGGGGGGGGGGGGAGTGCGGGGAGGGCTGACCCCACAGACAGCCTGGGCAGACAGATAGACAAAGGCTAGCTCCTGGAGGGCTGGCCTGCAGGAGACCTCAGGGAATTCTGAGTCCAGACTCTTGAGACACATGCTTGGAGCAAACTGTAGATTAAATCTTTTTGAAATTGAGACTAAATATACATATACATAAAATATGTTGTTTTGCCCTTTTTAAAACTCTGTGTGTATGTGTGGGTATGTTCACGTGTGGGAAGGCCAGAGATAACCTGGAATGTTATTCCTCAGGAGCTGCCCATGTTTTTGTAAATTTTTAAATTACATTCACACACACACACACACACACACACACATGTGTATGTGCTTTGTCTATATGTATGTCTATGTACCACATGTGTGCTTGGTACCCACAGAGTTCAGAAGAGGGCATTGGCTATCCTAGAACTGGAATGACAGATAGATGTAAGCCATGATGCAGATACTGGGAACTGAGCTCAGGTCTTCTATAAGAACAGCAAGTGCTCTTAACTGCTGAGCCATCTCTCTAGCCCCTGATCATGTCTTTTGAGAGAGGGTCTCTTTTTACCCAAAACTGCTAGGCTGGCAGGCCAGAGAGCTCCAGGGATCCTTACCTCCGTCACCAGTGCCTCTTTCTGTGCCTGGCTTCTGCATAGTTCTGGGGATTGAGTTTGGGTCCTCGGGCTCGTTTGGCAAGCACACATTACTGACAGAGCCATCTCTTGCCTTTTCCACACATACCCGTCACTGGTGTTTAATGCTTTTTCTTTGTGATGTGGCCAGAGACATCTTTTCATCTTGCAAAACTAAACCCCAACTCTTAAAATAACGAACTCCTATTTCCCCGCCCTTCAGACCCTAGCAGTCTCCATTCTGCTTCTCTTTGAATGTCGTTTCTTTAGCGCCCATGTAACCAGAATCTGCCCTTTTGCAATTGCTTATTTCAGTCAGCATGTCTTCCAGGTTCACCCATAATGGAACATGTCAGAATTTTCACCCTTTCTAAGGCTAGACAGTATTTCATTGTACGACTCAGATCACATTGATCTTGGTCTGTGATGGACAGCCGGACTCTTTCTGCCCATCCAAATACCCCGAGATCCTGCTTTCATTTCTCCTTGGTGTATCCCCGCAAGTGGAATTGCTGGATCCTTGGAAACTCTGCTTTTAACTTTTAGAAGAACTGCCTGGCTGTCCTTTAAACATCCCTACAGTAGTAAATAGTGTGTCTGAAGGAGGATGGCTCCCAAAGGCTTCTGTATTTGGATGCTAGGTCTCCAGTTGGTGGAACTGTTTGGGAAGGATAAGGATCAGGAAGTATGATCCTGTTGTAGAAGAGGTGTGTCACTAGGGGTGGGATTTGAGGTGTCAAAGGCCCTTATCAGATTCTCTCCCTCCCTCCCTCCCTCCCTCCCTCCCTCCCTCCCTCCCTCCCTCCCTGCCTGCCTCCCTCCCTCCCTGCCTCTATCTTGAGGCTAAGATGTAGGGTTTCAGCTAGTGCTCCAGCTGCATCCTTACCTGTGTGCTGCCCTGCTCCCCACCATGACCATCTACCCTCGGAAGCTGTAAGCAAGCCCCCAGTTAAATGCTTCTTTGTATGAGTTCCTTGGTCATGTTGTCTCTTCACAGCAATGGAACAGTAGCTAGGACAAGTGCACGAGGGTTCGCGTTTTCCCTGGTTTTCAGCCTCTACACCCTTGGTTCTTTTTCTGACAGCGTCTCCCTGTACAGCCCTTGGCTGAGCTTGAGCTTATATGCTTCCTGCCTTCACTTCCCAAGTGCCGGGATTTTAGGTGTGCACCACCGTGCCTTTCTAGGTGTGTTTTAAAACGTATTTTTAAATACAGGTGTTTTAAAGCTGCAGATAAGTCCATTGTACATTAATTACTGTACATTAATGTTGGAGGCTTACCTCCTTCAACCAAACATTCCTACACACTGACGCACCTTTGTTTACCGATGGTACCGCCAGTTAAGCAGATTCTGAGGCTTGACATTCTGACTGTGTCCTTACAGACAGTTAGCTCCGTTTCTTCCTTCAGCCTGTGTTTGCAGTTGTACACAATGGTGAACAAAAGCACCAGGAGTCTGCCTGTCAAGCCTCCATGCCAGTGGGCTCCCGGAGAGGTGACGCGACCGCTCAGTGTCTCTGTAGTGGCCAAGCTGCACAGGAAGTTGGGTCTCCTAACTTCCAGAACATTTTGAGGGACCATCTGTTTGGCAAAGTGAGTCTCACCACCATGTCAGCATTTGTACCAGGTGTGCATTCCTAGAGAATCTCAGGCCAGAACATCTGCATCCCATCTCTGGGCTGTTGGGAGGTTGAAGTGCTCCAGCGCAACGGGGGTGGGGGTCATGGGCAGGGGAGGGAGGCTCTCCTATGTGCAGACCTGCAGCTGATCTCGACCCTCACTTGTCTGCCATCCCGCGGCAGCCACACTTCCCTGCACTCCAGAAGGCATCCAACGAGGCCAAAGGCTTGCCCTTGAGGGGAGCTTGGCCATCACATACCACACAGTGGTCTCAGTGTATCTTGTTGCACAAGGACCCTCTCCAGCCCTGGGCTGGAACTTTAGTACCCAGTAAAGGTGAGCCAGGAGGCCAGGTGAGCAAGCTTCCTGGAGCACTTTGTTTGCCACCCTTTTAGCCCATGTAAACTGATATTAGTGGCAGCTCCCCATCCCCCACACTAGGTAGCTGTCCAAGTTGCCTTTGTTATATAACCAGGATTAGTTTAAGCAGCTCTATCCCTTCATTCAGAAATGGCAGGGAAGAGGAATGACTGTGGGAGTCTTGGTGTCCCAGTGGGACATCCTAGGCAACTTCCCTTCCTCCTGGGTCTTTGTTTTCATTCTGTCGAGTGGGATGGCAGAATGGAAGGGTACGTCAGGTGTGCTGGAGTCTATAGGCAGTGTTTGATGGGTGGTTTCGCTCCCACCTGGGGCAGATAGATCTCAAGAGCGTCCTTCTCCAAGCAAGGAGTGTTGAAGGAAGGAATTAGCACAAACAACAGTTCCTGGGACTCTGGGGTTTTTTTTCTCCAAAAACCAAAACCAAAAGCCGGGCGATGGTGGCGCATGCCTTTAATCCCAGCACTCGGGAGGCAGAGGCAGGCGGATCTCTGTGAGTTCGAGACCAGCCTGGTCTACAGAGCTAGTTCCAGGACAGGCTCCAAAGCCACAAAGAAACCCTGTCTCGAAAAACCAAAAACAAAAACAAAAACCAAACCAGGATTAGGTAACTGCTTGCCAGACCCAAAGTGAAGGACTTTTGTCTTCACACCCTTTCTGGAAGATGATGCCTTCCAGAAGAGGAGACACATCATTGTCTGAGACCATGGTTGGTGGAGGAAGAAGCCTTCACTTGAGATGCCTCTCCAGAGTCTACCCTGTGCTCGTCAGGAAGTGGAGGTGGCCTAGCCTCAAGCTCCTTTGGTCAGAGAGGATAGGAAATTAATGCTGTGGCCTGGAGTCCCCACCCAGGGCCCTGTGGCTAGGAACTTCCCCTCGGGAGCCCAGAGCCTGTTGTGTGGTTTATTGTCATCCTATTTTGTAGTCTAATGGGATTCTTTTTATACCTGTCCTGAAGTCCTGGGTGCCAAACATCTAGTTCTTTAGCAGCCAGCTAGGAGAACACTCCTCCAGGCTGGGTGAAGCTAGTCTGCAAGGTGGATCTTGGGGAGAGTCCAGGCATCTATATTCATAGAGATGGTTTCCCTCTCCCGCGTAGGGAACACACTGGTGGCTTCCTCCTCCTAAGTTGGGAACACACTGCAGACTTTCTACAAATCACTGTAGCAGAGACAAACCCTTATCGATCCCTTGGTCCCTGGACTAGCTGACCAACGTGCTTCCGTTTCCTCATTCCTTCATCAGGGGGAAGCGTACAAGGTAAGAGGTCTCTGCAGGTGAGGCAGCCGAAGGTCAGAGAGGTCAAGTAAGTTGCCAAGCTACAAAGTTGAATCAGGACTTCAGTGACTAGGTGGTAGAGGATTGGGCCATCTTTGTGACCCGGCTTCAGATCAGCTTTCGCTGTGCACCTGATGGATGGAGGCATGCTTTGGTGGAGGATGAACTTGTAACTGGTAACTGTCCCTGCCAAGCATGGAGATATCCTAAGGAGCTGTCCCTTCCTTTGACTATCAGACTGTTGAGACAACGCAGCCCGAGGTATTGGGATTTCCCCCAGGAGTTTCCCGCTTGGAGAAAGGAAGAGACTGGAGCCAGGTGGCAGCGGAGGGAGCTTATCTCCAGGGAGGAGTTCACAACAGTTGTTAACATTTCAGATCACCTTGTAGGAGAGACCAGAGCTGAGGCAGTGATTGGCACTTGGCCTAAAACTGCCTAACTAACTCTACATTCCTCTTCCTTCTGTGTAAGCCAAAACCTCACAGCAGGACCCTGACAATGGAATGGGGGCGCCACTGGGCCTCTGTTTCTCTTCCCAGTGTGGGCACCTTGAATAAATCCCCTTTCCTCTGCTTTCCACAATGACTTGTGTATTTAGTTGACCCATTTAAGACAGGTGCCTGAGTTTAGGTTGCTGGGACTGACCCTAACTCGGGTAATAAACTGCCAGTTCTTCTCCATGCCCCACTGTCCCCAGACTTTTGCCCATTGCCCCAGAGTGGCCATCCTCGGGCGTGAGGCCTCTCACCTGTCTCTGACCCTCTGACCCCGTCTCTCTATTCCATCCTGTCCCATCCTGTCTTATCCCATCCCTTTCCATCTTTATCGCACTGAGCTATCAATTAGCGTCCCTGGACAGAGAGTAAAAGCCCTGTCTCTGTGACGTCTTGTGTGGATGGTTGACGTGGGCTTCCACCGGACCCCGAGACTGGGTTTTTCAGCAAAATATAGTTGGAGGACAGGCAGAGGGCGCGGTCCCTGACCAGCTAGCTCTGTTTTACTTTTCCTTTGGAGCAGAACAAAGTGGGAGGTCCATGGTGGGGGGGGGGGGGTAGAGGGGGTAACACTTAGAAGGCAAATGAAAACTTTGAAGGTAGCCCTACCATGCCAGACAACCATTGCTGGCAGAGCCTCAGCCTGACCTTGCTTATCTTCCTGGATCCTTGTTCTCTCAGGCACGCAGAGTGAACCTGCCCCAGTACAGGCCAATAGGCTTCTGTGGTGCCTGCATGGGGACTCTTGTGTTACATTTGTTCTTTTGTGACCTGCCAAGCTTACCTATGCTTTGTGAAAATAACATGCTGTTTCTCCAGTTTGTCCTGACATCTTGTCCTTACTTGTGAATGGAGTGTTTACAAGCCATTCAAGTCCTCAAGACTGGCTGAGTCAGTGGGAGGCCTCAGAAGTGCGCTTTATTAGCAGGGAGTTGAACTGTGTCTCTTGGACGCATTAGCCTTCGGATACTGGTACGTTTCGAACATCCTGTTTAAAACACAGTGTTGGAATTGAGCTGCTGCTGTTTGGATCATGGCACCTGGCAAGACGGGCAAGTGTCGTGGTCTCTGGACGGCCAGGAAGTTCTGCAGTCCTCAGCGGAGTCCAGAGCGGCATGATGAACAATATAAGAAAGCCCACGTGGGCACAGCCCCGAATGCCAATCTTTTTAGACCTACTTCTCATGCCAAGGGAATTGTGCTGGAAAAAGCAGGGGTTGAAGTCAAGCGGCTAAATTCTGCGGCCGGGAGGTGTGTCAGGGTGCCCTCATCTAGAATGGCAGGGAGATTACAGCGTCTGTGCCCAGTGATGGCTGCTTGACCTTCACTGAGGAAAACCGTGAAGTTTTTGTTGCTGGATTTGGTCCAAATGGTCACGCCGTAGGTGATGTTCCCAGAGTACTTTCTAAGGCTGTTAAAGGAGCCAGTGTGTCTCTTTTGACCCTGTTCAAAGGCAAGAAGGAAACACCGAGAGAGCATGCGTTTTGACAATGGAAACACAATAGTAAATTTACATTTTCTGAAAATAAAAACAAACGAACTGCTATTATAGCACAGTTGAGAAACAGGTCCTTCAAGGGGGAGGCTGAGACAGGGCTCTGACCTACTGAATGGATTGATGCCCTGATACAGGAAGAGGTCAGTTACCATGGGAGTGGGGGAGGGCCTGATGAGAGTGTTTGGCTAGATTTACTGTGTTGCTTGCCTTTGCCCTTTGGCCTTCCAAAGTGCAGGGACCCTCCCCAAATATTGGCATTTGCGTTTGGACTTCCCGGGCTGTGATCCCCAAACATGGCTGCTGTTACAGCTAGTTAAAAATGTTCTGTTATAGCAGAAGATGGCCTGAGACAATTACTGGTTCAGCTCTATGTTTCTATCCCTCTAGATACCCTTCCTGCCCATGACCTCAGGGGGTATCTGGCCCAGATTCCTTTTCCGGAGACCAAATGGTGATATGTTGATTCAGCACTATATCTAGTTCGACTGGAGACAGTGGCCATGAGGTCTTTGGGGGAAGTGGCTCAGGACTTAGCCTGTGAGGACGCTGGTGTAGGCCATGCGTAGACAGAGCCCACTAAGAGCTGCCTGGACTTGAACTTGGGGGAGCTGGGGGAACTTAGACAAAGGAGATTGTTCTGTGTGATCATAGAAGCGGTGCATGCTGGGGACAGGCAGGAATTTGGCTTAGAGCATCCCCGGAGTTGCGTCACTTGGTTCTCTACCACGATTTCCTCATTTATAAAATGAGGATGGCTTGCCGTTCTTTTCTTGTTTCTCTTGTAGTATTTTCGGTAAATAGGGATAAGGGCATAGAGTCTGCCAGTCTGTCAATGACAGAAACAGGACTAGAGGCTCTGTTCTGAGTGGGCAGGAGTGACCCGTGTCTCAGGTTTCCCTTCTGTCTCCTAATGAGGTCACAGTTGCCCCCAGGAGATCCCAGGCCTGCTATCTGGTATCCTGGGAATTTGCCCCACCTGAAGGGTAGAGATCAGTTAATCCTTGGGGTGTGTCTCACTTGGGGTGTTCTAAGAGTGTCTTGAGTAAACTGGCCAGGCATGGATTCTTTTGTCCCTCCCTGCTGGCTGTCGGGCCTTCTGGAGAAAGGATTAAACCCAAGTCCAGCTCCCGGGAGCCATAGCCTCGTATCCTTGGAGCCATAGGCATGCTATGATCTGCTGCCCTAGGTAGAGGGGACACCCAAGTGGTGTATGTGACAGTGGCCACAGCTTTGGAGAGGGCAGCCAGTCTGTCTGGAGACCCCGAAGGGAGGGTTTCTGTCTGTCGAGCCGAATGTCTGAGATTTCCTGCTGGCTGTTTTAAGTAGCATATAGCCATGCCTGGGAAGTCAGCTGATTCACGGGCTCAATTCTGGCCCTCCTTTCCGTTGTCTGGTCCTAACCTGCCTTTCCTGGAGCCATCTTCAGATGCCCATGTAATGTTCCAGCTCTTCCTCTGAGTCTTGGTCAGTGCTCCTCCTATCCCCATACCTTCCTGAGGGATATTTCTGCACATCATATCCCAGTCACACGATCTTGTCTGCCGGTTAACTCTGCTTGTCCACATGGTCCTCTTTCCTCAAATACCCTCCCCCATGCCTGTGCGCTCCTCCAGCTGGTTCATTGTCTCCATACCCTCTGTGAATGGGCTTGCTTTATATTTTTCTCGGAGAGTCTAGAAAATTAAATAGCCTAGAAAGAGCTGTAGTGACAAGTTCTGACAGCTCGATGCTCTGTCCCTTTTCCTAGCTGAAGCTTGAGTGGCCCCTCCCTGGCCACCTTGAAGGTGAGAGTCTTTGTGCCCTGGTGCGCCCCTGTGTGGCCATAGGGGGAGAAGCAGGCTTGGTTCTATGACTCCTTCACACAGCCTGAGGAACTTTGTTACTCTGGCCAAGGTGGAATTCCATTCAACACACAATGCAGTTTGTCCCCCAGAAACAGCAAGTGTCTTGGCTGGAGCCTAGTTTAGTCAGCAGAGTGTTTGCCTGACATGCACAAGGACCTGGTTTAATGGCTAGCACAGCAAGCAAAACTAGCATTACCACCGAAAGCACACCCTACTGGACCCTGCGGGTTTCAGTGCTGTCCCGACACGGGGAGTGGCAGGTGTGAGGATCCTTCCTTGTCATAGGTAGCCAGGAAGGCAGGACTGCGGGACATGGACATAATGCCATTCAGAGGATGGGGATCCCCGAGGGTCGGGAGTGAAGGGAGGGCAGAACTTTGCTATTTGCATCTGAACACACTTTCTCTTGGCCGCCTCCTCACACTGGGGCCACCTGAAGAAATTCCAGAACTTCGGCGTGGTATCAGGCTCCTCCAGGCCCGCTTCTGTTCTAACTCCGTCCTCCTAGCTGGTATTGCAGCTGGACCAGCCTTTCTGCTTGCTCCCAATTAGAAGTTCTCAGCAGAGGCGGTCCAGCCAGCATGAGAGGTCTCTGATCAGAATACACGTTCTGGAGCGCCCCCTGTGTGTGCTGTGTGGACTCCTGCTTCGCCACCGTTTCAGAAGACAGCAGCGACCACTAGGGTGGTCATCTTCTCTTGCTGCTCTCTAAACATCACAGGACGCGGATTTCCCCCTGATTAAATAGACACATAGGCCTGTCTTTATTTTCATACATCTGGATGGGGAAGTATGTCTTGGGTGTGGTTTCTAAATCGGATGGTGTAAATTCAAAGCACGGCGGGTGAGTTAGAGCAAAGCGTATCCACTCCTATGAAAGCAGTGTGATAAAATTCTTTACTTTATATGCTAATTTTAAAGATTAACTTTTTACGAAAAGCAAAGCGTGAGCTGGAATTCAGAGCTTATGGGTGAGCTGAGGTATGTGTAGCGCATCATTGACGTCGTGGTTTCTCCTCCAGGACTTAGCCCATTGCGTCATTCTTGGTTAGTGGGTATGGGAATGATGCTGGCTGCTGGCTGTTAATACAGGATTTCAAAGGACCAGGATGGGACCATTGTGAGTCTGTCTTCTGTAGAGCAAAATGAAAAGGGGTGTAGGTTCTAATTGAGCAATGCTGGTGAGTTAGGGGTACTGGTGAATTAGGGGTGTTGGTATGTTAGGGGTACTGGCGAATTAGCAGTGATTTTGGGTTGGGGTACTGATGAATTAGGGGTGCTTGTGGGTTGGTGGGTTAGGGGCATAGGTAAATTGAGTATTGAGGGCTTCACTGCTCATGCTGCTTCTAGTGTTTTGGGGTTCCACATTTGTAGTATTCCACTATTTGTAGACATCCCAAGGATTCCGGAAGAACTGACATGGCTCTACAAGGCCTGGGTGAATTTATAGCTTCATTCCAAAAGACATTGCTTCCCATAGAACAGTTGGCCAGAGGAGCCTCTTCCTGCTGGCCTTGGGCTGTGATCCACGGTGGGGTGAATCATGGGGAGGTCTCTACTTGGGAATGAACTCCTAGGCCCCATCCTCTATGTTGTGGGTAGCTGTTGGTGGAAGATGGCCTTGTGTGTCTGCAAGGCAGCCGCAGCTCCCAGTGTGGCGGGAACTCAGTGGAGCGCATGAGCTGAGCGTGTGTTTGTGTGTGTGTGTGTGTGTGTGTGTGCGTGTATGTGCACGTGCATATTCACACCAGGGCCTTGGAGCCCGTACCCTGGCTGGATCCCCGTGGCTCTTGGCTTTCACGTTATCTTCTGACCCTGGAAATAAATGCCACATGTACTTTGAACCCGGGAAGGTCCGCTCTCCACCCTCTTTTGAGAAACGTGAGACGGGAGATTGAAAGTCGCCAGCGGCTCTCGGGCAGGGAGTGCTTTGGTGAAGACACACTGGAGCCTGGGCTGGGCAGCGTCCTGAGCAAGCGCTTTTGGCAGCTCCGGGGCCTCCCTTCCAGGTTTTCTTTTGTTCTTTTGGGCTGGACCCAGCTTCCATACCCCCCTTGTATCAGGTGGTGGGGAAGGTGCTTCTGGGGTCCTATGTTTTCTATCTAAAGACAGGGCTGAGCTCCACGGGCTCGTTGCCTCTGGTTATATGATCCACGAGCTCACCTGGGACAGCACACACATTTTCCACTCTCCCTCCTCCCCTCTCCCGCCTCCCCTAGGTAAGAGAACAGGCTACCTGTCTTGTCCTGGGGAGGGTATGAGAAAGAGATGACCCCTCTCCTAGTCTCTCTGGATGCTTATAGAAGGAGCCTGGCCTATGCATGTGTCATTGCCTGAAATCCCTCCTATAACGCAAGTGCCTAGTGCCCAAGGGGGCCTGAATGAGTGCCACACTCATGAGTGACACAGCTAGGCTGAGCCCCAGAGCACTTTGCTCTTTGCTGCCCCCTTGAGAGTGAGTGGCGGTAGCGCAGAAGAAGGCCGGGGGAAGCTCAGAAGCAGAAGAGGCTGCGCACCTGCTGTTGGCTACTCCTGACTGCTCCCTGCTGACCATCCTGTCCTCTGTCCTTCCTTTAGAGGGGCTGCCCCAGGGTCTCTTGACACATACAAACTCCCTGTATTTCCTGCCTCAGAGGTTTGTCTGTTGGCTCCAGCTGTGTTTTCACAAGTGTGCTTGGCCAAGTGTGACTGCTTATTAAATGAGAAAAGCCGCTTGTGCTGCCAAAGACACATGTTTAGGAAGTGCCTGGTTAAAACGAGCTAAACAGGTTTCTTTCCTGAAGGGTTTCCCAGAGCCTACCGCATGCTGATGTGTGGAATAGATTTCTAAGAGGTAGGAGTTACAGCCCAAACATGGAAACTGAGTGTAAGGAAAGGCAGCTAGATCCAACACAGAACCTGAAATCCCGATGGGCTGGTGAGCTTTGCTGGAGAAAGGCACTTGCTGCGGAGCCTTGTGGCCTGAGTTTGAGCCCCCTTACCCATGTGGTGGAAGGACAGACTTCATCCCTAAAGGTTTGCTCTTACCTTCACATGTGCACCGTGGCACATGCGTGCTCACATACGTACACACATACACACAAATGAATGTAAAATGATGAAGATGAAACTCCGTCAGATCCTTTCTCTGGTGCCTGTGCGTGCGAGCGTGTGTTTTCTGCATCTTTGCGTAGCCACATTTTTTTTAATTTCCTTCACTTTTCTCATGTCTTTTTATTTTTAAAAATTGTAGTTATATATAATATATAGATTGTATATATGATATACCATAATGCACATGTAATATGCATATTATATATATGCACACATATATGCCATTTTCAAGCTGGGGCCAGAGAGCTAGTACTTGCCTTGCAAGCATGTCTAGAATTTGGATTCCAGCATCCACATAGCAAGGCAGTCATCCTATGCAGGTCTATGACCCCTGCTCCCAGGGAACTGGAGATGACTGGGGCTCGAAGACTTCCAGCCTAACTGAGCAAATACGTCCCAGGTTCAGGAAGAGACCCTGTCTCAGAGGAATAGGTGGAGAACAGTAGGTGACATTTCAGACACACACACACACACACTTGTACACACGCGCACACACACATGCACACACGTACACACGCACACATATGTACACACGCACCTTTCATACATGTTGCCATCTCACCATTGTTAAGTACCTACACAGCTCAGCATCATCTCCCAGATTCATGTTGTACTGTAGCCATCGCCCCTGTCAACCTACAGAACTCTTCCTATTGCAGAGTCAGACTCCTGTGCCCACTAGACATGTCTCCATCATCCACCCTCAGCCCCTGCCCCACCCCCCAGCTGTGGCTGTGTGGATCTGACTGTGGTGGGTCCCGCCGGTCAGTGCAGTACTCTGGGAAGTGGATAGCTACATTTTTGCTAACCCTCATTCTTTTTTCAATGTTAATATTTTAAATATCGGTATGTCTTGTCTTTATCAACAGTGAACAACACATTGATTATTAATGTGCTTCAACTTCTGACAAATACTGGTTTTGTGATAAACCAACCATGAAATAGTATCTTTTCCCCATGTGCCTTCAAACCCAGAAACTCATTTTGCTTTTGTCTCATTTCAATGTTGTAGATATCGACATATTTACCTTTCTGTATGTCATCAGACTTATTATTGAAACTGGAGTTCACTATTGTTTATACATTGTTGGTAAGAGTTATTTTACATCCAGTGCAATACATAACATACAGTATGCCATTTAATGAATTCTAGTAAAATACATAGTAAAAAAATAAGTTTTCTCTTGTTAAAGTGCTTTTTTTTAAAAAAAAATGTTTTTATTGAGCTATATATTTTTCTCTGCTCCCCTCCCTGCCTCTCCCCTCCCCTTCAACCCTCTCCCATGATCCCCATGCTCCCAATTTACTCAGGAGATCTTGGCTTTTTCTGCTTCCCATGTAGATTAGATTCATGTATATCTTTCTTAGGGTCCTCTTGGTTGTCTAGGATCTCTGGGATTATGATTTATAGGCTGATTTTTCTTTGCTTTATTCCTAAAAGCCACTTATGGGTGAGTCCATGTGATAATTGTCTTTCTGGGTCTGGGTTTCCTCACTCAATATGATGTTTTCTAGTTCCGTCCTTTTGCCTGCAAATTTCAAGATGTTGTTATTTTTCCTTGTTGTGTAGTACTCCGTTGTGTAAATGTACCACATTTTCCTTATCCATTCTTCAGTCGAGTAAACCCTCGTTCTTTTGGGTTCCTTTTACCCACCTTTTTCTCCACTTCTGACCCATGAGACGGAGACTTTCAGCTCTCTTGTTTACATTTAATAGACAGAGTTACTGAGACCCTCACACCCATGACTCCTTTATCACCAACTACAGAAATGGAAGTAGACACAGTGCCATATCATCCCCCCCTCCACCTCCCCGACATCCTCCCAGAGAATGAACTCACGCTTAGAGAGATGAACTGGCTGACCAGGGTTGCAACAAGAGCCATACATAAGATCTGAATCCGCTCCAGCCCCACGCTGCCAAGGCCCAGGGCCGCAAACAAGGCATCGCGCCATCTGTCAGGCTGAGATTTTGGCGTTCTGACAGCCACAGGAGACACAGCCTGGTGAAAGACAAGACCTCCTTTGCTTGAAACTTTGAGTGATTTCAGATCTTTTCAAATAGAGAGATAATGAGGCTTGAGGGATTTGTTTTAAGGAACTGGCTCACAGCACCGTCGTCGGGGCTGCACCCTGCAGGTCAGCAGGGTAGACAGCTACCAAAGTCACACAAAGTCAGGAACAACTGACTTTGTTAGCCTTATCTAAACAAAGCAAAACAAATCTTAGAGAACCGTTTAGAGCACGCTGATGTTTGATCAGGTAATTTGTGCATCTCGGCCTCTCCAGGTTGAAATAATGAAATTAACCCCTCTCTCCTCACATGCCTTTCATACCTGTGAGAGTGTTGAGGCCAACAGAGCTGGGGGAGCCCTTTCTGTGCTTAGGAAGTGGTCAGAGCGAAGCCTAACTTACTGAGGGTTGCTTCATAAAAACACAGTGTAAAAGATACTTAGAGGTGACAGTGTGAGTGAGGCCCAGGGGGTCTGGGGAGATTTCCTGGTAGGGCCTGAGGAAAAATGGACAGGACACAGAGGTTCGGGGGTAGAAGGGTACACAAGACTTGGGAACCAGAGTAGACCAGAGGATGTGGGGAAGCAGAGTAGAATAGAGGATGCTGGGAACCAAAGTAGATCAGAAGGATGCAGATAACTCAGTTGGTTTTCTCCAGACTGTGCATCCTAAGTCAGAAAAAGGTGCACCCCCGTATTAAACACATGCAGACCGTTAGATCGTGTCTTTAGTGCCTGAACAGGGCACTCTGATAACTTCCTATAGCACTTCTTTTGGTGGTGGCGGCAACTTTGTCAGTGGGTTTTTTAACTGTTGGTTGGTTGTTCGGTTTCGTGGAGACAAGTGTAACCGAAGCTGGCCTTGGCCTTGCTGTAGACGAGTATGACCTTGAACTCCTGATTCTTCTCCTGTCTCCGGGGTGCTAAGATTGCAGGCATGCCCACCGTGCATGGTTTATATTTATGGTGCTGGGACTCAACCCATATGGCCTTGTGCACGACAGGCAAGCGTTCTCCCAGTGGAGTCACATCCCACAGCCTTCATATAGCATCTTTATTACATTATCTATCATCTGGGGACA
This sequence comes from Microtus pennsylvanicus, assembly GCF_037038515.1. Classification (NCBI taxonomy): domain Eukaryota; kingdom Metazoa; phylum Chordata; class Mammalia; order Rodentia; family Cricetidae; genus Microtus; species Microtus pennsylvanicus. Next base: position 28,723,736 of record NC_134593.1, on the reverse strand, counting down.
GGCGCGTAGGCCGAAAGCACCGTAGCATTTTACACAAGGTTAAACATTCATGAATGTTGGTGTCCTTAGTGGGGGACTCCAGGGTCAAGTCCCCCACAGAGACTGGGGGTAAGCGTCTGTCCATATTAGCTCTCCTATTCATACCGACTTTCTGTCTCCCGCAGACACGAATGCAGAGTTTGCATCCAGATCCCAGAGCCCAGTATACAAGCATCTATGGCGCCCTCAAGAAGATCATACAAACGGAAGGCTTCTGGAGGCCCCTGCGGGGCCTGAACGTGATGATGACAGGCGCAGGGCCTGCACATGCCATGTATTTTGCCTGCTACGAAAACATGAAAAGGACATTAAATGACGTTTTCAGCCACCAAGGAAACAGCCACCTCGCTAATGGTATTTTGAAAGCGTTTGTGTGCAGCTAGGAAGCTCTCTTCTCTTCAATGTTTGCTCCCTGGGTCTTCTTCCTCCCCAGGACCCAGCAGCCTTCGTCTCTTCGGCAGCTTGCTCAGGAACAGAGAACTCTAGGGTCACGTGATTGCACACGCGCACACACATACACACGCACTCGTAAACATGTTTTATTCATTCCCTCTTTCTCTGGGGGAAGCTGGTGGTAGAGGTGTTTTGGTATTTATTGTTGTGTGGGCTTTTTTTTTTTCTTACAAAAACCACTCAAAACAATTAATGATCAGTCATAGGAAAAAAAATCTTTTGAATGCTGGATTGCAAACCAAACAAAACACAGAAAAGGACAGCTTCTTTGAGACTATTTAAGAACTGGTCCAACAGGTCTCTCCAGCCCCAGGATCTAACTAAGTTTGGAAAGGTCAAGACGGTTTATGCCGACAGAGGACTTGTCCACAGCAGAAGGCCTTCCCCGCTTTAAGCTGCAGGAGATTCGGGCCTTTGACCCCCCCAGCCTCCTCCGTGTGTCTGAGTCGCATCTTTCTGCAAGCCAGGGCCGAACTAGTTTCCTGTGGTTGATCTGGGAGAGGGGAGGGGGTGGCTGGGAACTGGGCGTCTGAGGGTAACTCATGTGAGTCAGGAACCAGGTCGGGTGGTACGTGGGGCGGGACTTTAATGGGCTTTTCAGTGGGTGAGACAGGACTGTGGATAGCAGGCAACATAAGGTATGTTTACTTTGACATCATCCATTTTGAGGCATTGGAGGAATGGATGTGACCATCAGTAAAGCTCGCCAGAACAGAATAGCATCCCTTCCATCAGCCACCCTTAGAAACAAGCTTCCTTGGCTACTTTGGTGACTTGGCTTTTCAGCTGCTGATCATGACCAAGCGCCACGCCCTCGTGCGTCTCTGAGGCGGTACTTACAGGCCCAAACCGCCTTCCGTAATGGCTCAGCTCTTTGAAGGAGACTGTCTGCCCAGTGCTATCCCTGTAGCAGTGTGCCAGATCCTATGGTCACTGGCCCCTTTCTGGGGTCTGTGTGTGCAGCTGGCAGGAGCCGCTAGGTGCCTTCCTGGTCATTGTAACTGGCAGGCAGCTGCGCAGCAGCGGGAGGCACTAGGAAGCCAGAAGCAGAAATTGCAGGGCCGGTTCAGGCTTTCAAAGCCAGGCCGGGAGAGACCTTAGATGAAGATCACTCACAGGTCCAGTCCTAAGCGTGCTTGGACTTCAGTTAAGGCAGCCAGTCATATGCGTGATGCTATCCCCATCAGTAGCCTCAGAGATTTCTCTGTACCGAAAGGCTCAAGACAAGAGAATCAAAGTCTAGGCAAAGTGTGGTTTCTGGGCTCCAACCTTTCCCACGGTTGACTTACAAGGAAAGGAAAGGTCTTCGAGATGTGTAGAACAGACGCCCTGGTCCTTGGTGTAACTCAGCATTCCTACCTCCGCTTTGGGGTTTTAAAGTTTGCTCACCTTGGGCTGAGCCTCTCGCTAATCAGTTTTGAGCCTTAGAAAGCTAAGTTCATCTGACCGTAAGTTCAAGGAACTTTCCGGGGCACCTGGAGTCAGCAGTTGATTTTCTGGAGTTTGTTTTGCAGGGATAGCTGGGAGTATGGCCACCCTACTCCACGATGCAGTAATGAATCCAGCAGAAGGTAATGTTCCACGGCTCCAGGGAGGGACAGTGGGGGACAGGTGGAGAGGCCGGAGGAGCTGGGGGCAGGAAGGTGGGCAGGGGCTCACTTCATTGGCCTGCAGGAAGATTGCATTCTTTATACATTACTGGGAGGTCTCAGGAAAGCCAGGGAGCCCTGGGGTTCTAAGCGCTTCCTGCCATGGAAACAGCTAAGCAGAGCTGTTTGCCTACTTGGCAGCATCCTCGGAGAAGTTAGAAACTACTCTTCAGGCCCTGCCCCAGGCCCACTGGGGCAGAATCCTTGGGGATGCTTTGCATGGTTTTCAGTACAGCACAACCTATGTGTTCAAGGGCGTGCTCAGCAAACACATATACGCGTCGGACACTTTGCATGTTTAAGGGCGTGATCAATAAGCACATATACACATCAGACACTGTTCGTTCTTTCCAATCACAGATGTAGGGGAATTGTTTCTATCTCATTCACTGTGGGTTGTATCACCCACCCACTTCAATACAGAATCTAATCGTACAACCCAGGATGCCCCGGAACTCCCCTGAAACCCAGGCTTGCCCAAACTCCAAACCTTCCTGCCTTAGCCTTTTGAGCACTGGGATTATTGGCATATATACATCACCACACCTTTGATTTGTAATGATTATAGAACATTTTAAGAAAAAGTGAATAATATAGAATTATTCCCCCTATGTACCTCTAAAATTAACATGTGGCCATTTTGAGGGGGGCTACCTTTTCTTACTCTTTTATTTGGGGGGTCCTCATAAAATAGGGCAGTACTTATAACCCACTTGTTGTCCTTACACATACTTCCGTCATCTCTGACTGATTCCTAGGTTTCAGTACTATGTAAGGAGATGCTGTATGATGTCCCCTAGGGCATAATGCCAAGGAAAAGGTCTTCATGTGTTTGCTGCAGACTTTTCTTTCCTGCTTCTTTTGATGTACAGTTACTTGAATCTGTGGATACAGAATCATGGTGTAGAGAGATTGACTAGCTGTATATATCTTGGGATTTGTTCTTTTTTTAAAAAGCTGCTCACACAGGGACCCGACAACGACAGTTACATGGTCAAGGTTAAGTAAGCAGAGTTTACTTAAACAGTACTTTTGTTTGTTTTTGTAACCCAGGCCGGTCTTGAAATCTCTATCCCCCTATCCCAGCCTCCAGGTTTCTGGGATTCATTCTAAGTAAATGCTACTACACCTGGATGTTTGTATTTTTTAAAGAAATAATTATGTCTGTGGGTGTTTTGTTTGCATGTATTTATGTGTGCCTGGTACCCAGAAAAGGGTATGGTATCCCCTGGAACTGAAGTTACAGACAGTTGGGAGCCTCTTTGTTGGTGCTAGGGATCAAATGTGAGTCCTCTGGAAGAGCAGCAAGTGCTCTTAACTTGAACCATCTCTACACGCACACACACGCACGCACGCATGCGCGTGCTCGAGCGCACGAGGCTCATCTCCCTTGCCCACTTGGCTTTACTCTTGACTCAGTTGGGTCCCTGTTTAAAGATGGACCGCATCATGAGGATGCTCTAGGCCGTGTGCAGGTGCCGTCCAGACTTTAGGGAACGCACTTCATTTTCTCTGGTCCTATGAACCATTTGCTTATTTTGTCTTAAAGCCAGGATCTGCACTAGGGGATGCCATTCAGCTTGGACAGATGTAATTCTAGTGTTGTCCCAGGTGAACTCTGATACAGATTAGAATCAGAGAAGTCAGGGATACTTTTGTTTTGAGACAAGATCTCACTATGTAGTCCTGGCTGGCCTGGGACACCCTGTGTAGACCAGGCTGGCCTTGAGCTCATAGAGAGCCACCTGTTTTGTTCCCCCTAAGTGCTGGAATTAAAGGCATGTGCCAGCAGGCTCAGCTCAGGGACACTCTTAATAGATGGGCCAAAGACAGGTCAGGGAGATGGAGATATTCGTGGCCAATGTGTAGGCGGCTAGGACCTGGGGATCAGGTTGTCTGATTGAACCTCAAGTGAATGCCTGATTTGGGGGTAACCTCTCATTCGAACGTCAGACAGGAAATTATTTAGATGTATGCACTTCCTGGCACAGGGTCCCGGTGGTAGCAATGAAATGAAGTTGAGGCAGGTTGCCTGGAGCTGGCCCTCCACGGCTTCTTGGCTGGGGCTGTATGTGTGCTGTCTTGGTCCCTGTCACCAGTGTGCGTTCTAACATGCTGTTTCTCTTTATTGGTCGGTTTCCCATTCCACTCCCATCTGGGACTGGAGGGCCAAACCAACCACCTGCCTGTCGGTTGCTCCTCCCGGCCCGGACACAGTGGTGAAGCAGCGTTTACAGATGTACAACTCGCAGCACCGGTCAGCCCTCAGTTGTATCCGGACGGTGTGGCGGACCGAGGGGTTGGGGGCCTTCTACAGGAGTTATACCACCCAGCTGACCATGAACATCCCCTTCCAGTCCATCCACTTCATCACCTACGAGTTCCTGCAGGAGCAGGTCAACCCTCTCCGGAACTATAACCCCCAGTCTCACATCATCTCAGGAGGCCTGGCCGGTGCGCTGGCTGCAGCTGCCACCACCCCGCTGGATGTCTGCAAGACCCTCCTCAACACGCAAGAGAACATGGCGCTCTCCCTGGCCAATGTCAATGGCCGGCTGTCGGGCATGGCCAACGCCTTCAGGATGGTATACCAGCTCAACGGCCTCACTGGCTATTTCAAAGGTCTCTACGCGCGAGTCATCTACCAGATGCCTTCCACCGCCATCTCCTGGTCCGTCTATGAGTTCTTCAAGTATTTCCTTACGAAGCGGCAGCTGGAGAATCGAACTCTGTACTAAAGGAACGGGCAGTGGGAAGTGGTTCCAGCATCTTTTGTTCCTGCCTCATCCCCTTGTCTTCACACCCAGGCCCTGTCCTACAGGGTGCTTGCGCCGGGCCCTTCATTCCCTGGTGCCCTAGGAAGGGAAGGACCAGCCTCCACTGCTCAGAAGGCTGGCTGTGGGGACACCCCGGGTGGTGGTAGGTGGGGAAAACTTGGGAAGGAGAGTGAGAAGTTGCTCTTTCTCCTCCCTCCTCGAGAGGAATGTAGCCTTTCTGCATCCCTGTGGCCTCCTCCCTAGATCTTTCGATCACGCCGCAGAGGAGCGCAATGACCCAGTAAGAAGAGTTCATATACATAAAAAGGACCATTACCCAGTCTAAAATAGGTGGATAATGTTTATCCTTTATTTTTCTACATAGAGATTTTTGAAATTGTGTGTGCTTGTGTGTGTGTCCATAAATAGTATTAGAGTTGGGATGATATACCTGTTTTTGTTTTTTTTTTTTTCTAATAAGAGGGTTGAATTCTTCCATCATAGGAAGTAAAACAGAACAAAACAAAACAGGAAAAAAGGCACCAAAGTAATAAACGGCTTGCTGTGGCCTGGAGTTGTGTGCGTCACCCCTCCCAAGGGAGTTTAACTTGAATGTAAAAATAATAAATACAAAGTTTATATTTTGAATTTTCTCTTTTCATGGGGGAAAAAGGTACGTTGAAAACAAGTCAAAATAATGATCTATCACTTGGAGCTTTTTTTTAAAAATTCTTTTTAAACAGACAACAAAAAGTCACCTGTGTGTGCCTTTCTGTCTTTCCTGAAAGTTCCAGGACCGAAGCTATGGCCCTGGAGCATTTGCCTCCGTCTGTGGACACAGCCGTACAGTACTAAGCATGCTGGTTGTCCACTCTGTAGGGTAGGGGGCCCAGGAGCATAAGAATGTCTGGCCTTCACCTTTCCCGAGAGTGATGTGAGCGTGTGCCCCCCCCATCAGCACTTAGCATTGGATTCGCCATCATTTGCCTAGCAAATTAGTGGGCCGACTCCCGCCTTGGTCTTAGGACTGATTTCTGTAGCGACCTCAGTCTCAGGCACTTCAGCTAATTGGGTCGTCATGTGTTTTTATCAAAGTCACCTCTTAACCCAGTTCCCCTGCAGTCTAGGGATTTTTGAAAATCCCAGCTGAACTATTTCTGGCACTCATCTGTCCCCTGCCCTGTTGTAGCCTCGGGTCTTGCCCATCACAGCCTCTCACAGCACTGAGGCCGGCCTTCCAGCCTGGACTGCACTGCTGGAGCCTGCTAGGACCCTCTCTCTCTGCCTCTCCAGAGCCGCTCAGCGGCCTTGGCTCCTCCTGTGTCACTTGAGAGCCTATGTCCTCTCTGCTCTGGTCGATCATCTCTGAGAGAACACACAAGCCTGTGTCTTCTAGTCTGTCACTCTCAGGAGAGGACAGAATGGTCTCAATGTCCCTCTTCCAGCTTGTCTATGAATGAGCAGGGGACACACTGGCGTTTTTACTTCCTTGGCCCTGGTCTCGTTTGGAAGCCATGGCTAGCATGCCCCTTCTCACTGGGGAAGCATGGACCTTAAGTTCCTGTGGCTAGGTGCCACTGCCTGGGAAAAATTCAGCTTGAACTTGGAGACTTTTCGTCTTGGGGCCACACATCACCCAGTGCCCTTGGGCACAGGTTTTGATTTTGTCCACTAACTGAGAAGTTAGATGATGGTCATCTGTCTTCTTTTTTTCTGATCAGAAGGAGGAGAGAGCCACCTCGAGTACTTACAAGTTCTCCATGAGGGCTTGGTGGCTGGCTGCTGAGCTGTCATACCACAGGGTGATAGGTTTCTGTGCTTGCTGGTGTCTGAGGCTAACTGGAGCCCTTTTATCACTGATGATGTTTCTGCTGTCCCCCTGCTAGTGTTGAGTGGTGTTAAATATAAATGGAAGGGGGAATCTAGAGTAAAATTGAAGTCAAGTCTGAAACATTCCTACCACACCCTGTGGTCCATCTGGTGACGAATCCTGCTGCAAAAACAATATTCCTGTTGGGTTTTCTTTACAGCTACCTTCTTCTGGAATAGCCTCTGTGGCCAGGGCCATGTAAGATGGAGAAGTAAGACCCGGACTTAGCAACTCTGTGTGGGCTTAAGGTCCAGGGGTCCAGTCCTCACTGTCGCCTCCTTGTGGTGATGGGCGGATTTACAGGGAGACAGCTTTTTAACCAGCCCTGCCCACCCAAGCCATCACAGGTTGAGCAAGTGAAAGGTGGTTAAAAGTTGTGAAACCCTAAACAAACGTGTTTCTCACTCCTCTAGGGGTTACGTTGTCCCCTCTCACCCTTTGCTCCAGGGTTGGCATTGTCCGCCCTCCGGGCGCATTAATGGCCTGCGTATTGTGATTTTTGACATCGCAAAGATCTAAATAGGAAAATGCTTCCCCTGTCCGGTGGCCAGGTTAATAGAGTTATCGGCATCTTTGGAGTGACTCCCAAGGATGGACCATGTGACCTGGTGCACTGTTAACACTTTAGCTGTGTGTGTGTTCTCATGATCAGGCCTCATGACAGTCAGCCACTTAATAGATGAGTGTTAATTTATTATAGAGTAAAACATTGATCTTTAAAAATGGGAATGTTCTTAATTCATGACTATTTTTTTAATTGGAATAACTATAATTACTTTTATGTGTGCTTGTGTGTGTCCCCCCCCCACTATGTCTTACAGCCATCCTCCTCCGAATGTCACCCCAAGGCTGTATCTCCCAACACACTGCTATGCCAGTAAGGTTCTATTTAACTTTATTTATGGGTGATTGTGTCTGTAAAGAACAGATGTGCCGCCGCCAGTCCCACACTGTGGGATAAGAGTGGCCCAGTGTTATTCTCTGAATGTCTTTAAAATGCCTGTGGTCAAGATTGTTTTCGCCTTGTGACTTCTGAGCACGGGGAGCTGCAGTGTGTTCCCATGTGGGGGTGTCTGCTGTGCTGCTACCGTTGTAACACTGGAGCTGGAGAAAATAAAGCATTGTTCTGGAAAGCGTCGTGGACTCTTTGTGAACACAGGGGCGGGAGAGTGGTCGTAGAGGAGACTGCTAGACAGGGAACTAGCCCAATGGACTGCAGATCACCACCTTGTCAGCAGAGGGCGCCCCTGTACATCACCATAACAGAGGGTTCTCCTGTACATAGATCACATTAGCTGGAGGTCTGCCTTTATTCTTTTTCCCTTTTTTTTTTTTAAATTTATGTGCATTGGTGTTTTGCCTGCACATATGTTTGTTTGAGGGTGTTGAGTGCCCTGGAACTTGAGTTTTAGACAATTGTGAGTTGCCATGTGGGTGCTGGGAGCTGAACCTGAGTCCTCTTGAAGAATAGTCAGTGCTCCCTCCTAACTGCCCAGCCATCTCTCCAGCCCCTCTTGCTTACGTTGAACACCTGGAGGACTGTGACTTTTCTCTGCGTATACCTCCGTGGAGAGTCAGCTGGGAACCTCTTTCAGAAAAAGCCCCAATTGGCCAGAGTCCACACTCCCAAACCACAGCCAAAGCCAGAGAGTGGAACTTTCCCAAGAGGAGCAAGCGAAGAAGCCTGAAAGGAAAATGTTTGCTTTGAGAACCCTGGACGCTGCCCACAGAGTCAAGGTCAGTATGACTGCTGAGTCCCTACGAAAGGTATAACGTTAGAATGGAGGCTGAGCCTGGGGTCCAGCCGTGGACACAGGTGCCAGGTGGGCAAAGGTGCTGGGCAAAATGCGTGGGTAGCAACTTTCTGTCTTTGCCCACAGCCAACTCTGAACTCCTCAAAATTACCTCATGGCAAGCTTGTAGCTGGTGCGTTTTGATACGGGGTGTGGTGGAGTGGGTTCAACCCATTCTTCTCCGTGCCTGGATAAACTGAGCCAGCAAATATGCAGTAACTGCTGATAACAGAATCCACGCTGGAGCTGTAGGACGGATGTGAAAGATGTCCTACCCTCAAAGACCCTGAAACCCAGACTGCAAAGACAGCCAGGCCTGTCATCCCAGCTACCTAGGAGCCAGGAGCTGACAAACTCAAGGCCAGCTAAAGTGCCTATTCTTGGTGAGGACCTGCGTTCAGTTCCCAACACTGTGGGTGACTGACAACCCTAGCTTCAGGGAGTCTAATGCTTCTGACCTCCATTGATTTTGGCACTTAGGTGTAATACACATAATGGGAAATAATTAAAATAATTTTTAATGTTTAAAGGGGACTAAGTTAGGCTGAGTGGCAGAGTGTTTGCCTAACACGCACGGGAGATTCTGGCTTCAGTCCCTACCACCAAAAGGCAAGATAAGGGACTTTCTTATTGACACACTTTAGTCCCCATTCTCCAGGATGGCAGTGGAGGAGGTTGCTATGGAAGTTACATGCAGTGCAGAACCTCTTTATCTCCTGGACGGCCATCCCAGCCTGAGGTGACTACGGTGCTTGGGCCTGGCTCACCGGTGCTCACGCTGCATCTTTTCCTGTGCAGAGACATTAGGCTGGACCTCTGCAATCTGCTCCAGTAGGTCTGTGTTCACCACAGAAACTAGTAGTTTCTGCAGATCTCGGCTTCTGCTTTCCTGAGAGCTGGCAGTGTATCAGCACATGTTCGGTGTGTAGTAACATTTTGTGGAGAAAGATAAAGCTTTGGGGTCCTCTCTAGAACACCCATAATTCCTGCCTTAAAGAGTTCTAAAAGGAAGGGTTTTCTTTTTCCTCAGCTCGGATCTCCTGTTGTGATTTTTTAGTGGGTTAACGACTCTTCTGGGAAGACCTTAAGGGGCCAGGGCCTCGGGGAGAATGTCATCCTAATACTGAACACAAGACTCAGGTGTGTGTGTGTGTGTGTTGGGGGCGGCAGGGGAGGAGAGGAGGAATATTAAAGGGGCTTGCTCACTCCTGAGAGGGAGGGAGGGACGGAGCAGAGAGATGAGAAAGGAGTATGTCTGGAACTTTTGGTGTAATCCCCCCACTTCCCTTCCAGGTAGGCTCCACCTCCCAAAGATTCTGCCACCTCCAAAGAAAGCCGAAGATTAAGTGTTTAAACACTTGTGCCTGTTGGAGACATTTCACACCCAAACCATAGTATTGCTCTTGCAAGAAGCTTGACCCTTAGGTAGCAGGTTATGGGGTGATGCTGAAGGTCTTTGGAAGTCACAGGGTGAGTGGGGTTGGTGGGCATCCTAGGTAGTTTGGTGTCATAGTGAAATTTCCCAGAAGGATGGCTAAGAGTCGGGCCAAGAAGATTGGAACGAAATGCTAGAATCTGAGATTCAGTGGAGATTTGGGGGGTGGGACTATAGTGCTGGCTGAGAAACACTCATGAGGGCAAGGAGGCCCTCACCAAAATGATCAACAAGAGGTGATACCAGACCCTCTCCAAGTAGCTGTGCCTCAGTGTTCACAGAGCACCTGAAGCCAGTGAAGAGAACAGAGTGGCTGGGAACTGTGAGTGACCTGGGAAGGGCAGAGAGATAGGAACCAAGCTAAAGAGAGGGCCAAGTGTTCCCCATGCACAGAGAGAACCACCAAGGGAAGGCCTTGGAGCTCAGCTCCTCAGCTGCCACCTGCTGATCCTGGCCGCCACTTGTCGATCTTGTAATCCCACTGAGTGCTGGGATTACAGGCATGCACCACCACCTGTTTTGAAAAGCTTTTCACTTGAGAGAAATACATGTGGCTGTAGAAATGATTATTTTAAAATTATCCCATATTCATGTCCCATGTGTCCTGAGTAGGGTAGGGAGGTCACAAGAACATGGAAGGGATAGAGGTGGAGGGAGAAATGGGCGGGGGGGAGCACAAAACATTTTTTTCAAAGCTATTATAGTGGTACCTAATGTATATTGACTAAAATATATAATTTAGATATATTTTATGTGTATAAATATTTTTGCCAGCATGTATATATTACATTACTTGTGTTCCTGATACCCTTAGAAGTTAGAAGAGAAAGTTGGCATCCCTAGAAATGGAGTTATGAATGTTTATGAGTCATCTTTCCAGTCCCATATTCTGATTTTAAAAAATGACCAGAAACCCTCATTTGACCAGAAGTGCTCATGAAAATAAAATCGACTAATAAAATACTTTATAAAAGGATTCATCACCATATTCTGCTGAATTTGTATAGTGTTCTAAAACTGAATTCTTTTTTTTTTTCATGAAAATGTTCTGAACTGTCCATATCTTGGATTACTTCATATAGCCGAGTTGCTGGACGATCCCTGAGATGTCACACAATAAAATCGTATTGCTCCCAGTTTTCATGGCAATGTCTGGAGTGTCGTCGTCTTCACAGATGACCGTTCTCAGGTGTTTGTCATGAGTAAATCCACTCCACAGATATGCACAGGGAGTTTAGGAGCCTCTGAGACGTGCGTGCACTAGGAACCATGGAGGTATTAAAACCATGGTAACACACTGTTCTCACTGGACTAGTACACATAGTTTATGGAATGCAATTAAATATTTGATTCCCAGCTCAATTTCTACATCTGGCCACAAGGTGGTGTCTAGTATTCATTAATGCTGGAGCCAGGCACCTCATTGGTTGTCGGTTCAACCCGGAGACCCTCCCACCTCTTCGCCCTTCCTATACCTTGTTGCACCAGATTTTTTTTTTTCAAGTGGCAGCATTTCTAAAAAAAAAAGTTTGTTGACCATGTTTTTTGTCGAGGAGACTTGGTTTTGGTCAATTGTATCTTTGGTAAGATACGTATATGTACTTTCAATGTTTTTAGTTCATTCTTGATCATGTATCAGGGTCTCTTTCATACAGCCTACAACAGAGGCATGTATGCATTTACAAGTGCCTGTCTTGGGCTGCACACTGGTTAGTTTGCGAGGATGATGTTCCAGAGGAGCCTGCTCAGAAGGTGACTTTACAACAAGGTATACCCAAGGTGCATACACCAGATGGCCACAGAAGGAAGCACACAAATCCAGGTGTCTAAATTCTAGACTTGTGTTCAGTGTAAGGTCTCTAGATCCATGGGGGATTTATTATTTTAGATCTAATATTTTATGTGTATGAGTCTTTTGCCTGCATGTATGTATGAATGCCTTGTACATCCTGGCAGAGGCCGGGAAAGGGCATCAGATCCTCTGGACTAGAGTTACAGATGATTGTGAACCATCATGTGGGTGCTTTGAACCAAACCCAGGTCTTCTGCAAGAGCAACACACCAGCACCCCTCATCCCCCTGCATGCACCATGAAGGTCTAAGATGATAGGAGCTCCCTGATGCTTTACATGGTGATGTTACCACATGGAACTAAAACCAACAATAAATGAACTTAGAAAAAATTCACAGGTTTAAAATAATGGATGTGCCTCAGTCTCCCTAGTGCTGGGGGACAGGCCAGTGTCACCATGTCCAGCTGTGACCTGTATGTTCTTGGGAAAAGAAAATCTTGGACAAGAAAGTATAGACCAGGGAGTATGAATATTATAAGCAGATCGCTGAATGACAGGGCACTATGTCATCATTGAGATAAGTGCGTCTTTTTGGTGTGTGTATTTTCACTGGTGTGTGTGTGTGTGTGTGTGTGTGTGTGTGTGTGTGCTTGCACACATGTAAGCCAGGGGGCTGTCTCTGCTGGTGTTTTTCAGATTTTGCTGTGGTTATTCTTAGTTGTTAACTTGACATACCTGGAACGAGGGACTCTCGACTGAGAAATTGCCCCTATCAGACTGGCTCATAGGCTTTTCTGTGGGACGTTTTCTTAACTGCTAATTGATGGAGGAGAACCTAGCTCACTGTGGGTAGTGCCAGCCTGGGAAAGTGGTCCTGGGTTATGTAGGAAGCAGGTGAGTGAGCTGAAGCAGGTGAGCTGAAGCAGGAGGCAAGCCAGTAAGCAGCCTTCCTCCCTGGTCTTGCTTTACCCTTGAGTTCCTGTTTTGGCTTCCCTTGATGAGGGACTGTAAACTGTTACAATAAACCCTTTCCTCCCCAAGTTACTTTTGGCCATAGTATTTACCACAACAACAGAAAGCAAACTAGAACAGTTAGTGTTCACCTTTTTTTGAGACAAAATCTTTCAATGGCCTCAAACTTACCAAGTAAGCTAGACTGGGCACTGAGGCCCTGGAATCCAGTGGTTTGGGGTGTAAACATGTCATACCTTGCCTGGCTTTTTTTTATATGATTCTGGGGCTTGAACTTCTGCTCATGTGGGCAAGCCATCTCCTCATCCCTTAAAATTAGCCAATCTCATTCTAACTAAATGTAAGGAGACAAATCTGTGACCTTCTGCTATAACTGGAAGAGTTCAGACTTAGTTAACATTATGGGCTTTTGAGCAACGAGACGGGTCTGAATGGTCACTTGGTGGTAGAAGAGGCGCTGGGCAAGTCATCATGAATTTCTGTGCTTCATTTTCCCTCTGTGCACCCAGGATAATGATTCCCAGCTCAGAAGGCGATGACAAAGATACTGTGAACAATACAAGGGCAACAGGTCAATCATAGGCATTAGAACTCCGTCTTTTGATTCAAAGGTGTGGGGCCACAGTTAGTTAAAGCACAATGAGCTGCCTGAGCCTTGGAAAAAGTCTATTTCTGGGTTGCCGTGTGCAAGGTTGTTGTTTGCACTGTGCACTAGAGATCTAGCACTTAGGGATAGCAGCTTTAGAGAGGAAAATAGGAATATCTGAAAACCAAAAAGAAATAGCTTGGTTTCATGCTGTGGAAATAAAAACTCCAAAATCCATGAATATTCCATTTTAATGTATCTGAAACATTTTATCAATTTGGCAACTGCTTCTAGTTATTACATAGCCACACATAGTATTTCATGTGAAGCATGGATACATTTTAAAATCCTGGTTTGCCGTGACATGAGGACTCCAATGTAGGAGACCCATAGGCCTAAGAAATTTGCAAAACAGATCCTATGGCTGGTTCAGGTCAGTAGATTATTTTGGTCCCCCTGACCTAGCCTTTTCCTTGAACCCATGGAAAATTAGATAGTTTAGGGTGAGCCCTGAGCTATTCCTACTGCCATCACAAATTTATTTATAAGCAAAAGAAACTTATTTCGCACCATTCAGAGGCTAGGAAGTTCTGTCCTTCACAGGAGTCCAGAAAAAGAATTCCAGTGCATGTGTGTACTCTGTTTCTTCTGAGTGAGTCAGTTGGCCCAGCTAAGAGGCTGGAGAGATGGCTCCACTAACCAGAACACTTGCAGCTCTTTTGGAGGACCAAAGTTCAGTTCCCAGCATGCATATGGTGGCTCCAGCTCCATGGGATCAAACGCCCTCCTCTGGCCTCCTTGTGCACTGCAAGACACATGGTGCACATACATCCACACGGGGCGAACCACTCCAACACATAAAATAAAAACAAAGACATCTTCTAAAATTCTAGTTAAAAGTTCAGTTGTCAATGATCCCACCCAAAAGAGAAAAAGGAAGAGAGAAACCTTAATAGTGTCTGTTGTATTATAGCCTAACAATCTAGCATTTCCTTTTTACTTACTACATATAATCTTCAAGGGTATTATTCCCGCTGGAGTTAGGGTACCATTTTCCCTTTTCAGGAAGGTGTATTCTGTAGGTGGGATCCTGGTGGAGCTGTGGGGGCTGCTGGGTGGGAGAGGCAGCAAGAGGAATAGAACTGAAAGACATGTCTTTCAGACTAAGGCTCCTAGAGGTGGTTCTGACATCCAGCAATAACTTGAATGTCCACCTGCCCCCCCCCAAGATACTTGGTGCTAATATGGACTTAGTAGCTAGAGAGATTGGCAAGCCTGTGTGTGCGTGCTTGTTTGTGGTTGGGAGGGGTCTGGGTTGTTCCTCTACAAAAAGAGACTTCAGATGGTGGAAGGAACCATCCAGGCTTGCTTTCTAAGACGCCCCTGTACATTTGTTATGCTGTGTGATTGGTAACAATGAGATTTGCATCCATTGTTTCTTCAGGAAGTTACTGAGAAAGGCGAGGAACACCTTCCTAGGAGGGGCCAAGGCACAGGTGTCTTGCAGTGTTTGAAGAACCACTGAACCTGAAACAGAGCTTGGGGAAGCAGGGCCTGAGGAAATGTGTCCAGGATGTACGGACTGGCCAGATGGAGCACCTGAGCTAACTGCAGGGCCTGAAAGAAGCCAAGAACAGGAGTGGAGAGTTTACCTGCTGTATTGAACAGGTGTCATCTCCAGCAAACATAGCTAAGCACAGTCCTGAGACAAAGGCGACTTCCTCCTTCTGGTCGACCTCATGTTTGCATTTGACATCTGGGCAGTTCTAACACTGGCAGGCTAATAGGAAGGATGTGGCCTTGGTCTGGCTCCCTGGGGCTCAGGCCCAATGATCTTAAACTGTGAACAGAGTTTGAAAGAAACGATGAGGCCCTTGTGCTCTTGTGGCCCACCTCCCAATAGCCTTGCTGCTGACTTCAGCCGTGATGGGTTTTTCCAGTGAGAGATACTGGGTAGAAGAACTGTTGAAGAGGGCCCCAGTTCCTTCCTGGCACAGACCTCACATGGAACAGACAAGGAAATCCCAAATCTCTGTTTATGTAGATAACAGAAGAATTGAATGTGCTGACCAGGTTTACTTTGCAAGAGTTTCCACCAAGCCCACACTGAAAGTCACGTTTTATGGATGACTTTTTATATTGTTAAATTTAGGAGAATTCAGTGAACATTTGGCTTCTAGATATTGTATCAATTGTTTTAAGAGATAAATACATGGGGTAGAAAGTTTAGCATACTTTTAAATATTTATATTTGCTTAATAATAAATTATAAATAAACTATATAATAAATAATATAAAATATTATAAACAATATAAATATATAAAATAAATATAAATAAAATAATATAAAATATATAAAATAAATGTTTTTTTATTGGCTCTGAATTTTGAGAATTAGGCCAGGTGTTGGTGGCATATGCCTTTAATCCCAGCACTTGGGAGGCAGAGGCAGGTGAATCTCAGTGAGTTCAAGACCAATCTGATCTACAAGGCGAGTTCCAGGACAGCTAGGACTGTTACATGGAAAAAAGCCTGTCTCAAAAAGCAAAAAACAAAACAAAAAGCAAAAAAACAAAACAAAAAGCAAAAAACAAAACAAAACAACAAAAAAAAAGGGGAGGGAGAGAGAACAGATAAAGAGTTGTCTAATTACCACAATATCCCAAGGCACAAAATTGCTGCTGCCTCTCAAATTTCTCTTGTGCTGCCTCGATGATACCAATTACTTCTTCTGCCCTCAACTCTTAAAATCTGTCTTCATTCTGTACAGACTTGTCTTTTTCAGAATACCATAAAGGCTCTTATGGGTTTATAAGATATGCCAATTTATTAATCCATTCTCTAATAAAATCTTATTTATAGTGCCCATGCTTTGGAATGATGTTGAATAAAGCTGATCTCATTACGCATAAGTAAAATTTTGTGTTAATGTAAGGTTTCCTTTTTATTTATTTTTAATGTGTATTTCTGTGTTCCTGCTTGTTTATGTGTATGCAGTGCCTGTGTCGGCCAGAAGAGGGCGTTGGATTCCCTGGAACAGAAGCTACAGGAGGTTGTTAGCCACCACCGGGTGGGTTCTAGTGGGTTCCTCGGCAAGAGGAGCAAGTGCTCTTAACTGCTGTGCAATCTCTCCAGCCTCCATGTTTCTTCTTTCCTCTTTTTATATGTATTCACTATACATGGCTGTGTTGCCTAAGAACATTTTCATACACGTACATGTCATACACTGACCATGTACTCCCTGTACTCCCTTCCCTCTTCCCATTCCCACTGGGTCCCACTGCCCAATCCTCCCCCGGCAGTTTAGCTTCTACTTCCATGTCATGCAGACTCTCATGATTTTACATATATTTATAAACAAGGAACCACATCTGAGAGAAAACATATTTGTATTTGTCTTTGTTTTTTTTTTGTTTGTTTGTTTTTTGAGACAAGGATTCTCTGTAGCTTTGGAGCCTGTCCTGGAAATAGCTCTGGTAGACCAGGCTGGCCTCGAATTCACAGAGATCCGCCTGCCTCTGCCTCCCGAGTGCTGGGATCAAAAGTGTGCGCCACCACCACCTGGCTATATTTGTCTTTCTGAGACTCGCTTAATTCCTTTGATCTCCGTGTCGGTCTTTGCACCAGTACCATGGTGTTAGTCTAATTAAAAAACCCAGTTATAGTGATACTTCCCATGTTTTTCTTGCTTAGACTTGCTTTGGCAACCTGGGATCTTCTGTACTTCCATTTGAATTTTAATATTTTTGCTGTTTCTTTAAGGAACAAAGCTGGAATTTCAATGAGGTTTGGATTGGATCTGATTTTGGTAGTATAGCCATTTTTATAAAGTTAATTCTTCTGATCCATCTTCTCATTCTCGCAAGCATCCTGTCCTGTCCTCAGGAGTGGTTCCTGTTGTCCCGGTACCTCCTGAGAAACTGGCAGTTATTTGCATTGATGGCTCCCACTTATCATTTGCTGTTTGCGTGACTGTTTTAGATACTGTTTTCTTCACATTTGGTTTTCATCCATTTGATGACAGTTTCTTGGTCTTCATTGAGTTTGTGTTATCGGGCTTCAATGAGACTTTTAAATTTATAAAATGCTGCCTTTCACAACATTTAGGAAGGTTTTGCCCTTATTTCTTGAAATTTTAGCTGTATCCATGTCCTTCATCTTTTATTTCGTGACAGTAAAGGCTTGAATATTAGAACTGTTTTGAGGTGTGGGTGGGTGGACAGAGAGAACCTCAGATGTCATTCTCAGAAGCACCGCCCGCCTCCTTAGATCTCTCCTTGGCCTGGAGTTTACCAATTATGCCGGACTAGCTTGGCCGGTGAGTCTCAGTGATCATCTTGTCTCGACCACCCTGTGCTGGACTTACAAATGTATGCTGCCAGAATCATCGTCTTTGTGTGGGTGCTGGGCTTCAAACAAGGGTCTTCAATGGCTGACTATCCTCTTCACTTAATGTCTGTGTAGTAGGAGCTGCGGGCTACATTTTTACCGCCTGGCTCCTGGCTGCCTGGCTAGCTTATGCCCCGAAATAACAACACACAAATTGTATTCTTTTAAACACTGCTTGGCCCATTATGTCTAGCCTCTTCTTGGCTAACTCTCTTGACTAACCCATCTTTAGTAATCTGTGTAGCACCAGTCTTACCGGGAAAGATTCAGCATGTCTGACCTGGTGGCTTACTCCATTGCATCTCTGACCTCACTTCCCTTCTTCCCAGCATTCTATTCTGTCTACTCCACCCACCTAAGGGCTGGCCTATCAAATGGACCAAGGCAGTTTCTTTATTAACCAATGAAAGTATCTCCTCCATTATGTCTGCACTTTTGATGTCATCTCACAACATTTTAAGACATGATTTCTTTCTTTCATATCTTTGTTCTTTCTCAGAGTGGAAATTACTATTGATCTATATATAGTCTTGTTTTTTCTTTTCTTTTATTTTGGCTTTTGGGTTCTGATATCAGGCATGGTGGCACACTCCTGCAGCCCTACCCCTTGAGAAGTGGTAGCAGGGGATACTGCAAGCGTGAGGTCACCTGGCCCTACATAGTCCAGACAGGTAGGAGAAAGGGAAAGAGTGGGGGAGAGAACTAATTTTACATTCTTGTCAAAGGTGTTTATCTTATTTCAGAGGTCATTATTCCAGAAGCTAAGGCATAAGCAGCTAAGAGTTGGCATCTTTTAGTTGTTTTTTAAAAATTGATAATTTCATCGTTGACATTTGGGTAATAGCAGGTATCATCTTGAGTTATTGGTATGCTAGTTTGTGAGAGTCTGAGTGAAATTAAAATCCTCTGGTGGTTTTGTTTGTTTTAGTAGATAGCCAACCTCATCATATTCCTAGTCCAAGTTCTTTTTTTCTCCTGTGGAGGAAGGGAATGTCCACTGAGATTTCAAATCTTTTTTATTCACCCTTAACCTTCACTCATGTGAACGTCCCCTGACCGTTCAGTCTTGGTGGTGGTCGGTGGAGGTTTTTAACCACAGTTCTGTCCTCCAAGTCTTTACTGCACTTCATTCTGAGCTCTGTTACACACCTGTGAGATTCTCAGCTCTGTTACACACCTATGAAATTCAAAAATAATGTTGGGGTTATTAGTGGTTCATACAGGATCACGATATTTAATTCTGCGCTTCTCTTTTCTACAAAATTTTCCCATCCTCTGATGCTGTGAATTTCTTTACCTGGTTCTTCTGGCTAGAAGTATGAGTTCTCTAAGAATCTTAGCCCCTATCCCCTGCTATGATGTCACACAGTTGTATGCAAATAAGCTACCGTGGATACAGAGCAATTGAAAGAAACAAGGTTGGGAGTTGCTCCCATCCTCAGTAAGTCAGGAACTTCTCCTTTGTGAGTCCGTGTTACGGGTGCCACTCTAGTGGCTGTCAAGCTTTGTGGCTGAGGCCGAGGCCAGATCAAAACCTAGAGAGAAATAAAAGTCTTCCCCAAAAGAGAGATATGATGATTTCTTTCCTATTTTTTTTTCTGGTAGCCCTTTTGTTTTTTTGTTCCCCAATCTACTCTGAGAGGTTTCTTGTTATTTGTGCTAGCTGGAGTCACTGTGCTCGGTCCACTCTCAGATCAAAGCCAGATTAAAGTGATAGACCCAAAAAACAACTACAAAACTACCCTTGCCTCGGTCCGTCTTGTCCCCTCTCCAGGAGGTGAGATTTGAACCCAGGGCCTTATTGCTTGCTGAGCAAGTGCTCTACCACTGAACTAAATCCCCAACCTGCACGGATCCATCTTTAAAGTTGTCTTTCTTATCTACCTGCTCTTGTGGACTTTCCAGAGCCCACAGGTAGCTGTGTTTTGTATCTTGTAGAATTGTGTTCAGCGGAAGAAATAGGATGTAGTGAGTCCATCCCAATTTACCCAGCACTGGAATCCTTAGGCTGCTGACGTTTGACGTGTGGCGCATCGACTGTCTGTCTATCTGTCTGTACCCCAGGATTAGGGCTTCTTTAGCAAGGTATGAAACTCCCACTGTGGCTAATTCTTTCCAGCTCCACGCTTACCTGAGTACCAGTAAACTCTAGACACTGCTTTTTCTGGAAATGTTACATCCACCAATGAATGTGCCCATGCCTTCCAGCCCTGTCCGCCTTGGCCAGGTCCCAGGAGGAAGCATCTCTGATTTCTGTGTTCTCCAGTGCCCTTGTGTTCACGTGCTTGGCACCATCTCTCCATCATCTCAACCTCTACTTCCTTTAAGTTCCATCACACCCTCTACACACAGTAACACCTTAGTTGCCTTTCACAATATCTCATTTACCTTCTCAACTAAAGCCACGTTTTTAACGCAGGGGCATTTATTTCGCTTAAGTCCTCCCCAGAAGAGGTTACTATTTGTGGTTCTCCGTCTTCCTCGGGATCGTGGCCACTAGACCTCGAGGAGGATGGGGAGCAGAAGCGAGTGAGCAGGGTGTCAGACGGCTTGTGGGTAGCTCTCCGGGAGACAGCTTCAGTGAGTCAGCTCAGCTTTATTCCAAAGTATAGGGACTATATAGGACTGGGGACCGTAGCTGGGAAATCCCCTAACTTACATTAAACAGCATGCTCCTATCATAAAGCTCCTAGTACAAGTCTTAGGTATCATCTGTAGAAGCATGGCCCTATTGAAAGCTCCTAGTACAATGACGTCTCACTGGGGAGGGAGTCCTCCATGCTGCCAACTCTGAGAGAGCAGCCAGGCCATGGTAGATAGCAACCTCTGACCAGCAGGGCCTCTGACAGCTATTTCTCTATGGCTTCTCCACACATGACTATTTACATTCTTCCACAGAGGTACAAACCACCAGAAGGGAAGGTGTGGATGGTTTCTTTTCTTTCTATTAATTTTTTCAAGTTGGCATGAAAAGTGATGAACCTCATTATGGCGTGTACAGACAGCCTTTGTTCTTCCTCATCCCCTCCCCGGCTGCCATGTCTATACACACATACTCCTCCTTTGGTCCCTTCCTTTCCTCCAATGGTCCCCCTTCTGTTTTCATGTGGCATGAGTTCCACCACCCTCTCTTCACCCTTCTCCTTTAAGGTTTTTTTTTTTCCCTCTCTCATCTCATGGTCCTACTTTCATGACTTAAAACTAATTTAGATTTTTTTCATATAAAAATGTGATGTTTTCCTTCTGACTTTGACTTATCTTGCTTAACATAATCATTACTAACTCTGTTTATTTTCATACAGATGTTTTATTTTTGATGACAGTTGGAAAGAACAATCGTGTGCACATACTCCATTTTCTTTCTCCACTCATCTGTTAAGGGTCACAGTCGGTTCCATCTCTTAGCTATGACGAACAGTGTGGCAATAGGTTGGATATGTGGCGTTGGTAACTTAGAGTCTCCAGGTTACACACCCAGAAGTCTTGTATCGGAGATGTATGGTAGTTCTATTTTCAGTGTTGTGAAGAAGCCTCACACAGACTTCCCCGGTAGAAGCTTACATTCCCACCAACAGTGATTATTCTTTGCACACATCTTTATCAGTATATGTATTTTTTTCTTGATGATAGGATAGCCATTCTGATTCAGAGAATTCCAAAGCAGTTATCCAGGTATGCCGATGCCATAATGAAGCCATTGATTGTACCTAATTAACACAGGCTAATGGAAAACTGTTTTTGTTCATGTTGCCCTGATGTTTAAGGATGTTGAACATGTTTTCAAATATTTATTTGTAGTTTGTTTTTCTTCTTTTGAGAACTCCCTATTCAGTTCGTTGGCCCATTTATTGATTCATTGGTGTGATTTTTTTTTGTTTAGTTTTTGCAGTTCTTTATACATCTGGAAACAATTCTCTCATTCCCTCTATAACTGGCAAAGGTTGGTTTCCGAATCTGTAGGCTGTCACTTAGTTTTGGCGGTTAACTCTCTTCCTGTGCGGAAGGTTTTTAATTTCGTGAAATGGCATTTATTGATTCATTCCTATGCTATCGGAGTCCTTTTTTAGAAAGTCTGTTCCAATGTATGCATTTTGAAGTGTTTTAACTTAGTTTTCAGATTGTTAAAAAGTAAGAAACCTTCTCGTGCTAAAGGGCATCAGATGCCTTTTTTAACATATGAAAATCAAGTACAAAAACACGTGAAAAACAAAACTTTGAGAAGTAATTTTATGTGTTGAGTTGCAGTTCCTCTCTGACGGCTGTGTAGACTCTGCTGTAAACCCAGCTGTGCCTGAGGAGTTTGTAGTTGGAAGACCTTTTACTACTGTGTCAGTCCCCTTGTTTGAGTCATTGATCTCCTCTTGCTTTGTCAGATAAATCTAGAAATTCATTCATTTCTTTGAGGTTTTCTAACTTAATGACACATAGTTTTTTTTTCCTCTAAATTATTCCCTTACAATGTTCTGAATGTCTGTGGTGTCTGTTGTGATGTTTCTCTGCTCATCTCTGATTCTGTTAGCTAGGGTCTCCTCCTTCCTCCTCTCCCCTCTTTTTTTTTCTTTTTTTCTTTTTGCTATACTAAAAGTCTGTCTATCTTGTTTATCCTTTCAAAGAACCAGCTCTCGGATTTGTTGAGCCTATTACATTGTCACCTTTGATTAAGGGGAGGGGAGTGAGAGTCTACCTTTACACTGATAAGAGATATCAAAGAGAGAAGCTAGAAGAACACACTGAGTACTGGGAAGAACTGAGAGGAGGGTTCTAAGTGGGTGGCAACTGGGAGGTGACAGCCCAGAGTGGCAGGGAGGCTTCATGGATGTGATTAAATTAAATGATAGGTCAGCTTTGCACATTAAAATGTTGCTTTTGTTGTTGGAAAGCAGCCAATGAAACATTCCGTTGGAAGAGTTTGAATCTTTAAAGCCATAATTGTTCATAGGAAATTGTAAAAAAAAAAAAAATAGCAGTAATTACAAAGAATGTCCTAACAGTACACTGAAGCTGTCTCATGTGACTGAGTCCTGGGGCTGTGCGCATAGAAGAGCAGAGGCAGCAAGATGTTGATGCTAAACCCACTCTGTAAAAGATTCACATTAAGGCAGGCCAGAGAGAAGAGCGAGCTTGTGCAGAGAGCAAGAACATCAGGAGACCCGAATAGGATGGAGGTTTGGGAGTTTGGCATCTGCCTTTCACAGAACTTGCCAGAAGCCATCAGAGCTTTTCAGGATAATCATAGAAATCTTTGGGGGTTTGTGGAGCTCTGATGATGAATTAGGACAGAGAAAGATTCTGTCCTAGCTTGACTTGATACAGTCTAAGAGTCACCTGAGAGTCTGCACTGAAGAATTGCCTGATGAAATTGGCTTCTGGGCATGTCTGTGAGGAATATCATGACTATTAACCGGTATTTGAGGGCCCAGTCCATGGTGGAAGGTGGTCCAATGTTGGGACTAATGAATCCTGGTCTTCAGCTGGATGTTGGGATTAATGAGTCCTGGCCTTCAGCTGCTCTTCCCTCCTAGAACCTTCTAATTGAAGTTACTAGAAGCTGTGCCTAGCTTAGAGGATCAGAGGATGGGATTTTTCATCTGTTGGCCATTGACTGCAGTGTATTCAAGCCTACATGGTGGTAATAAAGAGGGGCTTTTGGTATCAGTGTTAAAAGGTCTGCATATTGGTCTGTCTCTGAGTCTGTGTTCTCAACCTCTAGCCCCTTGACTGAAGCTTGTAAACTAGGGTCTAGCGCATAGAGTGCAGACCACACCGCGGCAGTCCAAGGCTATATAAGGAAGCAAGCCAGAATTCCTCCAAAGTTTCCTAATTTTGTTTTGTTTATTTCATTTTATTCTGTTTGAGACAAGATTCCTCTGTGTAGCTTTGGTTGTCCTGGAACTCACTCTGTAGACCAAGCTGGCCTCAAACTCACAGAGATCCACCTGTCTCTGTCGCCAGAGGGCTGGGATTAGAGGCATGCACCACCACTGCTCGGCTCATCCACGGTTTTTTTTTTTTTTTTTTTTTTGGATTTTCGAGACAGGGTTTTTCCGTAGTTTTTTGGTTCCTATCCTGGAACTAGCTCTTCTAGACCAGGCTGGCCTCGAGCTCACAGAGATTTGCCTGCCTCTGCCTCCCGAGTGCTGGGATTAAAGGCATGCACCACCACCGCCTGGCTCCTCCATTGTTTTTGCCTTAAGATCCTGGTTGAGTTCCTGCCCTGACTTCCCTGTATGATGGATTGAGACCCAAAAGTGTAAGCTAAGTAAATCCCTCCTCCCTTAACCAGGTCAGAGTGTTCTATCACAGTAAGAGAACCAAACTAGAAAGGACTCCTAAATGGTCGGAGGAAATGAGGGCCATCCCAACATCTACCGCAGTTTAGAAGAGGGTGTGGACCCCAGCTTCAGCAGTTACTCAACTGTGTCTTTAACTGCATCACACTCTATGGAGTGCGTGTGTCCTAGCCCCTTTCCTTTGCCTGAACTGTTGACGTGTGTTCTGGCTTCATCCTATGGCTGACGATCATTGTATGGGCTTTATGGAGAAGCACCTGACTTGGCGTACAATCAAGAACATGGCATTTACACTTAAGAAACAGAGCTAAATATGATGTACTTAAAACAAAATAAAAAAGTGAAACCAGCTTTCTGGAGTTGTCAAAGACCTGATGATCTAGAGTTGTGTGTGCTGGGTGTATGAGAGGTTGTTTCTTCAAACACATGGCAACTTCTGTGAAGACTTGTGTTGGTAGTTAGCTCCAACACGGTAGCTCCCTAAGGACCTAGCGAAATTTGTGCAGAGGACAATTTGTTTCTGGCATCAGAGCACATATTTGCTTTATTGTGCCTGTATTTTATGGCTCTTCTACCTCTTCCTTTGTAATTGGTTTATCACTGTACCTTTTAATTTGCTGATAATTATCTAGTGTGGGTTGGAGAACAAACAAACCATTTTTACGAGGCTGCCATGTCAACACGCCAACAAGTTAACCCTGAGGAAGTCTATGAGCTTTGTCATCTGGAAAATGTTCAGAAGTGGCAAATGGGCTGTCCACAGCTCGCTTTCTCCCTCATTCTCAGCTCATTTCCTCATCCTTGATGCTGTTACAGAGAATTCAGATGTCAAGTGGCTGGAGCCATGGCTCAGTCAGTTAAGCGCTTGCCTCACTCACAAGCACGAGGACATGAGATCGATTCCCTCAGGCCCCATGAAAGGAAAAGCATGATATGGCAACCTGTGCTTGCAGT
The DNA here is from genome assembly GCF_037038515.1 of Microtus pennsylvanicus. Classification (NCBI taxonomy): domain Eukaryota; kingdom Metazoa; phylum Chordata; class Mammalia; order Rodentia; family Cricetidae; genus Microtus; species Microtus pennsylvanicus. The sequence goes on along the minus strand of NC_134593.1, from coordinate 28,698,757 downwards.
CCCAGGGTTGGGAGACGGAGGCTGGTGCGTCTCTAGGGCTCACTGGCAAGTCAATCTCACCTACCTGGTGAGGTCCAGGCGAGTATGCCGGAAACATCATAGATTGATAGTATTGAAAGGTGGGGCCTTTAGGGAGTTATCAGGGTTACACATTCGGCACATTAGAATTAGGATTTCATGGTGGCACTGGTGGCTTTCTAAGAAGAGGAGAAGCCGAGCTGTCTGTGATGCCCTCTGCACCATGAGGCCTTCACCATCTTCTTGACTTCCCAGCCTCCATAAATAGGAGTTAAGTAAACCTTGGTTCTAGCAACAGGATGCAGACTAAATGAGTTTTAAAATCCCTTTCTTTTGACAAGCTACTAACTGCATAATGAGGCGAGTGTAGCAAAGAGTGTTGCTGGCCTTCAGGAAAAATCCCAGATGGAATTTTCTGTAGTGTTTATCAGAGGCCTTCTTCGGACCAATAGCGGTGCTGTGGAGGTACAAAGGTGTTCTCTGGTTTCTGCAGTTTAGATTCAACCCTAGACCTATGGACAGATCACATGGACACACATGGCCAGTGAGAGAATGTGACAGGGCAGATGTGCGTTAGGGACTCGGCAGATGTGCGTTAGGGACTCGACAAATGGAAAGAATTGTGGGAAGCTCTCCAGAGGCCGTGACCCCCAAACTCCAGCTTAAACAGTAACGACATTGACCGAAGCATCACTTCTTCTGTTGGACTCCCCACATTGTGAACTGAGCTTTGGCACTTGCATTTTAAGTTCCTTTTTATCCAGGGTAGTTTTTTCCCCCCTCATTTCAACCCCACCCACATCACCAAGTAATTCTGGGATGCGATCTGTAATTGTCGTTCAGTTTGCTTTCATATTTTCCGGCATCCCATTGGATGCCACGATGGGAAGTTGAAGGAGCCAGAACAAGGGATGGTATCCAACTGTCACTTGGTTATTGTCATTAGATTGCTATCCTAGGCGTCTCAGACCCTCTAAATGTTCCCTTCATGGTTTCAAACGGTGCCGGCCCAGGGTAAACCAGATAGTCTTAAAAGAAGATAGCAAGCAGAGCGTGCCAACAGTTTCACCGCCAGTGACTTGTTCTGTTTCTTCCTCCCGTGCACAAACTGGATTTTAAGACATCAAATTGTCTCATGTATTAAAGGCTGGCCTCAGACTTACTACAGAGCTGCGGATGACTTTGAACTTCTTACCCTGCTGCTTCTACTTCTTAGATGATGATGGAATTCTGAATGTGTGTCACCATGCCCACTGGTATGGCGCATACTGCAGAGCAAACTCCGGGCTCTGTGCTTGCCACACAAGCACCCTACTAATTGAGTTATAACCCCAGCCCACAGCCCAACAGATACTTTAAGTAACTTTAAATAATTAGCAATAATTAATTTTGGGCATGACATTGCCAAATAGAATTTCATGAAATACCTTATTTGGAATTCACCCAATTTAGCTAAAAAAAAAAAAAAAGGAGTCTTAGCCAGCATGTATTAGAACTGACTATATGCCAGATACTGCCCTAAATGCCTTACCTGTATCCCACCTGGTGAAGAATCCCAAAGGATGCTGGGACATGATCAGATGCAATCGTGATACATTCATGACTAACACATAGAAATGGACTAGTTGCTCCTTGCTGTGCTTGCAACCAACCAAACTTCATTCTCACAGGCTGTATCTGGGTCTGGAGTGACAGCCCTGTCAGTTAAAAGCTTGCCTTGCAATCTTGAGGTCCCAAGCTCAATCTCCTGTACCTATAGATAAAAAAAAAAAATTCTGGGCATGGCAGCACCTGCTTGGAACCTAAGTTCTGGAAAGGCAGAGACAGGCAGACCCGTGGGACTTGCTGACCAGTCCTATCCTACTCTGTGAGTTCCAGGCTAACCAGGGTGGACCGTATCTGAGAAGTAACACTGAGGCTGCCTTCTGGTCTTCACATGCACTAGTACATACGAATGTGCTTGCATACACACACACACACACACACACACACACACACACACACACACACACACACACACAGCCCTATTGGAAAAGAGAAACATTCCTGCCTGTGATCCTGCAAATATGTATTCAGGACTTCTGCGGTGACTTTGTTTACCTAACTCTCTCTAACGCTCTCTCTTGGACCTCAGACAGTGGGACATGTAAACCCTGTTCTTCAAGCTTTCTCAGGATGGGTTTCTGGCCCAGTGGACCATAACCGCTGCTTCAAAGAACAGGATTTCCTTGAAGCAAAGCCTGCTGAGCAACAGGCAGGGCACACGGCGCTTCGGGAGCTGCTCACAAAGCTGATTCAAACGGCTTTCGTCAGAGCTCCCAGCCAGGAAATCCAGGTACTGCTCAGATCTGAAGATCCACAAACATGAAAGCCGAGCGTCCCCTAAAACAAATGAGAACAGGATCAGCATGGTTCTTCACGGACAGTAAATAGATAATGGGTAAGGAAAAGTCAGTGTAAAAGAATTTGTACAGCCAAACCAAACAGACAAGGCGGCAGAGTCATGGCCACACTGATGACAATCGGGTATAGCATGAGTGTCTGGTCATGTGTAGAGCCAAGCCTCACCAAAACTGACCCAGAGTGGCTCACCTTGGCTTGTGCTCTAATGTTTCACAAAGAGTCCCCTCTTTTAGAATTGTCTTATGGATATGTGATACCGTGCCAGGAGAGCCCGCTGTAGCACACGTAGCTCTCTCCCGTGGTTGTTACCACGAAGAACCGCACCCAGCATAACTTAAAACCCAGGGGCACATTCTCCCTCTCCCCTCCCCGTCTCTGGAGGCCAGCAGCCTGAGATTAACATGTGTTTACTGCCAAGTCCCCATCCAGAACTTCCCTGGCTTCTTGCCAGCTTCTCCTGTTTGCTAGGGGTGCTTGGCCATCTTGAAACCTGTCCACGTTGTCCCATGGCATCTGTATGTCCTTTCCTCTGGGTGGATCTGTCTTGGTGTGGCATTATTTTACCATGGCTTTCCAAAATCCTCCTTAAAAGGACTCCAGTTATATCGAATTAGCCACCTACCCCGTTGAGGTGTAGTATTATCTTACTTAATTACATGTGCAAGGATCCTGTGCCCCAAAATGTCACAAGCCTGAGGAACTGGGAGACAGGAAGTAGGTCTCTAACATATCTCTTGAGACACAATCCAACCCATCACAGGTCTTGTCTCTTCAACAAGTTCTTACCATCAGGTGTGAAGGGCACATCTATAATCCTAATGGTGAGAAGGCTGAGGCAGGAGGATCATGGGTTCAAGACCAATCTGAGCTACATTGTAAGACCATGTCTCAAATAACAGAAACAAAGACATGAGCCGTAACCAGCCAATAACCTTTCTAGCCAACACAGCTCTGTATTGGCACAGCTCTGAGTTCTTCATCCCTGAGCAGAGCTTGCTCCTCCCCACATCCCGTGTGCTGCCCAGCAATTTGTTACATGTTATTGTGTATTGTATGTCTCGTCTTTCATTTTTGTCTTTTTTTTCCCCTCAGTGCTGGGGGCTTGAACCCAGGCCCTTCGACCTGATAGGCAAACACACCTTACCACTCTAATTTTTCCTTTGTGTTGTTTGGTTTTGTTCCTGGTGCTGGAGATTGAAGCCTGAGCCTTGAGCATGCTCTGCAAGTGCTAGACTCGCCTGCTGGTTTGATTGCAAACTCTTCGGTAGGTAAAGGAGATTTACTGGAAATTCCTTCTGCTGGCTCTTGAGACAGCGATTTCACAGTGGCAGGAACAACTCTCTTTGGGTTGCTTGATACTTTCCAGACTGCTCACATGTATTATTCAGTCCGGTTCTTTCCATTGTCCTGTGTGGTCGTGTGGATTGCCTGCTTTCACATCAAAGAGAACGAAGCGACTGGACAAGGTGATGAGCTAGGTGGCTGGGACGGCTGCCAGGCCTCCTTTTATTGAAAAAATTTCTTGTTGTTTCTTTTATTCCTACTGACTAGATTATTAATGAGCCAAGAATCCTCTGGGAAAACAAAACAAAGCTCCCCTTCTTATCAAGGCAAGGAGAAAGAGAGGAAAGGGGGAAACTCACAGGGACCCAGAGCCCATCTTCTCCACTAATACAGACAGGCTGGGATAAAGTCACAGGACCACTCAGGGCCGGGTCCGCCCTTCTTCAGCACCCGGTCTCTCATTTTCTTTTTCCTCGTTTTGAGACTGGATCACGTGTAGCCCAGGCTACCCTCTCTTTGTCACCTCACCGGAGAATGACCTTGAACTCCTCATCCTCCTTTCTTCCTTTCTGGGAGTCACTGGGAAAGCTGGAAAAGTGATAATTTGCCTGTGGGAAAGGAGGGGAGAGGGAGAATTCAGCTAGGGGGACAGGGGTAGCAGAGAGAAAGAATGAGAGAGAGATACTGATGCTAGAAAAAAAAAACACCACTAAGCAGCTTTTCTCTAAGAAGCAGACAGCACACAGTGTGACTACTGCTGCCCGTTACTTCTAAGGGGTGTATGGTAGTCAGGCTTTGTGACCTTGACATTTCTCCTTGGTAACTTTGCTTACGAACTCCTCTCTTTTCCTATAAACTAATCAATGACTGATAAGGTAATTAAAGATTTAATTAGGTAGATGGAAGACGAGTCATAGAGGGAGGAAGAGGAAAATGTAAGGGAGGAGAGGGAAAAAGTACACAGAATAATTTAAACTGCCTAGAAATATATATCTATCTTATGAACATGGTGGTTTGCATAAGAATGGCACTCACTGGCTCGTGTATTTGAACATCTGTTTAGGAAAGATTAGGAAGTGTGGCCTTGCAGTGGGTGTGGCCTTGTGGGAGGAGGCATGTCACTGGGAGTGGCCTTTGAGGTTTCAAAAGCTTTCACAAGCTGCCCAGTCTCTCACTCTGCCTCCATCTTGTAGCTCAGATGTAAGCACTCAGCAATTGCTCCAGCACCTGCCTGCCTGCTGCCATGCTTCCTGCCATGATGATCATGGACTAACCCTCTGAAATTATAAGGGACCCTCCAATTAAATGCTTTCTTTTTAAGGCTGCTTTGGTTATAGTGTCTCTCCCCAGCAATAATAGTAACCAAGAATCCTCTCTCTGTATGTGTGTGTATGTGTGTGTGTGTATGTGTGTGTACACATAGACATACAGACATCTAAATGTTTTCGAGACAGGGTCTCTGGCTGACCTGGAAACTCATTCTGTATCCCAGATTGGCTTCAGACTCACAGTGTTCCTCCTACCTAAGCTTCCAAAGTGCTGGGATGACCAGCAAGAGCCACCTTTCTTTTCGGTAGCATGCAGAGTACTTTCCAGAACCATGAGCTGTAATCAGTGGCGTGAACTGTCTAGCTGGACACCAGTGGGAATCCTTCGTGCGTGTTGATGTAAGTAAGTGCTGGCTTGAACAATGTGGACTTACAATCAGACTGTAGGGAGAAATCAATAGCTTTGGCCACAGCCTGTGATGTTGGGGTGGGGGAATCCATGGGAACCTTTTTGACCAATAATTCAACAAGGATGTAACCAACCTATCCCGGCACTGGAAGTTTTACTTGGTGGTGTGGCATGTTTAGTTGGGGCATTGTCTTCCGCATTATACAGCAATCATCAATATCACCCAGTTACAAACCCTGTAGCCTGGACGATACAGCAGTCCGAGAGTGGCATAAATGTTATAAAAACAACCACATTTTGACTGAATTTAAGGCCCACTCCATGAGATGGACTCTATACCTGATGCTGCTAAAGTGGCCAAGAACCTAAAACTGGATAAGTTATGGGCCTAGAGAAAAACTTAATACCAGTATTCTGTTAAAGGAACATAACAATAAAATGACCCTTCATGACATTTAACCGCACATGTAGATCAACCCTCAGAAAAGGAGTATCTTCTTCTAGTAAACGGGAGCTGACCTAGAGGCCCACAATTGGACAATGTGCAGGAAGTGACAGACACTGGAGAACTCAGTCCTGAGTGGAATGGCTTCCTTCAACCTCTCCCCACAAGGCTCAGGAATCTCTGAGGAAGAGAAAGTGGGAAGATTGTAGGAACCAAACAGGACTGAGGCACATATGAACTCACGGAGGCTGTGGCTGTACTCACAAGACCTGCACAGGTTCAAGACAGACGGGGTTCCAGAACTGAGAAGAGGAAGTAGACGCAGGCTTCCGCTGATACCTGCTGGCAAAGGAAAAGATCAGCTTTCTACAGTGGAGTGTCAACGGATCTATCAGCTACACTCCTGGGCAGGCCTCATGCCCAGCAGTAGTTGACCAACAGAAAACAAACTCCATTTTTGAGGGGGGGTGCTTTTTTGCTTTGTTTTGTTTGTGGACTTTTTGTTTCATTTGGGCATACTTTGTTTTACTGAATTTTGTTTGTTTTTGACTTTCATTTTTGTGGGATTTTCTTTTTCAAAGAGAGAAAGAACATAAAGTTGATTGGATAAGGAGGTGGGGAGGATCTGAGAGAAGTTGGGAGAGGGGGAAAATGTGGTCAAATATATTATATGAAAAAAATGAATAAAAGACCCAAATATGAGCCACCGCACCTAACCTAGAAGTGTCACCTGTGAAAAATGAGCAGAGTGAGGAAAATTTGGAGACACATCTTTGACACTGTGTGACCCGCTGAGCTGGTTGTATAGTCCCTCAGAGGCGTGATGGGAAGTAGGCTTGGAAAGTCTCCGTGTACAGTAAGATTCCAGCTGCTTGGCACCCACGTGCTCCCTCTGCCTGCATTAGACACACGGGGCTCCTCTCAGACAGAAGCAGCCTGCAACCGCCTTTGTCAAGACAACTCCCTGGCTACACAGTCTAGCCTAGGAGGGCTCCCAGCCCTTGCTAGCATTCAGTGTCTTTGGTAAGCAGATGGGCTGTCTCATGGTATAGCTCAGCCCTAACTCCAGCCAGAGAGCTCTCCTACTACTCAAAGCCACAGCACACTAGCCAAGCCTATCAGGCTATTCTTTCCTTTTTCTTTTTTAGTAGGAACATCATTTTTGGACTCTGTCAGAGTGGCGTGTAGGAACGAGCTAATTCCCTCTCCTGGTTCCGTGGTTTCCAGAGCACCCTTAAGAAGCTTGGAGATCTGTGTGGAGTCATTGTTCCCCCTACTGCTTATGCTGGAGTCTTTGGACTTCCCATCAGTTACTAATCTGTATTTTAAATGATTAAGCTTTTGTATCCAGTCTCAGAATGGGGTTATAATGTGATTTGCTCTGGTCTCTTGTTTCCCATCAAATATTATTCCTCCTTCACAAGAGACTGACTTGAAGTACAAGTCAGTAGGCAAGCTCCTGAGACTTCACAGTTGAGTGGTAACCTTGGTTACTGAGTTTCGATCCAACACAGGACTGGAAGCTTTTTCCAGATTGCCCCTGCCAAGTCGGCTTCTGGAATCATTGGGGAGTTATTCCAAAATGCTTGCCTGCCTAGCGTTCCTGAATATTCTCTTTCTAGTGGCTTAAGTTCAAGGCTGGAGAACAATGGTCCCAGTTAGAAGAAGCACCGTAAACAAAGTTTTGAGGTCAGCTGTCCTGGGCTTCTGTGGGTAGGCTTGGTGTTAGCCAATCTCTATCTCCTGGGAAGAGGGCTTCCATCAAGGACAATCAATTATGACTTTTCCAAGTAGCAGATTAAGAGGAGCAACAGAGTAGCCTTCGGCGATGACTGGACTAGGTGTTATGTGAACTGCTGCCACGACAACGGTGAAGTCATCATTTCAAAGATGCTCCCAGTTTTAAAAATCTAAGACTGTGAAATAATGATGCATTTTCCTTTTACATTGAACCAAATTCAAGGATTTGTTTTTTTAACTTGAGGAGTTTTTTTTTTTTTTTGCAGGTAGGTAAAACAGAAGGGTCATTTTTTAAAATTTATTTATTTATTAAAGATCTCTGCCTCCTCCCCGCCACTGCCTCCCATTTCCCTCCCCCTCCCCCAATCAAGTCCCCCTCCCTCATCAGCCTGAAGAGCAATCAGGGTTCCCTGACCTGTGGGAAGTCCAAGGACCACCCACCTCCATCCAGGTCTAGTAAGGTGAGCATCCCAACTTCCTAGGCTCCCCCAAAGCCAGTACGTGCAGTAGGATCAAAAACCCATTGTTCTTGAGTTCTCAGTAGTCCTCATTGTCCACTATGTTCAGCAAGTCCGGTTTTATCCCATGCTTTTTCAGACCCTGGCCAGCTGGCCTTGGTGAGTTCCCGATAGAACATCCCCATTGTCTCAGTGTGTGGGTGCACCCCTCGCGGTCCTGAGTTCCTTGCTCGTGCTCTCTCTCCTTCTGCTCCTGATTTGGACTTTGTGATTTCAGTCCGGTGCTCCAATGGGTGGGTCTCTGTTTCTGTCTCCTTTCATCGCCTGATGAAGGTTAATATTCAGGAGGATGCCTATATGTTTGTCTTTGGGTTCACCTTCTTATTTAGCTTCTCTAGGATCGCGAATTATAGGCTCAATGTCCTTTATTTATGGCTAGAAACCAAATATGAGTGAGTACATCCCATGTTCCTCTTTTTGGGTCTGGCTTACCTCACTCAGGATAGTGTTTTCTATTTCCATCCATTTGTATGCAAAATTCAAGAAGTCCTTGTTTTTTACTGCTGAGTAGTACTCTAATATGTATATATTCCATACTTTCTTCATCCATTCTTCCATTGAAGGACATCTAGGTTGTTTCCAGGTTCTGGCTATTACAAACAATGCTGCTATGAACATAGTTGAGCATATACTTTTGTTGTATGATAGGGCCTCTCTTGGGCATATTCCCAAGAGTGGTATTGCTGGGTCCAGGGGTAGGTTGATCCCGAATTTCCTGAGAAACCGCCACACTGCTTTCCAGAGTGGTTGCACATGTTTGCATTGAGAAGGGCCATTTTGGAAAACAATCTGTCACCACCAAATGGCATCCGATAATCAAAGAGCCGCTGTCTCAGCAATTGTGCTTTGGTGCCTAGCCTAAGAAATTCACATGTTCTCATAGGCAGGAATAGTCTTCCTTAATTACATTCTACCTTAGCTCCTGTGTCAGTCTTTTATTGAGCCTGACCTTTGGCTGATCAGGGAGTCCCAGGAATCTCCTGTCCCTGCTTCCCCAGCATGGGAACTACAGCCATGTGCCAATGTGTCTGGCATCTGGCATCTTTCTTTCTTTCTTTCTTTCTTTCTTTCTTTCTTTCTTTCTTTCTTTCTTTCTTTCTTTCTTTCTTTCCTTCCTTCCTTCCTTCCTTCCTTCCTTCCTTCCTTCTTTCTTTCTTTCTTTCTTTCTTTCTTTCTTTCTTTCTTTCTTCTCCTCTCCTCCTCTTCCTTTCCTCCTCCTCCTCCTCCTCCTCCTCCTCCTCCTCCTCCTCCTCCTCCTCCTCCTCCTCCTCCACCTCCTCCTCCTCCTCCTCCTCAAACCTACTCCTCCATCACACCCCTGAGGGCCTACACAACCAGCTCAGCGGGTCACACAGTGTCAAAGATGTGTCTCCAAATTTTCCTCACTCTGCTCATTTTTCACAGGTGGCCCTTCTAGGCTAGGTGTGGTAGTTCATATTTGGGTCTTTTATTCATCTTTTCATGTAATGTATTTTACCACATTTTTCCCCCTCTCCCAACTTCTCTCAGATCCTCCCCACCTCCTTATCCATTCAACTTTATGTTCTTTCTCTCTTTGAAAAAGAAAATCCCACAAAAATGAAAGTAAAAAACAAACAAAATCCAGTAAAACAAAATATGTCATTTTATTATGCTGACTTTTATGGTCCATAGATATTGTTGCTACAGCTTGCACAGTACAGTCCTTAGACAGGCGTTATTGAGGTCATTTCCAGATCAGGGGCCTTTGGGCCTTGTGTCTGAAGTATGCAGTTTGGGTTTTTTTGTTTGTTTGTTTGTTTCTTTTGTTTTTTGTTTGCTTGTTTTAACATGAGTACTGAGAATCAAACTCAAATCCTCACTTGAGTTCTACAGCCTCTACAGTCCTCTTCAGACACGTCTTATGTTAGATGAGGAACAGTGGTTACAAAAGCGGTTACTCATAGGTGTTACACATATGACGAATAGATTGGTTTCAGTAGAACTCAAGTGGGCTGGATGGACCAGGATGGCATACTCACATGCTGGGTAGTTAGAGGCTGCAGTCTGTCTGAACTGGAGGCTCACAGTGAGATGATTGTCTCTGCTACACCAAGTCTCATCTCCCAGTAGCATCCTCACAAGGTAGTCTTTCCCTGCGTAGCTCCCAAAGGGTGGGAAGAGAAACTGGAGGGTCTCCGGAGGTTTAAGCTTGAAGGCCACATAGTGTGGCCTCTACCACCTTCTGTTGGTCAAAGTAAGTCACAGGGATCTTCCAGGTTTGAGAGATGGAGAATCAGCCTTCACTTCTTGAGAGATGAGCTTTCTTGATGAGTTGCATTGCAAAAAAGTGCAGATATAGGGCTGAGAAAGAAGCAGCTGTTTTTGAATTTGCATCCTCCCTCAACAAGCAAACATGACCTCTAATCTCCTTAAGCCTTTGCTCAGTTCATCCATACATAGTCTTTCCTCTCTAAACCAATGAGATGAGAATCTGAGCTTTCTGGTGGCTCACATGAAAATCTTGCATTTGTTCTTGATTTTTTTTCTCTCACATGCCACATCCTAGACATTAAGAGGCAACTTTGTTACTAGAGAAAGATGCACCCAGTATTCCTAGTATTCTCATCTTCTTAGCCTTCTCTCTTTTTCTCCTCCTCCTCCTCCTCCTCCTCCTCCTCCTCCTCCTCCTCCTCCTCCTCCTTCTTCTCTTCCTCTTCTTCTCCTTCCCCACCCACCCACCCTGTTGCTTCTGGCCTGGTGCAAGCCACCCTCAGTTCTCAAGTGGATGTATGGAATGACTCCTATTGTTCTTTTTATTTCTACATTTGCAAAAACCCCCTCAAAAAAAACACAATTCTGCCTCTTATGATAGACTGAATAATGGTCCTTTAAATTGCATACCCCATAAAGATGCCTATATCCTAACGTTTGTAATCATTAAAGGTATTACTTATATGACAAAGGGATGTATATATATATATATATATATATATATATATATATATATATATATATTCAAGATAGAACCTTATAGAACACAAGCCAAGGCCAAGGAAGGAGGCTTTTGATGGAAGAGAAGGCTAGGAAACAGACTTGTTTACTTCAGAAGATTCATCCTTAAGAACTTGACATTAGCCCAGAGAGACCACAAATAATCCTCTCAGCTACTGAACGACATCTTGGCTCTTCCTGTGTTCTGCCAATTATAAATAAAGCTGCTATGAACACACTCATGTCTGGGGTTTTGTGAGGACTGTGCAATTATGATTTTTTTGGTGTGTATGTATTGTGTATGTGCATGCACGTGCACAGAGGCCAGAGGAGACATCCAGGTGTCCTGCTCTGTCACTCTCAGACTTATTTGGGCGAGACAGAGTCTTTCTCACTAAACCTGTCTCCATTTTCCACAGTGTTGGGATTACAGGTACCCTGCATGGCCACACCCAGCTTTTTATTTCTTTTCTTGAGACAAGGTCTCAATTTGTAGCCTTTGCTGTCCTGACACTTGCTATATGGACCAGGGTGACCTCAAACCCACAGAGATCTGCTTGCCTCTGCCTCCCAGTGTTGGGATTAAAAGCACTTGTTACAATGCGCAGCCACGCCTAGCTTTTTATGAGGGTGCTGGTGATCTGAACTCAGGTACCCATGATTGGGTAGCAAGTGTTCTTCCCCCTGACCCATTTCTATAGCCTGTGACTGGTTCTTAAACATTGACTCAGTATCTCTTCAGCAACATTGTAAAATTCTCAATAATTCGAATGGTTTATCTGCACAACAGTGTCCTCTATACAAATGAGCATGCCATCTATGGGTACTCATCTTTTTTAAAGATTTATTTATTTTCTGTGTATGGTGTTGTCTACATATAGAGCCTACATGCCAGATGAGGAGAGCATCAGATCTCAATATAGACGATTGTAAGCCACCATGCTTGTTGGAAGTTAAGCTCAGGACGTCTGGAAGAGCTACCAATGCTCTTAACCACTGAGCAATCTCTCCAGCCTCAGTACTGGTCTCTATTGAATTTTTATATCTTTTTACTTTTTGCTTTCCTGTGCCGAAGGGACTCCCAAAATCTGGGTTGCAGATTTCATGTTTGAATTTGGTGTTTAAGTATTTCAAGATATTTTATTTCGGGAAGGACATCCCTTCATCTCATTATCTGGCTGGGTAGTTTTGCAGAAAGACAAACAAATGGGGGCAAGCATTCTGAAACCTACCGTTCCAGAGAGAACTGGATCCGAAGCATGGCGTTGAGGGGATGTGGGAGAAGAGCAATATGGGGTGTGCAAATTTCCTTACCCCATGGCTTGGGGAGGTGAGGCTTTAATTGCACCACGGGGACTCCATGGCATTGATGTGGTATATGTGCCTTTCCAGTCTAGAACTTATGCGTGTGATTCACGTACTTTTATATATGTACATGTATGTGGAGGTCAGAGGTCAATGTCAGGCATCATTACTCTGCAACCATCTACTGTGTCTTCCCCACCATGATAGACTGTACCCATTCAAACTGTGAGTCACAACAACACTTCTTCCCCTAAGTGGTTTCCCAGAGATGAGAAAGACCACTAATACACTAGTAGAGTGGAAAGAGACAATGAAGACTACAGAAAAGGAAACTAACGAATAGAGGAGAAAGTGACTTCTCAAGATCATATGTTTGAGCAGTCCAGTCATTGGCTCTATTTTCTTGCTGGAAGAATTTCTTTCAAAGGTCTTTGTTCCTTCCTGTAGTATCAGCCAGCCAACCTGGCCATAGAAAAGCCTCAACTCAAGAATGTTTCTGTCCGGGCTAGAAACATGGCCCAAGCAGTAAAGAGCTCGCATGATCCTTGCAGAGGACCAAAGTACAATTCCCAGCATCCATATCGAGTGGCATAACTCTGCTTGTAACTCCAGCACCAGGGGATCTGATACTTCTGGCCTATTTGAACCTAAGTGTGCATGCGCACGCATGCATGCACGCACTTGCACTCACTTAAAAATAAAATTAATTCAAAATTAATTTTAAAAGAATGTTTATATTCCTTGGATAATAAAAGCAATGATAGAGAAAAAAAGATGACCCACAAAGACATGAAGTCTTAAGGGTTAGCTTTCCTGATTTCTCTGTGTAGTCTAATCTTTCTTTCTTTCTTTCTTTCTTTCTTTCTTTCTTTCTTTCTTTCTTTCTTTCTTTCTTTCTTTCTTTCTTTCTTTCTTTAGCTGGGGCACTGGCATACAATCCTCTCCCAGACTGGGAAGGTCCACTGAAAACCAATCAATACAAGTTTCATTTTTGTTTTCTGTATAAATAGTTGTCTTATCTGAAATGACCTTTCTCCAAGAGCTAATAGTCATAAATTTCACAGCTAGACATGTTTAGAAATGCCTCTTAGCTATTTTTGTTGATTTATTTTCTTTGTCTGTATTTGTGCAATTCAGCTCTGGACATGGAGGCAAGCAATTCTGGTCTCTGGTCCACCAGCTAATGATTTAAACTCCAAGGGCAGAGTCCGTCTCCTGTGGGAAAGGGCCCAGTGGGCATGCATGGAGGTATAGCTCAGCCAGGAGAAATGACGGCGTCTGAGAGACTTGTCTGTCTGCATTTCTCTTTGTGACAGCTTTTGCTGTTTGTCCCCCCAGGCATTTCTGAAATATATCTACCTACCCACAGACTTCCCTACAACATAACACGGTGCTTCTATGCAAGGGAGTATTGACTTTTTGACATATTAAATTTAAAAAAAAAAGAAAAATTGGAAGTTGAATTTGGTTCATTGATAAAACTTTCTTTAGGGCTGTAGGGATGGCTCAGTAGTTCAGAACACTGACTTGTAGAGGACCCTGGTCGAATTCCCAGCATCCACATGGTGGCTAGCAACTGTTGGTAGTTCCTTTTCCAGGGGATCTGACACCTGCTCCTGGCCTCTGTGGGCACCAATCACACAAGCAATGCACAGACATACATATAGGCAAAACACCCAGACAAATAAAATTAAAGAAACAAAGAAGATGGAATCTCAGCTATCAGGCAGTAGCCCTCAAGCAAAGATCTTCATTGTCCCTTATACAATGACTCATTCCCTTCTAATCATAGATAGAGCTGGTTTGATTGAATGACCATCCATATGTTCCGTAACATAGGAATACTGTAAGCTCAAAGAAGCTGGGGGCAGTGGGGTGGCCTTATCTCAACTTAGCAGGACATTTGACCTTGGGCAGCAACATGTCTGATGTCTCAGCGAATGGATTGGAGTGTCCTCCCACTCCTGATGACACAGAAGTTTAACACTGATACCCGTGCTTCTCTGCATAATCATAGAACGGGAGGGGGCAGGGATCTTAGAGGTACCTGGTATACATCCATTCTTCTTATAACTTCCTCACAAAATAGTCTTTTCCAGGAGAGAAATCCCACAGCAGCCCTGTGATCTGCCAGGCATCGCTAATCTGACCATTTGAGGATTTCCGAGGACAACGTATAAAATGTCCGACCCTCCTTCTACCTGGCCCCTGGGTTCTAATGTCACTTTCTTAGCTTATTTGGCTCTGGTGTCTTTAGCTTTTTCTTCATGCCTTAATTTCCTATGCTGACATCAACCCACTTATGTTCTTCTGAACCTGCTAGGATGCAGGTTTTGTTTGTTTGTTTACAGAATACGACCCTTAGGACCAAGCCTAGTGTTAGAGAAGTGGCTTGGGCTCACTCATTCAGCGGACACTTGGTCGTTCAGTGCTAAACTGACCAGTGCTGTGTGGGGAGAGCCTGCTTAGCCCCCCTCTTTGGAAACATCACTTTTGTTTGCTGTCAAAAATGAAACGAACTCTGATCTTTAGGAGTTTCTGGTCCTTTCCCACGGCTGCCTGGGAAATCTTGAGCCCCCGCTCACCGCTGAATAAATGCTTCTGTGTGAAAAGCTGGCCTTGTTTCGCCACAAACCCATCCTGCTTCTCTGGGATGCTTGCCGGTACAGGATCTTATAAAACCCACTAGGGTTGTCACAGGGACACCTTCCCTCAGATCCTCTTCCAGCTTTTGTTCCTTCCTGAAGCCACAGTTGACATGCCTCCAGCCTGTCTCTAATAAAACCTAATCTTCAGGACTTGGAGTCTTCACTCGACTGCTCAGGGGTCAACGAGGAGCCAAGGAGAGGAGCCATGAGTTCACACGTATATACAGAGCGGCTTCAAGAGTCGGTGGAAAATTACCCTGACTGCTCTGCCCCCTCTTTCTCTCTCTGGACTCTTCCCTCTCTTTCGTTCTTCCCATGAACTGGCTCAGAGGAAAGGAAAGTAGTAACTGTGGCTTGGGACCCGGCTGAAATCGAAGTCTATCTGGTGTTTCCAGTGCCAGGGCTCTGGACTGGGGAGGCTCCTGGCTCTGAAAGCTGTGTGGTTGGTTGAGTCTTTACTGAGCTGTTTCATCTCCTGTTCTGTCTGAAGAGCTCTTTCCATTAGGGTTCTTTAATGCCATTTGGACTTGTACAGAGGGTCTTGTCTGTCTCACAGAGAAATCCAGAAATTTAGTTTGTAGGAGTCGTCCTGGGGACTATGACATCATGTCCTACCTCCAGCCACGAACTCACTCTTCAGATTTGTGTGTTTCATTAAGTGTGTGTGGGGGGGATAACGACAAACAAATAAACAAAACAGAAACAAACCCAAATCTGCAGCCTCTGTAAATGTGTTGCTTCTGTAGTCTGAACCTAAAGTCTTGGGACTGGTAAAATGGCTCAGAGGATAAAGGTACTTGCTACCCAATCTGATGACTCTAGTTAGACTCCCATTCCCGCTTGGCGGAAGGAGCGAACCAGCTCTTGCAAATTTCCCTCTGAGCCCACACAAGCGATGTGGCGAATGTGCTTGAGCACGCTCCCCCAAGCAAATTAACGCAATAAAAAGACTTAAAGGCTTGTCTGCTGATTGGTGTCTCCATTAAAATGATTACTCCCCCCCCCCCCCACATACGTAACCTCACTTACACACAGCAAGGAGGTGGAGACCATCTAACTACTTTTCTGCTAAAGCTGAGGACCCTGGCCACTCCTGGAACCTACTCCCCACATCCCCTCAGGACCCTCATCATTGTTCAGCAAGAGCCTTCACGAGTTATCCTTTGATATGTTGTAGGCAGCCTCTAACCACCAGCAAGCCTCTAGCGTGCAGCAAAGGAGAGATTCCAAAGTTTTCCATGAGCTAACACCGGTCACCGCCCCCGCCCGCCCCCCATCCCCGTCGCCCCGCCCCCACCCCTTGTCGCCCCGCCCCCGCGCAGTTTCCTATTATGAAACTGCCTGGAGGTTAATATTCATGAGGATGCCTATGTGTTTGTCTTTGGATTCACCTTCTTATTTAGCTTCTCTAGGAACATGAATTATAAGCTCAATGTCCTTTATTTATGGCTAGAAACCAAATATGAGTGAGTACATCCCATGTTCCTCTTTTTGGGTCTGGCTTACCTCACTCAGGATAGTGTTTTCTATTTCCATCCATTTGTATGCAAAATTCAAGAAGTCCTTGTTTTTTACTGCTGAGTAGTACTCTAATATGTATATATTCCATACTTTCTTCATCCATTCTTCCATTGAAGGACATCTAGGTTGTTTCCAGGTTCTGGCTATTACAAACAATGCTGCCATGAACATAGTTGAGCATAGACTTTTGTTGTATGATAGTGCCTTTGGGGAGCCTAGGCAGTTTGGATGCTCACCTTACGAGACCTGGATAGAAGTGGGCGGTCCTTGGGCTTCCCACAGGTCAGGGAACCCTGATTGCTCTTCGAGCAGATGCGGGAGGGGGACTTGATCGGGGGAGGGGGAGGGAAATGGGAGGCGGTGGTGGGGAGGAGGCAGAAATCCTTAATAAATAAATAAATTAAAAAATAAAAAAAATAAAAAAATAAAAAAAAGAAACTGCCTGGAGTGGACTCATTCTCCTCCCTCTTCTTCTCGGATGCTCTGAGGGTCAGGTTGAAGCTTTTGCAGCTTTGGGCTAGGGTTCAAATACCAACTGTGCATTGGCTGCATGCAAATTTTAGTCAAAAACGTATGGCCACAAGGCATATTTTGTCTCCTTGCATAGTTTCCACCTGCCTCCGTCTCAGCACGAATACTGCAAGAAAAACGTTTACCGTTGCCGGTTTGGCAGAAAGAAGTGTAAATGTTATGTTAGTGGTAAGACTACTTAATCCTGGCCGAGGAGTCGCTAGGGAAGTGTGACACGAATTGACAGATGTTAAATGGCACCTGCTGTCCCCCGTGCAGCACAAACAAGGCATGTGGCTCCCAGCAGGTGAAAACTCCTCTGAGGAGTGGAAGGTGGGACTGGCCTGCTGTTTCTTTCACGCTCTCAGCCCAGGGCCCTGGGAACGAAAGTGGATAAGGGTTTTCGGCTTTTCAGGCTAGCAAAACACCCGGGTGTCTTAGATCCTTCAGCTCTTAGTGAGTGGTTTCCTAGACTAGGCGGGAGTTTCTTCAGATTTCAGGAGGCTTTGATGACACCAGAAGTCCCCAGAGGGTGGATTCTTGGAAACAAGACAAGAAAAGGTGGATAGCTGTTTTCTGGAAAAAGAAAGAGCAAAGGGCACTGCATGGTTCTCCCTGGGCCTTGGCACCAGCGAGGTTGAAGGGGCAAACCAGCTGAAAAAAGACTAACGGTTTGTAGCATTAAGAACACAGACGCTGGAGCCTGCTTTCCAGGGCTCACCCTTCAATCGATGTTAAGAGGATTGTTGTGCCTTTGTCTGTTTTTCAGTAACTGCTAAGGACCACTGAACTTGAGCACACTCTGTAAGCGCATCTGGGGGACGCGGGCACTCCTGGTGTTTGAGAGAAGATGCGAATGTTGGGTATCTACCTGCGAGAAAGTAAAATCGGCATTCATTCTGCCATGGGCCAAAATACATTCCTATGTTATTGAAATTTTGACTGCACATATCGCCTGAATTGTTGTTGTTGCTTCAGTGAAATACCTGAGGCTGGACACTTTATAAAGGAAGAAGGGCTATTTCATTCCATAGTTTCGGGATCCCAAGAATATGAAGCCAGCCTTGGTTTCTGCTGAGGGATTCATTGCGTGGCAGGAACATGTGTGCGCTGTTCAATGGATAAATAGGAAGCAGAGACAAGAGAGAGGTTAGGGTTGCTCTTTTTTGACAACCCATTCTCTTGGGAACTAATCCACTCCCATGAGATCTGACCCTCTCCCACAAGACAGTAATAATTCATGAATTCTATGACCTAGTTACCTTCTACTGGACCCAATCTCTTTTTAAAAATTATTACATTTTATCTATCATCTATCTATCTATCTATCTATCTATCTATCTATCTATCTATCTATCTATCTATCTGCCTCTCTCTCTATGTGTGTGTGTGTTCGAATGCATGCATGTGTGGAGGTCAGAAAACAACTTTTAGGAGTCTGTTCTCTTCACCATGTGGGCCCCAGGGATCCAACTCACCTCAAGTCATCAGACATGGTGGCAGGAACCTTTACCTTCTCAACCATCTCGCTGGCCCTGCACCTCACCTCTTAACGAACCTATCTCTTCAAACCTGGAACACCAGGGACCCAGCTTCTCATACATGAACTTGTGAGCCTGTGGGGCATACTGTATCCAAACCATAGCGAGTATCTTATAGTTGTTCATGGAACAGATAGGACTTCTGTCTGTGTCTTTCTTTTTTACCCATCAGCTCCTCAGGCAGGGTTATCCTATTACTGAACTCAATAGAAACAGGTGGAGGCTGTCCAGCTGAAGGGAATTATCCTGGAAACCGATTGGCTGGGTCTAAACCCTGTACTTTCAGCCTCTCATCTCATCCAGCACAAGCTCGGGACACAGTCAAGGATACACCTGGAGGCTCTCCAGAGACCCTTGGAGACAATGAATCAGCTTTTTCATGAGCCACTCCGTCTGGGAAAGTCCTCAGGGAAGCCAAGTATATGGCTAAACTAGGAGCCATTTCTGTCCCAGGACTCTGGCTCGTGCCCTTTCTCTTGAGCAGTAAATTACTCTTGGCATTGAAAAACATGCTTTGGTGACATGTTCCTGATGGCTATGGGAGGAACAGAGTCTGGATGTCTGAGCACAGAAGCCATCACTCACCCCGAGCTCAGTCTGACCCACCTGACTCCAAGTTTGCTAGTGTGAAGATTGTCACTGACCGTGGCCCTCAGGCTGACCAGAAAAAGAATCCCCTGATTCACAGTGAGTACCATGGTGTACAACACATCTCCCCCAGATGGAGCTGATGTACTCCTGACAAGCTGCTGAGGAAATTACCTCTCATATGAGCGGATGTGGCAGTGATTGGCCACTGGGTCACTTAGTGGCTGTTGCTCTATTCCCAAAGAAACCGCCTTGCTCAAGGTTCCACACACCTTCAGGACACAGCTGGTGCTGAGGTCAAATGTCCCATCCCACTTTCCTCAAAAGGAGGCCTCTTGGCTTTCGTAGAGTGGTGATGGATTGCTAGTTAGAGTCGCTCTCCTCAGCTCTGCCTGTTTCGCTACCGTCCAGGTGCACCTGCCTAGATCCTCAAAGTTTACGTGAACAACTCTCCGTCACAGGGTTCGTAGTCAGGACACCTCAGCTAGGTGACCTTCTCTTTGTGAATGCTGCTCCTCCTAAGGTAGTTTTGCTGGGTGTGACGTTAATATCATCCTAGAAAAAATGACGTGGCTTGAATAGTTAAAAGGAAAATAAATGTTGTTGGATATAGGTCTCTGACACATGTTTGACCTTAAGGCCACAAAAGACCTCTAAGGGAGGCCTCAGGAGAGCCAGCAGCATCTGAAGCATCAAAACTCCAAAGCTCTAGAAACTTCCACAGGAAGTAAAAAGAAAGGCAGGTTGATGCTGTGTTTCATAGCATGGATATGTGGCATGCCAAGGGGAGCCGCTGGGGGAGGAGATGGCTGTGAGATTAGTAGAGATATGAGGGAAAGTTGGAAACAGGACAAAAAAAAAAAAAGAGGAGGCAGAGGGGACTTTCTTTAAAGATGGGAGAGTGTGTTTAATTTCCTGCATTAGTTACTTTTAAATGGTTTACTTATTTTTTTTTAAAAGAGGACATCTGTTAATTTGCTGCAAGAAGCTTTGTAATTGGAGAGCTAATGGCCTTCTATGGGATGGGAGGGTGGCTATAGATTTGTGCAAATTAAACCTCACGATGCATGCCTGCTACAAGAAACCCCACCTGTGTGTACAATGCACTTAAAGGATTAAGGCACACTTTGAAATTATGATATGTTTTACCTAAAGTAGCCATCTTCCCCCTTAAGCTTTTATTTCCTTGGAGGAGGGAGGAGACCACCGCCTGCCTCTCACAGGCTATCAGGCCCAGCAGGTACTCTGTGGGCCTTCAGGAAGGCTGATGCACAGGGGGATGGGGTGTGCTGTTTCCATGTGTTAGCACAGCAGTGACAGAACTTACCTTCACCACTTGCCGTCCCATTTCAGAGACCGCATGTCTTCGTGGTGGCATAGCTGGGATTCTGTTTCAGTCACTTACAAGAAGTTAATAGGACTTTAGGCACAGGGGACAAGTTTAGGAGTGAGAGGGCCAGGGAAGACAGAAAAAGGGACTTCTTGAAAATTGCTGTGGTCACCCTGTTCCCTTGGGGGTCACTCAATAAATGAAAAGTCTTCGTTTACACAGAAAACTACATATTTTTAGTTTTGAGATTTTTTTTTCTTTTGAGACAGGATTTCACGTATTAGGTCAGCCTCGAATTTCCTATGTAGCCAAAAAATGACTTTGAACTTTTGCTCCCCCTGCCTCCACCTTTTGAGTACAGCAGCAACACTGATGAAGGCCGATTATTTAGCTCAGGTAGAGAAGTCTTTCCCTCCCTTCGATTTACCAGTACAGGAGGAGAGGTTACTACTGAAAGAATGGCCTTCATTGGCTACATTGGTCCTCATTGCCACTTTGATAGATTTTGGTGGCCAGCCTAAGGGGCTGCAAGAACATGGTCCCTGGGAAATGCACTGATAAGGAACCAGTTTGGAAGAATCTGAAAACCACACACAGGTGTCTAATAAAAACATAGAGGCTTTATTTTAAAAACACTCATCTGCTGCAAAAAAAAATACATAGAAAAATAAAGTTTGGTTAGAGTACTTTACCAGACTTCAGCTCACAAACTCGTCTGCTGCAGATCAGAGTGGAGTTTGCTAACTGACCTATGAAATGGAATGGAGGCAGGTCACCCCGGTGACATGGTCCAAGGCACCATCCCCTTTAGAGGGTCGAGACAACAGATTCCATGTCAAATATTTTCTGCCAGTTCAGGTGTGGGTGAATGACTAGCTCCAGTCGGGAGGAAACAAGATGGAGTCAAAATAATTTTAAACACACACCTTTTCTTTCTTCCTCCTTTTTTTTTTTTGCCACACACAATGCACTATAGTCTTTTAATCCTAGGTGAAGTGCATGCCGAAAAGGATTCAATTCAGAAGGAGAGGAGAGAGAAAGCCAGCACTAACTGATGAGCTTCAAAAGATGGATAAGAAGGAGAAGTGAACCGGTCGCCTCTGCCTTTTGTGTGGTCTAGCGCTGCCCCAGTGGTCAGCAGCAAGCAGCAGCAAGCTATCCTTATTTAACAGGGAACCTGCGGCCTGGGCTGGAAGAAGAATGGGGTGCAAGCGGCCAACTTTCTATCAACTCCCTTTGGCAGTTTTGCCACCAGCAGTAAATTGGCCCGTTTAGAAGGAGGAAATTAAAAAGATTTCTCACGGCACAGAACTGAGTGGCGGGATAAAGGGATTTCCTGGCCCCAGAAAGCCTCACTTATAATACCTGTGCCCCCACCTTCCGAATCTCCCCATCTTGCAGGTTACCTGAGCTAACAGGATGGAAATGGAAAGGCAAGCTTTTCTCTTTTCCACTCTTTCTAGCATTTTAGGTGAGTCATCGAACTCAGTTCTCCAAGCTTTGCCACAGTTTATCTGAGCATGGAGGCCACAGCAGGGAAGGTGCTCTTGGAAGACAGTTTCCCCCTCCCCCGCTTGCTGGTTGGCCTGGGCTGACAGCCATGGACCCCCGCGACTTTCCTAGACCCCTTTATCATACCAGCCCTTCATTTTGGACTTAACCTCCTCTGCCTCTGAGGATCCCAGGACCCCAAGGCTGTGAGTCTCTGAACACACAGCCCTCAGAAGCCTCACAAAAGCTGCTCTGATTGTCAACTCTTGCGTCTTTAAATAGGGATTCGATGGTGAGGGTTTTCAAAGGAAAGAAGCAAGAGTTGCTAGTTCATTGCTTTTTAATTACGTTTTTTGGTCAATTTATGATCTGTCTGTAGTTAGCTTTTTTTTTTAAAACCAGGAAAGCTAAAACTTGAGAGTGGGGGAGCAGATCTTTGGCTAAATAAGTTTAAAATAAGTTCAGATTAAAAGCCTGAACTGAGATGTCTTGTAGGGAAGAGAGGGGGGGAAAAAAAGAAAAGAAAAAGAAAGAAAAGAAAGGAAGTGTGAATTCAGCTCCTGACTCAAATTCTCATGTGAAGACAGAAAGGCCTTTTCTTTACTAAGTCATGACTGAGGCGCTCACCTGGAGTGGGGAAAGCCCTTAGGTTTTTGCCTTGGACAGGTAGAGCCTGTTTTGAGGCCCACCCCTGGAGGCAAACAGTTTACACAGCTTGTCGGAACCCCCTCTCTGTGTGCACCCTGCTCCACTCGGCCGCCCTGTAAATCCTTGAAGTGGTGTACCTATTGCAAACCCGGGGAGAGGTTAAAAGTCCCACCTCCCACCCCCTTGTGTTGCAGGCCGACCTGCCTCAATAGCTCAGGTCTGTTTTTACTTCTTCAAATTTCCCATTTACCCTCACTTTTACAAGGGCAGAGAGAACCCCTGGTCATTGTCCAAGGCCAACAAGAGACTTTTTCACCCGAGTTTAATTCAAGAGGACATCCTCATCTAAGGGGGCCGGCACCCCTCTGCTTGGCCCTTCTGTGATGCGCAGTTATGGGAGAGGCTGGAGTTTGCAGCAAAAGACGTCTTAGGACCCAATGTAGCCATTGCCGCCAAAGTCACTCTCAGTTCTAGAAACAGACTTGTCTGGCTCTCTCCAAACAGGGAGCAGAGAGCGGTGACCTACAACACTTGAAACTGTGACTGAATACTAAAAATAGCCACTGCCCCAGGTCTTTCACTGGCCCCCCAGAGAAGAACTGGAATATTCCCTGGGAACCCCCAACCGGTTTGACTCTGCACACTTCTTGCTCCCGACTCCTTGACCTCAGCCATTTTGGCGTTTTTTTTTTTTGTTTTTCCCCTAGAGACCCCAGGGGAAGGAAGTTTCTGATTTATGAACTTGTCCTCTGAACTGCTGTTACCAGAAAGTTGGACGCCAGCTGCCCAGACAATAAAGGTACGGGTAATAGGGGTAGCTGGTGTACATGGAAACCAAGGAGGGGCTAGACAGGCTGTCTTCTTTCAGCGCTGGCAAAGACAGAGGGGAGGTCTTCTCCAAGACTCCCAGGTCTTCCGACAGCTGCTTTCGCTTAGTCTTATAGCGTCTGTTCTGGAACCATATTTTCACTTGGGTTTCAGTGAGCTTGAGGTTCTTGGCTAGGTGAGCCCTTTCAGGGGCAGACAGGTACTTCTGATGGCTGAACTTCCTCTCCAGCTCGATCACCTGAGTGTGAGAGAAGGCAGCCCTGGAGCGCTTCTGAGGCTGCTTGGGGATCTGGGGGGTGCTTGATAAGTCGCCTGGAGTGTGTTCACAGTCCAACAGATAGGTCTCAAAATGCCCATCTGGAGAAGGACAGAGGAGGAGAGAATGAAAAAAGTTACATGTTAGCCCGGAATTCAATTCTGCTTTCAGCCGCCAAACAAACAGCCCACTGTCATCTTGGATACATTTCTTTTTTTTTCCTTGCCCGAAGGAGAAGTAAGTAGGTTTTTATACTATGTATTTGTTTCTAATAATCAGTGTGATTCACAGTTAAACTTTCTGCCACGTTATGTCATTGAAACCGGGATCCTGGATGTGTGTAGCAAAGAAAGGTGGGAGACAGGAACAGGGAAAGCGAGGCATCATGGGGACTAACTAAGGCTTGTGGGGATAAGCCAGTTCATCTTCTTCCCAAACACAATTCCCCTCTCTGTAACTGCGGCTTACTTGCATGAGAACTGATGGGGGAGGGGGGGAGGGACAAAAGGCGACTCGACATTATTCTAAAGACCTAAAGGGACATTCATAATTTTATGGCTCGTGGAATGGAGATGGAAAGGGAGCCTGGGGATTGGCTTGATTTATGAATATTAATGGATTTGCTGTTGTTGTTAGTTCTAGTCGCCACTGGCTGGAGTCGCTAGAAAAAGAGCCAAGCCGATGGCAAAGTTGTTAGCGGCCCTCAAGGTTGATGCCAAAGGTGGTTTGGTGCCGAGGACGGTGAAGTCCCTCCTGTGGCCATGAGCCCCATATGCCTGCATTCAGAGCTTGGGACCGCCAACGTGGGAGCAGTCTTATTCCAGTGCAGCGCGCCCGCCTCCAGGTCTATTCCGCTTACCTGTCTCAGGTTCAGCCGCCGTCTCTGCGGAGCTGGGTGGGATATTTGGCGGGTCCCCTAGAGCCACGCCGCGACCTCTTGCTTCCTCAGGCTCCTGAGCGGGTTCCCTTCTCGGGTCTGGTTGGCGCTGATGCTGCGGGCTGCTCGCGTGTCCCCCGCGCCGCTCCGCGCGGTCCCGCAGGATGTCCTGGATGAGGAAGGAGGTGAGCCGCTTAGACTGCGAGGGTGGCGCTGCCCAGGGACCGCGGCCACCCGACTCCACCCGCACATCTCGGGGCTCCACGGTCCTGAGCATCTCGACTCCGCTGTGCATCGCTTTGCTTTACCCCGGCCGCGAGCACTTATAGCCTTGGGGAGAGCCGCGCAGCCTGCCCATTGGCCGCAGGAACACTGTTGCTCCCCGATTGGCTGCCACGGGCTCCAGGTGACCGTGAAGAGGCCAGTCCTGAGCCTGGTAGGCTCCAGAGTCTTTCGTTGATGCGCCCTTAGCTTTCCCTGGTTCCTCCCACTCACCACAAGCAGCTCAAGCCCTTTCTGCAGTCTGGACATAAACCCCAAACCCTTACTGTAAAAGCGATGCGGAAGACCTGAGTGTAGCTCTCAAGAGGCTGTCAAAGCGCGGTGGCCCACCGAGCTGAGCAGGCAGGTATCTGCCGCCTACCCTAATTGTGTTAATAACAAGAGAAATTGACAGCAGAGCCAGATCTACTGAGTTTAAGGCTGTCCTAGGTCTGGTAGCCAAGTAAACGCTCGCACTACCCTGGATTCCCGGCTGGACACATCTGGACAACCAGCAAAAATCTAATAGGGAAGGACAAAGTAGTATGGCAATGTCACATTTACTGAGTTGACCATGTACTGTGACCCCAGTATATATATAGTTTGAAATAGTTATAGGTTCACAGGAAACTGCAAAAGTAACAACTGCAATGGCCCTGATGCTCGCATCTTTTTATTTCATTTATTGAGTCTGTGTATAGACCGTGAATAAATCCCCCTCCCTCCCAGGCCCACATATAAATGCTGCTCCCCAGGGTTGTAATTTGGGGAGGTGCTTTGAACCTCTAAGAGCTGGAGCCAAATGAGAGGTCCTCAGGTCCTGGAGGATATGGGGATTTTAGAACCCCTGTTTCTCCTCCTTTCCTGACCCCAGTGTATGAATTCTCCCACCGGCCCATGCTCCTGTCACACTGTGCTGTCTTCATTTGAGGTCCCCAAGCCTTGGACTTGAACCTCTAGACCCATAAACTAAAGCAATCAATCATCCATTTATCTAACTGGTCTCCAGCTGGGGTTTGGCTGTAGTGACAGAAACCTAGCAGGGGAAGTCGCTTTTCTCTGCCCAGGTGTGCAGTTGCCCTGTGGTAGGGCAAGTGACATGATGGTTCCTTTGGATCACCAGCTTGGCCATTAGTGAGGCTCACCTTTGGGTGCGCCTGAGAGGGTGTTTTCAGAGAAGGTCAATGGGAGTGGCGGAGGGCAGATATTTACCCTGCGCGTGTGTAGTTCCATGTCTGCAGGTCAAGACAGAATCAAAAGAGGGAAAAAGAAGAGAGAAAATTGTGTCTCCTGGCTGACTGAGATATGAACAGCCTCCTATGCCTCCCCTGTGACAGACTTATCCCCTCAAACTGAGGACCAAAGTTAGCCTTTTCCTCTAAATTACTTCTGTTGGATATTTGGTCACGGGGCTGAGGAAAAAACTAGCTGATACAAGAGGTGCAACCCAGCAGTCCAGCTCTTTGAGCTTCTGTGCCACTGTTTCCACAGCAACGAGGGTCAGTTCCTCTGCATCCTCTTCAGCATCTGTTGTCCTTGTTTTATCTCAGACATTAACATATGTTCCATGTTGGTTTATTTGAGCACGAGTTTTGTATTTGCACTTGATGGCTTGTGATGTTGTTATCAGTCAGGCACAGGTCTTCACTGATGAGACAGTATAAAGTTCTAGTCTCAAAATAAATCCCAGATGGATCAAAGATGTAAACACAAACAGGCACACAGGGACTTTTTTTTTAAACCATGCTTATTAAAAAATTGCAAATCAAGGGGCTGGAGAGATAGCTCAGTGGTTAAGAGCACTTACTGCTCTGTGTCAGGCAATTGTAAATTGCCTGTAACTCCAGTTTCATCAGGGGAGCTGATGCTTCTGACCCCTGCAGGCACCTGCATGCACATACACACAGATATGCAAACATAAACATCATTTTTAAGTAATTTTTTAAAAGAAGAAATGCATATCAAAGCCACACTGATATGCTCCTTTCTAGCCATCAGACTGAGAACGATCTCGCTAAAGTGCCATCCGGACTGTGAAGAACTGCAGTGCACAGAGAATAAACGGATTTGCGTACTTGGATGGCAACTTGATAGCATCTCTCTCTTTTTTTTAAACTTTAAAAAGAAGCCTTTATTTATTTTGTAGCATGTGCATTACAGGAAACAAAACACAAGAAGCCAAGAACAGTCACCCAGCCACATGCAGCTCAGCTTGCTGTGTCCCTCTGGGTGCTGCAAGTGTACACACGTTAGGTAACTGAGGTTACACAGTATGCACCATGCTTGCCCCCACACTGTGATTATTCCCCATCTAAAACCCCACGCTACATGAGTGTGTGTATTCTTTTTTTATAAATATTTATTTATTTATTTATTTATACAATATTCTGTCTGTGTGTATGCCTGAAGGCCAGAAGAGGGCGCCAGACCTCTTTACAGATGGTTGTGAGCCACCATGTGGTTGCTGGGAATTGAACTCAGGACCTTTGGAAGAGCAGGCAATGCTCTTAACCACTGAGCCATCTCTCCAGCCCGAGTGTGTGTATTCTTGATAGCATCTCTTTACACTAAAAATGAACATATCCTTCAACACAGCTAGTTCAGCTTTTGCCCTGGAAACTCATAAATACCCAATGTCTTGACCTGGGAACCCATTTTTAGTCCAGTCACAGAGAATCAATTGTGTATATAAAAAGTGTAACTACTTATAATTTATATCCAGATGTAGATAAGGAGCATATGTTTACTTAGTAGGACAATTGTGCCTACTTTGGTGACATGGAGTCAGTCAGGCTGAGAGAAGGAAGGGAGGGAGAGCTGAACAAGGTCTGTTCCTTTCTACTCACTTATAGTTCTTAAAAATTACAAACCTGGCGTTAGAGAGATGACTCTGTGGTCAAGAGCACTTGCTGCTCTTCCAAAGAACGTACTCAGCTCCCAGGACTCATCAGTTGGCTTTACACCTCTGTAATACAGATCCTGAGACTCTGATACCTACATCTGAATCTGCAGGCGCTCAAATATGTGGGAGGGAGAGAGAGAGAGGGAGAGAGAGGGAGAGAGAGAGAGAGACAGACAGACAGAGAGAGAGAGACAGAGAGACAGAGACATGGACACAGAGAAAGAGACAAAGGGAGGGAAGGAGGGAGAGAGAAGCAGACAGAGACAGCACAGAGATAGAGAGACACACAGAGAGAAAGAGATGGAGGGAGGGAGGGAGAGTGAGAAAGAGAGAAACAGGCCAACACACACACACACACAGAGAGAGAGAGAGAGAGAGAGAGAGAGAGAGAGAGAGAGAGAGAGAGGAGAGGGAAAGAGAGCACAAAGAGAAAGAGAGAAAGGGAGAGAGAGAGAAAGAGAAAGAATGAGAGAGGGGAGAGGGAAAGAGACAGAGACAGCACAAAGAGAAAGAGAGGAGAGAGAGAGAGAGAGAGGAAGAGGGAGAGGGAGAGGGAGAGGGAGAGGGAGAGAGAGAGAGAGAGAGAGAGAGAGAGAGAGAGAGAGAGAGAGAGAGAGAGAGAGATTGGGAGTTTTAAGAATTACAAATCCAGGGGCTGTTTTTGGATAGTTCCGTGGTTAAGAGTGTGAGGACCTAAGTTCGGTTCCTATCACCCACACTGGGTGTTTACAACCTCTGACTTGTATCATTACTCACAACTACTTGGCTCTTGGCATCCGGCAAGCATTTAATAAAGGCTTACTATCTGGATATTCAACATCTTTTACTAGGAGGCCTCGTCTCACTGGCTGGTAGAATTCTCCATTGTGTCCCAAGAAAAGTCACAGGAACATAAGTTGGCTTCATCTCCTTGTTGTGCTTGTGCAGCTTAAACTGAGCCAGAATGACCAAGGGCAGCAAAGAAGCCACGGGAGATGGTGGGAGGCAGAATAACGGGCACCCACAGATGTCCATCTACGGGTCCCCTAATCTGTGAATACCCTCTGCAAATGGCAAGAGACAGGCTGCAGGTGTTGGTATTGAGCTAGACCTGAAGTGAAAAGATTATTTGGGAATATGAGATGGAGTAGGTAGGGCAGTCGGTCAGAAAACAATTCAGGGCATCTGAAGCAAGGGTAGAGCAAAGGGATGTGAGGGAAAGTCTGTCTATTGGCTATAGTTAGATTCGATGGTGAAGAAGGTCATTGGTTAAGGACTATGGTAGCCACTGGAAGCTGAAGAAATGGCCTGTGGCCTGCAGAGATCCAGTGAGAACTTCTAACTTCCATGCTTAGGGTAACCCATCTGTTCTGTTTATTGGAACTTTAAGTTCTTTTTCTTTCTCTTTTTCTTTTTAAAATTGAAACATATATTTAGGTGCTTGCCTTTTATTGGAACTGCTTTTATTTGTTGTCTTTCAGCCTTTAGCCATATTAAATCCTCACAGCCACTGAACACTTTAGAAATTATCTCATTAGATGCTAGAAATAGAAGGCACACCGGAGCCATCAACTTCTTGTGTTCCTCCGACACAACCTCAGGTTTGAAGAGACTGACTGTAAAGTATAACCAGGCATGGAGTCTCAGGAAGCCCCAGCTCAATGCTTTCCCCCATCTACATTATGTCCCTCCTTCCATTCATCCCCAACAGCATCCAGCTCCACCCTCCAGCACGTGTCCAGGTGCCACATACATGCAGAGATTACAGAACTGTCTGTCCTATGCACGCGGTCGTTTTTTTAAGTGTAGGAAGAGACACAGTGACAGAAATAACTGTTACCAGGAAAAACGTTTGTATACTCAGAAAACAGCACCATGCTGGGTCATGGGAGAGGTACCAGGGCTAGGCAAGAGGCAGAAAGGGTGCAGAGAAAGCCAGATCTTTATAGTGCTTAGCATGGGCAAGAAGGGGAGAGGCAGGGCACCAGTCCTGCAGGCTTAGGATAAGTGGAATCATTTGGCCTGGTTGTGTGGAGCTGGAATCTGAGCTGAGTTGGGCCAAGGAGTTTGTCGGCTTAGTCTTGTGAGCATTAAAGTGTTTGAGGACTTGCTTCCGGTTGACCGGAATTTGTCAGCCCTGAGCAGTGCCGTCCCTCCTCTGCAGAGCCCCAAGTTAAACTATCCTAAAACACAGACTGGGATTTTTTTTTCTTAAAGCTTGATGTATATTGCCCAGCAAGATGGCTCAGCAGGTAAAGGTATTTGTTGTGCAAGCCTGGTGACCTGAAGCCTGGACCCCACGTGAAGGTGGAAGGAGAGAATCATCTCCACAAAGTGTCCTCTGACCTCCACACACGCACCCACAACAGAAACTGAAAAAGCATTCTGAGAGCATCATGTGTCACCGGATGACGTTATTTTCACAGGCTAATGTTTTCCGGTTAAAAATACCTTTCAAGACCTTCAGAATCCTGTTTCCCTGCACATACTGAGATGGGGTGTGTCCTGGGGAGCCCCTGTGCTCATTCAGAGAGAGTAAAAAAGAAAAAGAAGGGAGAGGCGAGACTCTGGGAGAGAGGACTGAGACAAATCATGAGGGAGCACTCTCAGCTGACCATGCCAAAGCGGGAGTGGAAGATCAAGGCTGACATCCAGCTGCCTGAGAAATGCCCAGGTCCCACCCCTATGCTGAGATTTTTCTTTCTCTACCTTCTTCACAACATTTTCACAATAAGGTCTTCTCTTTTCTTTCCTTTCCTTTCCTTTCCTTTCCTTTCCTTTCCTTTCCTTTCCTTTCCTTTCCTTTCCTTTTTTCTCCTTCCTTCCTTCCTTCCCCACTTCAGACCTGTGTTCCAGTCCCCAGTCCTCACCGAGAGAGGATGTGCTGGGATGTTTCTCTCAGCAGAGACCCCATCTCCCTCAACATGAAAGGGAAAAAAATTCTCCTGGCACAGTGCTCGCCCCCTGATTTTTCGCATCCTGGGGTGGAGCAGAGAACTTTTCCCCAGGGTTCCTGGGTGCTCAACAATATTGGTGTTGAGACTTGTCCCTCCATTATTTGGGGAACTGACCCAGAACATTAAATTTTGGGGTCTGCTTCTACTAAAACAACTTTGATGCAGCAGCAGTGAGAAAGACTTACGGTTTCAGAGTTACAAAGCCCAAGACCCCAAGACTTAGGGGCTTTGCCTGCGGTGACTTCTTGCTTATTCATAACAAGGCAGATGGCAATGAGACAAAGGTAAGGACAGGAGGAGGGAAGGAGCTCCCAGCCAAGCTTATCCAATCAGGAGCCCACTTCCCTATTAACAGTGTTAATTCATCCCTGAGAACTTCTAGAACCTTTAGAGCCTTATCCCTTCTAAGATTCCCACCTCTTTATATTGTTACCATGGCAATGACCTCTCCACATGAAGGTCTGAGAGGCATCTAAACCATGGCACCCCAAGAGGACAGAGATAGGACCCTGGCCCCTGACAGCCCGTCTCAGAATCCAATGCCTTACTAGACAACAGATTGCTCCTCAGTGGGGCTAGGTGGGAAGTGTGAGTCTTCATTTCTAACAAGCTTTTGAACAAGACCCTGGGACCCCCACCTGTAACTAGTGGAAGCTGTTCTGTGAGGGAGAGAGGATGCAGCGTGATTGGGGTGTTCATGGCTATAGCACACACGCAGTGAGTTCCAGACCTCCCACACATTTGGACCCTTACTCTCACTGTGAAACTGGCCAGCCTTCCTATCTCATGCCTACCCGAAGGCTCCTCTCCTTCTATCCCAAGCCTTAGTGAACCTCCAAGTGCCTGCCCACCAGTTTTTCCTGTGCATCTCTCTGCAAGGACCAGGGCAATCAGGCTTTGGAGAACTGTGGTGGACAGATAACATCAACCTCATCATGCCCCTCATCTCATCCGTGCATAGCGCCCAGGAAAAGCCACGGAGAAGATTTATTAAGCAATAGGAGCCTAAGAGTATTTTGCTAATAGTGCCCTGGTCATCAGCCCCCCTCCTCCCCCTCCACAGCTGCTGGACTGTGTCTGCAGAAGTGTCCCCATCCTCCGACTGGGTGGCCCCTCCTGATCTGTTCAACAGCTTAGCCAAGGCCCTCACGGGGAGACACATTGGGGATGTTTGTCTAGGGAGGGTCCTCTGACCTCCCCCCAACAGTGACCACCCCTGGCAACTTGATACCTTCCCTCTGCCACTCTTGCTCGGAGAGTGTCCCAGGACACTGGGTTGTCAGAGCCTTGGGTGCCCTGCAGTGATGACCATGATCAGAGAGGAGATGAACACCTGAGAAGGTAGCAAAGCTGGTTCTTAGACCTGGGGTGGGACACGGGCAGTGACACTCTGTGGCTCTGCAGAAAGTTCTACCCACCTTGAACTAGACAGGACCCAGGGAACCCATGGGGCTGTCTGGAAAGAAAACCACTTTGTTCTAGGACTGTGCCGCCCCACAGATAATTCCCCAAACTCCACTTTGGCTGGGACAGCCTTGGCCCACAAGGAGGTATGGAAGTTGCTAGCAATGAGTTGGCGTTGGGCCTGTGTCAAGGCCTGGCATTCCCAGTGACAGTAGTGGGGACAGGCTGGGCTCTGATGGTGTTTGGACAGCTTGGAATGGAAGTGGCCACCCAGCGTTGGGGTTGGATGGAAGGGCAGACCCTCGAGACCACCCAGTAGCAGTGCCCAAGGCCTGCAAGGCTTTAGGACAGAGGACACCTTGCATTCTGGTTGGTCATGTGTTTATCCAAGCACCCCTCCCCCACAGCGGGCTGGAGAGGAGGAGGAGAACAAGCAGAAAGGCACGGGTACAGACAGGAAGCGTGCAAGATTCCTACCTCTGTGCACAGACTTAGATAGGCGCCTCGGGATATCGTTTTCGAAGCAGGGAAACAGGTTCTGAGAGACCTGCCTGAAATCACACACTAGTTAGTGACTTGGCTGTCAGCGCACAGGCCAGTTTAATTTTTGTCCTCTGAAACATTCTTTATCTTGTTGTTTTTATTGCTTTAAACTGAAATGTGGTTTTTTTCTGTTTGTTCAGTTTTTGTTTTGTTTTGTGTTTTGAGACAGGAGCTCATAAAACCCAAGCTGTCTTCAAACTTGCTCTGGAGCTGATTTTGCACTGATCCTCTTGTAACCATGTCCAAAGTGCTCGGGTTACAGGCAAGAACCATCATACCCGCCTCAAATGTTCTCCAAAGAGAGAGGAGAGAGAGAGAGAGAAAGAGAGAGGGGGGGGGTGAGGGAGGGGGCAAGGAAGATGAAAAAGGCAAAGATGATAGCGATTATTTAATTTTTGTTTATTTTTTGGTTTTTTTACTTTTTTGAGGGGGAATAAGTAGGAAAAGTTGGGGGCTGGACAGATGGCACAGTGGTTAAGAGTGCTTGCCATTCTCCAGAGGACCTGGGTTTGAATTCCCAGCACACATGGGTAGCTTCTGTCTGGATCTGGCCTCAGAGGGCATGCCCCCCCCACCCCAACATGGCTGGGGCTCACAGATATCCACAAAGAAGTAACCTGGTGCAGTCCCAGCTAAAGTTTCCTTGTCAGGATTTATTTTAATGTGTGTGTGTGTGTGTGTGTGTGTGTGTGTGTGTGTGTGTGTGAGAGAGAGAGAGAGAGAGAGAGAGAGAGAGAGAGAGAGAGAGAGAGAGAGGGGTTGCACACATACCCTGATAACTTTGACTCCCAGAGATTGAGCTCAGGTCGTGTTTGTGCAGTGAGCAGCTCCGTGCAGGGCTGCTGCTCTTTGAGTGTCGTGTGAATTGGTGGGAAGCCCGGTGTTCAGCATGGCAATGGGGAGAGGATAGGGTGGGGGCATTAAGAGGTGGAGAGTCACTGGGTCGTGCTCTTAAAACAGTGAATACTGGTTTTACAGAGTTTGCTCCTGAGAGGGAGGTTATGCAAAAAACAAGTGACCTTACCACCACACACACAGTTTGGCTTCTCTGTTAGGATAGGCTCCTACCATGGGGCCATCAAACTCCCGTTGCTGCCTTGCCAGGGCAAAGGGGCAACCTGCTCTTGGATTTATTACTTAAAAATGTGAGCTTAATAAACTTTATTTTACACCATTTGGTCTCAGGTGTTTTACTACAGCAATGAAGAGATCAAACAATTCACCTGCTTCTTGGTGATAGACCTAAGGCAAACTCAGTAGATTCAACGATACCCCTTCTCCAAGCCATCCGAAACTCAGGGGAACTTAGGCACTCTGAGTCCAGAACAGCTCAACTCTCCCATGAAGTGCTTTTGAGACTGGAAGGAGGATGAGAGCAGACTCTATTGTGACATACACCATTAATCCTAGCACTCAGGAGGCAGAAGCTGGCCAATTTCTGAGTTTTAAGCCAGCACATTCCATATAGTGAGTTCTGTTCTGAGCTGTTTTTAGAAAGATTTATTTATTTATTTATTTATTTATTTATTTATTTATTTATTTATTTATTTATTTATTTATTTATTTATTATGCTTGGTTTGGTGGCACTGCCCTGCAGTCTCAGCATTCAAGAAGCTGAGACAGGAGGTTCCTGAGTTCAGCGTGGACCACTCTGTCAAAACAAGCAAGCCAGCAAGAGTCACAAACAAAAATCAAAACCAACTACATCTTAGAATAAACGTCCGCACTTTGCCCTGGACAGAAGACCTACAAACAAATGACTTTATAGTCTAGTTTGACACATTTATAAGAGTGACCTTAGGTAAATCTTTCAGCTTCCCTAATTTCGTTAACTGCAACCGTGATTTTTCTCACGTGACAGTTACGGCTGACTGGAGGGCTCTCGTGTTCAGCGCACAGTGTTTGTCGTGCCTATGGTATTCTACATCTGCTGGTCGCACTCATCAGGAAAGGATGGACTTCACCTGACTAAGAAGAAACAGCAAAAACCCGGAGACGTGGACGACTTTCAAGGAATGCTGGGCGGTCCCACATTCCCTGGAGGAAAATGGAAGCAATGGCGTCCCCTGGTGGTCATTTAAAGTTCTGCACGCAATGTCTGTTTCCTCACTTCAAAGAATGTCGACCTTACAGGTAACCCTTCCACGCAGATTTGCGAGACCGATTCTCAACCCAGGTGACCCTGACCAGGGAGCCGAGTCTCATGGGCATTTGTGATGTCCTATATATGTGAGACATATGAAAGGGTCAGTACTTCCTTATTCATCGGACGTTCCCCGTGAGGCTGTGACGAAAAACCACGAGGAGCCAGAAGGCAGGCATGCGGTGTGACTCCTTGGCAAATGGCTGCGTGGACTTGGGCATTACCCTAAAAGCCAGGACCAGCATCCTTCAGTGAGAGTGGGAAGCCTCGGGGTTTAATGGAAAGCAGTGGATGTAGAAGCCTCAACCTGGGGTTTTGCGTGCGTTTGAATCTGATCATTTGGGAGCTCTTGTCTTTCACCCTAAGTCCTTGGTTTCTGTGCAGCTGTGCCCTGTGTGTCCCCTCTGCAGACATGCAGACATCCTGTCCTTTTCCTTCACTCGCCCAAATCCTGCTCCCCTCATTAGGGGTGCTGCCCCGAGCCCCTTCTCTTTGCAGGTATCTCCTGGGCTACTGGGACTTGCTTTGTTCTGTGAGCATCTCTTGTCCTCCTTTCTGTTGCTTTTCTAATGACATACCTATTTTCTCTGTGGGTTAAGATACCCGTTTGGTTACTGTAACAACAGCCACAATAGCAGTGGCTTTAAAGAAGAAGAAAGTTAGTTTTCCTCTCAGGGAGCAGTTGGGGGCTACACTGTCAAAAGCAGATACAATTTGTGGTGTTAGGTGTTAGGCCCCTCCCATCTTCCTGCTCTTTCAGCATTTAGGATCTTGGCTGCTGCTCGCTCCATTTCCTCCCCATTCCAGCAGCCACAGGAAGAGGACAGATGAAGGCGCTCTCCCGGACGGTGCACCGTTCTTTCCACAGACACCTTTGAAGTCAGAACTTTGTTGCTTGACCACTGCCAACTGCACAGCAGACAGGGAAAGAATCTTCAGCTGAGAGAAGGTGTGTGCCAGACTAAAACTGGGAGTTCAATTACTGACAAAGGAAGAAGAGGAACGGTGGGTGACAGCTAGACCCCCCTGCCACGTGTGTCCCCACTGCCAGTGCCTATGTAGGAGCCAGTGCCACCAGGGAACTAAAGGACTCACTACAACTACAGTTATGTGTATCTTTCCTGCTGTTCCTTGTGATGTTTATAGTACCTTTTCTGACCAGCTTCCTCAGCATCTTGAGAACAGGATTATTTTTTATGCATTCATCTCTTTCTATCCCCTTTCTTGGTACAGGGAAAAGTGTGTTAACCTTAGCAGTGGGTCCTTTGTGGATATCTGAGCGTGTTCATGTGGGTGTCCTTATATGTGTGGTTAGGAGTGCGTGTGTGTGATGGCTAGACATCAAGGTTAAGTGTCGACTTTAGTCGCTCTCCACTCTACATTTTGAGGCAGGGTCTCTCACTGAAGCTGGTGTGCATCCATTCAGTTGGCTGGCTGGCTGGTGAGTTCCAGGGACCTGGCTGTCTCCTCTATTCCCAGCACTCAGGTTACAGATTTATGTCACCATACTGGCTTCCTGTGTCGTTTCTGGGTCTCTGAACTCAGGTTCTCATGCCGATGCAGCAGGCGCTTTGCCCACCGAAACATCTTGGCAGCCCTTAAGGATGTTTTTGAATGAGACTAGTCTTAGCCCCCTTCCCTGTGCTGCTCAAGTGGAATGTCCCTTGATTCTTGCTATCTGAACTCATCTGACAGGAGAGAAGCCAGAGGAATGAGATGAGAGACTTTCTTCCTCTCTATGGCTCCCTCTCTATGGTCCCTAGATGATGCAAACTCTTAGGGTGCCTGCTACTGGGGCCCAAAAGACCTCCACCAGGAGTCAGATGGCTGTCACAACAAGAAGGGAGTTCTCCAGGATTCTGACCCCCTAAGTCAAAGCCTGAAAACCTTGTAGAGGTGTGCAAGAAAGCTAAACAGCAACAAGTCACTTCTCGATCCATGCAACAGTCAGCAAATAGAACCCAGAGGCCCAGTTCCTGGACAGGCCCAGGGAGGAGACACACTGGCCAGACCAGATCCACTTTCTTTAAAAAAGACAGACATGAAGGGCGAATGCTTTGAGACACTGTCCTCAGGGCTCTAAGAGCAGTCTGGACTCTGAGATGGGCTTCCCTGGGGACTGCGCAGATGAGGCCTCGGGGGTGGGGTGGGGTGGGGGACAGAAAGACAACAGACAGGAGCCATGGTGAAAAGCTTGGCTCACTAAAGGCTTTGCTTAGGATTCCATTTCCTGGGCCACAGGTTTCAGGCCATTAAGCTGGGTTGGTGACAGGAGGAGGCAGAAGCCACTGAGACAGGTTGGGGAGGAGGCAGGCTGGTCTGAGATCAGCTTCAAAGGACAGACCTTGAGACTGGGACAGCACTCCGAGGCTCCTGTCAGCTGCTGGGCAGATCTTATCTCCAGTACCCTGGAATCTGGACAGCATCTCACCAAGATCCACCTTTCTCCCAGGTCGATGCTGGGGGGTTGGGAGGAGTTAGCTGAACCTAAATAGAATTGGGAGGAAGGCAGAACCCTCCCAGCTTTCTCCCCGCTGTTAGGGAGGAGAAGGAACCTGGAGGGGGGCTGAAAATTCCCACTCCCTGGTCACTGAATATAGGATCTGTGACCCTGGAGGCTCTGAATACACAGAAATGTGCACAAAGATGAAAGACGAAAACAAAAACCAGAAAACTTCAAATGCAGCCTGCCCTGGCTCCTGGAGGTGCGGTGGTACCACTCCCACCCAATGCCACCCTCCGTGCTTTTTATCTTATGTGTACGAGTGCTTCGCCTGAATCTATACATGTGCATCACACGTGTGCCTAGTACTTACAGACGTCATCGAAGGGTA
Organism: Microtus pennsylvanicus; assembly: GCF_037038515.1. Taxonomy (NCBI): domain Eukaryota; kingdom Metazoa; phylum Chordata; class Mammalia; order Rodentia; family Cricetidae; genus Microtus; species Microtus pennsylvanicus. The sequence continues at coordinate 28,661,153 of NC_134593.1, read as the reverse complement.
TTGGATCTCCTGACACTGTAGTTAAAAACGTTTGTGGGTGCTGGGAACTGAACTGGGATCCTCTGCAAGAGCAGCAAGTGCTCTTAACTGCTTATCCATCTATCCTGTCCCCCTGTGCTAAGAATGGAAAAACAAACAAAAAATGCCAAAAAAAAAAAAAACCTCAAAAGAAAGCAGGGTCTTGTGTATCCCAAGCTGGTCTCTCTCATTCGATAGTAAAGGATTACAAAGCCTTGAACTTTTGGCCCACCTACCTGTATCTCCTGAGTGATGAGATTACTCATGAGCCACCACGCCTGGAGATTGAACCTGGGCCTTGCTGCGTGTTAGGTGAGCATTCAGTCAATCGAGCCACAACCCCAGGCTCAGCCCTTTAACATTATGTAATCCTTTAACTTTTTTCTCAGTTTTCATTTTCTTAATGGATATTGTGGGGTTGACCACACAGCACTTCACCCATCTCCCACTGAGCTTGCTCCCCCTTTTTTATTTACCCCCTTTTGATCTTTTCTACAAATCCATCTTCTGTAGTTTTTACTTGTAGTATGAAGGAAACAAAGTCACTTGACAGTCATGGGGTTGGTAGGAAACTTTGGAAGTAGCTGCTCACAAAGCCACAGGATGGAGACCAGAGGGCCAGGGGAAGAGGTACAGTTGTCACTGATAGTGTGACTGTCACTTCTGGGGCCATTGCATGTATTTTCTGTTGGATGGATGTAGTCATCCCTTGGAGTCGTTGTGAAATTGGTTCCAGGGCACACCCCTTTAGATGTCAGAATCCATGAACATCAGATCGTTTGTTAACACAGCACAGTGTTTGCACAGACACCCCCTCCATATACACATGCCATCCTTGGTCTGCTAGGTGTCTCTAGGCAACCAATGGTACTCACTACAATACTTACATGTCACTTCATATGCAGGGACTCAACACAGTATTTAAGGGAAAGGCAATTCTCCCTTTCTGAGACTGTTAAGGGTTTTTTTTCAAGTATTAAAAAAATATCTAAAGTTGGTTGAATCTGTGAATAGAGAGGGGGCAGCAGCTTGCCTGTATCTGATGGAGGAGATGAATCCTGAGTGAGTGGGAAGTAGTTACAAGGGTAGACGGTGGTAGGTGGGTATTCACTCTATCAACGGAAATCTGGAACTGGGGGTGTACTTGGCTGGCTTGTGTGAGGCCCTGGGTTCATCCGTAACAACACACACACACACACACACACACACACACACACACACACACACACACACAGAGAGAGAGAGAGAGAGAGAGAGAGAGAGAGAGAGAGAGAGAGAGAGAGAAGGGGGGGGAGAGACAAAAGACAGGACAAGACAGAGAAAGAGACACATACACACACATAATTGCACACACACAACTGCTCACAAATAAATAGCAGCCCACCAGCAGGTAGATCATTGCACAGCCAGTCACTGCAGCAAGAAGACACGAGCCTCAGCTGTAGATTACAGCTGTGCCCGTGAGAAATGGCACCACTAAAGCAGTGTTGGCATCCTCAGCTGTAAATTACACTGACAGTTAACACCCGCATTAAAGCACACACCCAGTGCCTTCTAATGCCGGACTCTAGCCTAAGTTACACCCAGCAACCTGGATGAATCCCTGCACAGCACATGGCACAAAGGAGGCCAGTCACAAAAGAATCCGCGTAGGTCGATCCCCAGGGCCCTTCAAAACCAGACACAAGTAAGTCACAGCTGAAGGAAGTATCCACATGACTGTAATAAGAAGCCCAAAAATCTTTATTGCAGTATCTGGGAACTCCTCTGGGGGATGGGGAGTAAGAGGGGAGGCTGCATTTTGGGAGAGGGTGGGGAACAGAGCTGCAAGAAGACAGGCACCCCATGCTTGAGTGGGTGACTCCGAGTCATTAACGGAATCTGTTCACGTCACAAGTGTCCTTAAAACAGTGTCTAGGTGTTTGGTGTGGCATTCTAGACACAACATCTATATATCCCCTTGTATTAAAAATGAAAAGGGTGTGTCAAACCAACAGGGAGCCACCCAAAGTTAGAATGACGACCCCAGAGTTCTAACTCCTCAGTTTTGCGGATGGAGAGTCAAGCAAGAGAGGTTAGAAGGCTGACCCAAGGTCACAGAGCATGTTCCTAATTAAACTAGGGCCAGAATAATGCAACGGCTCACCGCCATCCTTCTGAAGGCGCTGGGCTGAGGGGCACTGCCTTTAAACCCGAGTCCCCTTCTTTTCCAGCAAAGGAAAAGAGCTAGTCATTGAGACGAATCATATAAGGAAGGCATAAGAACACTGGGAATTCTACACATGTTCCAAATGGAAGTTTTTAAAAGATTTAAATACCTCCCTGCACACACTCTGAGAGATGATGGAGGTGGTGATAAGGACGATGAGAATATCACAAAAAGTGACTCAAATCTCCCCCAGCTCCTGTCTAGACTCTATTTGGTACACAGCCTGGGAACAAGAGGGCTAAACAGGGGGTGGGGTGGAAGCCGGGCAGGGAGATGAAGGGTCAGGAGCCAGAAAGTCTGCTAATGTGTTGACTCACCCACCTGGCCTAGGTGAAGCCCCTGGCCCTGGGACAGTCAGGACAGGAACCTTTGCTGTCTCTCTGAGAGCCTCTCTGTTTTGTTTAGAGGTCAATTACTTCCCATTTGGGGGACTTGTGAACATTAAGAGGTGAGCGGAGTGATGGCTCTGAAGGATGCAGATAAGGCCAGGCTTGCTTACTGGCCGCTAGCTCCCCAGTAAAAGCCCCGTGAGGATAAGCACTCACCAGCAAGGGACTCACAGAGCTAGCTGGCAGCTTTTAGCACCGGACTGATTACAGGGAAGATTGACAGCTGAGGGTTGGGGACTTCCAAGGTTGGGGTGTGGGAGGGTGGTTTTCACAGCAACTGTTAGGCTGTGGGGAAAGGGAAAAGAGCTTTCCTTGCTCCCCTTTTCTTAAGGAAGAAAGCTTTGGTGTCCAGAGAAACCCAGACTCCCTTACCATCTTCAGAAAAAGGAGTTCTGGGATGTGTGTGAATTGGGTTCTGTCATTGTTATTGGTTTTATGTTTGAGGTGAGCCAAATAGGGGTATCACAACAATCTGGGAGGAGGGAGTGTGACAAAAGATGATGGTCCACAAGGTTGGTGTGGAATCTTCAGGATACTGTGCCTTCTGTGCCTTCCTCAAGCTTGGTTGTGACATGGTCCCAAGGTGCATGTTTGCTAGAAAAGGGAGGCCACTCAATGGAATTTCATTGAATTGCGTACAACCCCCAAACTCCCTAGTGCATGCTTTGATGTGCAGCTCAGACCCCTGGAACAGGACCCCAACACCAAAACCTCTGTTTGTCTCTGCAGCAAAGGCCTGGACCTCTCCAGGAGAAACAGTCCTTTCACACTCAGCACCAAAGTCACCACCTCTTCCCCACAGCTTCACCTCACCTCACAGCACCCCTGGCTGACTTTTCTTTCCTGAGCTTTTGTCTGTCCTGAGTGACACACAGCACACACCACCTTCTATTTTCAGATACCTTTATCAAATTGCCTTTCCCTAGCTTCGTTAGATAATAAAGCCCTGAAGGACAGGGCGGCAGCCATATCTCATTTGCTCTTGTGCCCCTCCTGGAAAGGTGCAGCTGCGATGACCCAGCTCAGCAAACCTGCCCTGGCTTTCACTCAGAGAGCCCCCATCTTCTTGGCTTTCTTCCAAACCTTCCCTGTAGATGGGAAGGCCTGGAGGTCTAACTTGGCTTAATCCAGATCACAGCACACTGCGGCATCTCTGATTTTTCTAGGCTGAAAGGGCAGGAAAGGGAATGGGGATAACATTAATTTGCTACTCTGTTCCAAAGATCTAGAACAGGACACTCTATATATCTTGGGTGGGGCCTGTTCAAGGGAGCTTTTTCGGGGGACTACTTAGGAAAGCTTAGATAGGCTTCATTGGACTGAAAGATGTCTATCCTGATTAGCGCCGGTGTCCAAATGCCCCTTTTTGATGAGCACACCCTTCCAAGGGAGAGTTAGGAGACTTCCTCTGCTGATTCTCACAGGATAGGGAGTTTAGCTTGGAGTCTTTAGCTTAGTTTAGTTGAGGAAATCTCTTATTGGGATTTTCAAATCTAAAATATGTGTACTGCTTTTCGTAAAATTTTATTTTATTTAGACAGGGTCTCATGTTGCTGGAGCAGATCTATACTGGTTTCATAGCCAAGGATAGCCCCGTTGCCTCTGCTTCCCCACCAGAGAGCTGGGATAACAAGCCTGTGCCACTGCAGTGATGGGGAATCCAGCTGAGGGTCTCCCACAGGCAAGTTGAGCTCTCTGACCCATTGAGCTGCATCTCCAGCCATTATTCTGCACCTCTGTCTTTTATGTCCAGGGGCACAACACTAGTTAGAGGACACGATACACATCTAAATAAACTTTTATTAACAGGAAAGAAACGTGTAAGAGAACAAAAGACGCATGAGAAAGTGATCCTGGACCATAGAGATGGTTCTGTGCATCTTAAAGGGGCTGCCCCCAAGCCTGGGTTCCAGCCCCCACCCCCCCCCCCAACAGGGTAAAAGGAGAGAGAGCGGCTGTCTCCTTCACTCTGACCTCTGATTATCTACAAGCACCATGGCTTGCATCTCTTCCCCCTCCCATGAATAAATGTAAAAAGGAGGAAGTGGTAGTAAATTTTAAATAGGAACAGTGGCTTTGGTGCCCCAGCTTAGGCTTTTAACTCTTAAGGGATGCAAGCGACCAACAGTTGAGCATCTTCCAAAGAAGATCAAACCCACTCCTTCCTCACTTTAATGGGAACAACCCGGGGGTTGCTGTCCAGGGAAAACTTCAGGGAGTCCCTTTTAACTAAATACAGAAACCTGTTCAATAATAGAATTTAGTTATTGATACCAATTGAGGGGGTACAGAATTGGGATTCTCATGAAGTCCAAGGAAGCTGACATCACATTTTTCTACTCAAAGCCTTGCTCTATTTGTCCTACCAAAGCTAAATTCCTACTTGACTCCATGCTTCCATTAATAAATTGAGTTTATTTTCAGTCTTTAGGTTAAATGACTTAAGATTAGGGGGAGTGTAAATTTTTCATAACTTTGAAGACCCCCACAGTTAAAATTTCTACTATCTTTTTAGATTTATATTGGATTGGGGCAGGACTATTTTTCCTGATGGGGACTCTAAGTGTCCCCTAAGAGTATCTACAAACAGGAGAAAAAGTGCGAGGAGAACCCCCGATAACCTACCTTCAGGGCTGAATCGGCTTTATCTCACTAGACTTATTTTATTTTACTTTGGATACAGGGTCTCCTTCTGTAGCCCAGATTGGCCTCGAACTCCCCAATCCTCCAGCTTGGGTCTCCTGAGTGCTGGGATTACAGGTGTATGCCATCGCGCCCTCTGAGAACAACCCCTTGAGGGTCCTGGTGTCTGTAACTCGCAAACACACAGAATACAGTTAATTTATTTACTCGTCCGGCTGTTCCCTGTACAAATGCAGTTGCTGAGAGTGCATAGGACCCCTCTGCAAGTCACCGCCAGGGAAAGTGCTGGAGGGTGACTGTTCCGGGAGGTCCAGGGAGGCACTTCAGGCTGGCGGTCTCCTGGTATCTTCAGCAGTTTGACATTTCTCTCTTCTCAACCTCGTATCCCTTCTGGCCATGCACTTGTTCCTTTAGGGGATGGAGTGCCGAACGCCTTGATCCTCAGGCCTCCGGGATGCTTGTAATTGTTTAAAGAGGGTTGTGGTTCAGAATCACCGGCTTCCAAACTGTCAGCCACCAGACTATCCTCTGTGCACTGGCCAGCCAAAGCCCGGTTACACCTCCAAGGGAAAGAATGTTCTCAGCGCCCGCCGGGGTTGGAGGGAACTTCTCTGGGCAAGTCAGTCGCAAGATCAGTGAGGTGGGGGAATCGCCGCTTTCCAGCCCCTTGGCAGCAGACGCTCAATTCTCTGGCGAGCAGCTGGAAGGGGAGGGGACCAGGCACCGGGCCCTTAATGGCAGTAGCTGAGCCCAGCTATTCACCAGGCCGCGACTCTCTGTAGCGTGGCGGGCAGATGACCCTGCGGGGCAGAACTCGGGACACCTGGGCTGAAGCCAGAGCTGGCCAGTGGGGTGAGTGGCCCGGGACCAACGCCGGTGTAGCGGCCCGCGTAGCTAGCACTATAGGAAGGGCCAGAGTAGCCCCTAAAGCAAGAATGGGGCGCGGTGGCCGCGTAGGGACCCGGGTACGCGGGGGCATCGGGACCCTGGCAGGGCTTGCCATCCAGCACCAGTACAGGCACTGCTACCCGGCGTGGTGTTAGCGGGTGGCCCGTCAGTTCCAGGGTCTGATCCTGGCGCTGCCTCTTGCACTTGTAGCGCCTGTTTTGGAACCAGATCTTGACCTGCGTGGACGTGAGCTGCAGCGCGCTGGCTAGATGCTCGCGCTCCGGCGCAGACAGGTACCGCTGCTGCTTGAAGCGGCGCTCCAGGGTCAGCACCTGGGTCTGTGAGAACAGCACGCGGGGTTTCCGCCGCTGCCGCGTCCTGGCAGCCTCCGGGTCGCCTCGGTGTACACTGTCGCCGCCGTTGCCCGCACCGCGCTCCATCCTCGGGTTCCCAGCTCCAAGCGTGGAGGTCGCGCGCGGGGGAGTGTCTAAAATCACGTGGAAGGAACACCATTAACAGTCAGCAACAGGCTCAGGTTGTTTTCACTAACCAGCCCTCTCTCCCTGGTAGCCTTGACTGAGCATCCCGTTGTCCTCACCCTTCTCTGCCCGCCTCCTCCCAGGCGGGTCTCAGTGATCTTATTTTTCATATCTCTGTCGCTTTCCTACCCTCCAGAGCCCAAGTAAAATCTGATAGACTGTGAGTCTTCGTTTCGCCAATTTTAGATTCTACATCAGGTGTGATTATTTTCTTCAATTGTGTCTGGTAGTCCAAGAGTTTGAGGAATCTTAAAACATGAGTGTGCGGGCCAATCAGAATGGGGGCTGGACCTTAAACTTCATAAACACGATGCTCTACAGTACAAATTAAAAACAAAAGAGATTTCTTGAGCAGACTTAAAAACCCCAGCTCACACCTGGAGAAATCCAGGGACACAGAAGGGAACTTCTAAGGTCACCAAGCAAGTGCAAGCCGGGCAGGGTCAACATCCTCAAGAGGGATGGAACGGTTGAGATTCTGACTCAAGATTCTGACTCTCAGTCTCCGGCCTGGAGCACAACCTCTGGGGAACTTGCTGTTGTTTAAATAAGTTTGAGAAGAGAAAAAACATCCCCCCCCCCGCCCCTGGGGTAAAGGGCGTCTGCGCAAAGAAACCATAGATACCTAAGATACCAAAAGTGGAAACCGGGAGGGTCTGTTTGCTTTTAAAATTAAATGAGACTGACCTCCAGCGATGCTGAACCGGCAGGCAAGAGACTTCATCTGAAAGCAGCTGACTCGGCAAAGCCCCTTCCAATTGCTTTAAATCCGGGTTAGCCTAATCTACAAAGCCAGCTCCAGGCCAGTCATGGTTTCAAAGTTCCCATCAGGAAAAGAGCCCCCACCCAGGGAAATCCAAAAACTTGAACTGTAGATCTCTAAAATTATGAAAAATTTACTCTCTCAATCTGAGGTCATTCATATTGAAGAAAGAAAATAAACCTGATTTTTTTAAGGGGTGTCCGGGTCACATAGAATTTAGCTATGATGGTAGGACAAACATCAAATGGCATCTTGCTTCCTTGGATTTCATTCTTAGACAATGAAAATTATCCTCTATGCCCACCTCCCAACCAGCTGACACACTAAAGGTTAAATTCAGCATAGTGAGATCCTATCTCAAAAATACAAAACACAAATAAATACATAGAGTTAGCTTCCTGGACCCTCTGAGTCACAGTTGGAGGGCTCTGAGCCCTGCTTTCAAGAAGACAAGAGTCAGATGGGGATGCATGTCACAGGTCTTGGAGAAGCCAACCAGATGGCCCAATCCCCTGACTGAAGGCCCTCAGGGCCAGGCTGGGGTGGGCCCCGTGTGGCTGTCACAGTGGCAGAAGACAGGCTGCCAGGCAAGGGACATACTCAGGTGTGCCTGTGACTGGGGTAGTAGGGGAGAGAAACCGCCATAGTCTTTCTCAGCAAAGCTGAAAGGAGCTTCAAGTCAGCAGACCCATGCCCAGGGAACTGAATGGTTAGTGTCCACTGCAGAAAACCCACTGGTTTCTTTTTAAACACAACAGAATGTTCAGGCTTTTGGAGGATGGGTGACAAACAGCCTCAAATCTGAGGGTAACTCAGAAGGTGCTCTTGTGGCTATGCCATGATTATGTGTGGTCTGGCTTGGTGAGAAAGGCTGCTTGTGCCAAACTACCCTCCTCCCCACCTCAGACTGGAGGTGGGAACACTCACCTGGCACACTGGCAGGGTGGGAGGACAGTGGCCATTTCACTCTTCCAATAGTAGGCCTTTCCTGCCTATATATACCACCTGTGTTGTAGAGGCTTCCAGAACATAAAACTCCCTGTCTGTTCCTTCTCTTTCCACAAGGATAGGTTCCTGGGCCTCTCTGCTTGCCCTTGCACTTTGGACCAGATGGGCTAGGGTGCAGTGATTCTAAAATGCCAGGTCCACTTGGAAAGCAACACACACACACACACACACACACACACACACACACACACACACATACGGGGGTGGGGGTGGGGAGAGGCACACTTATTCTTCCCCTCTCATTTCTTCTAATGTGTCCATGTCCCTGTGTCCATGTGTGTGTGTGTCGGTCCATGTCCGTGTGTGTGTGTGTGTGTGTGTGTGTGTGTGTGTGTGTGGTTTCCTCCAGAAACTTAAGGTTAGGCAGGCAAGGGCAGCAGTGATGGAGCATGAACTAAGTTATGGTAAAGAGGTTTTGTGGGGGAAAGAAGCTCTCCATACCAGGCTCCACTGGAATCATATCTTTGTGGTTGGCAGAGGGGCAGCTGTGGGAAGGAACACCCTACAATTCAAGCCCTTAGGAGGCAGGACTAGGGGCAGGGAGACTGTCTTTTGGACTCATAAAATGAGGGAAGAAAGGGTGGGACTCCGGAAGACTCTCTGCCAGTGACGACTCACTCCTTCAATAACGCCTGTAGAAAAGACCTGAGTGCTTACTCACCTGGCTCCATCTCCACGACTGTCTCCCAGGGGCACCGAAGAGGGTCTGAGCCAGCTTGTACCCAGTCGCCACCCTCTGACCCTCCGGATTCCGGGCCCATTGTTAGGTATTGAGGCTTTTCTAGGTTCTTATGAAACTCCCATTGTGACCGAGTCTTGGCGTCGGCTTCGTTCGGCTCATGCTCCAACCTGAGAATGTGGTCTACGGAGAAGGGAGTGGAGGTGACCGGGCTCAGCAGCATCTCGGAGATCTGGGTGGCGCAGAGCTGACAAGTTCTCTACCACTGCGAGGAGTCGCACACCCCTAACTTCCCCTTTTGTGAAGGCAGGCTCAAGCGACTCCGGGAAGCGCATTTAATGTCCAGGGCCGCACCTTCCTTTGGCCTCGTCTGCAGGCTGGGGGACCAGGACCGGGTGACAAAATTGCGGTCATCCATTGGCTTCCACAGAAACCACGTGCTAGCCCTGCACCTTCCTCCCCAGACGCTGGCCTTGGGGCCCTTCTGTTCGTCCTCAATCCCTCGTCACCTTTTTGGGGGGATTGGTTCCTACTGACCCTTCTCAAAAACAAAGAAGACAAGTAGGGCGTGGCCTGTATCTCAAGTAGGTGCTGCGGGGAGCTTCGGAGGGCTTCAGACTGAGAGAAGGCTCTGAGAGGGTGTACCTGGAAGGCGCTAGCTCCGAGTTTCTGAGCAGTCAGTCCATCTGGTTTTCCAGTACACACGCGCATGGCAAAGAAAAACATGGGATAGAGACCTGGAGAGCACCTAGGATGTGAGATGAGAGGTGTGTGTGTGTGTGGGGGGTCTCAGCTGGTGCTCGAAGAATCTCGGGACACTAACGACTGATAAAGTCAATGAGCAAGTTTTTTTTTTTTTTTTTTAAAGTCCAATATACGCTGCGCGGCATGGACCTGTCACTTAACAGGGAAGGGAAATTGAGGCTCAGAGGCTGGTGTTGCGGGGGAGCGGGGGTATTCCAGTTATCTTTGAGTATTTCTGGAATGGTTAGGAAGTAAGGTAAACTCTCACCCCAGAGAAACTTAGACATAAGTTCATCTCGTCTCTCCCCCGGTGTTTCCTCACCTTGTCTTTGCTTTAAAGCTTGTCTTGAGCAAACGTGTGTGAGTCGAAGTTTCGTCCGGTCTTAGCTCTTCAGAACAGCTCCTTGAACACAGCTTGGGCGGAGAACACAACGCTTGGTGTTCGCGGTAGGAACACCGGGAGAGTGAGCAGATAAGGCCTTGGCTGTTGGGGCACAACGTGTGGGGTTTGGGACAAAGGGCGAACCTCTCTTATACTTCGTTTTCATGAGTTAAGGAGAAAGAAGCGTCCACTGGAGGAATAAGCAGTACACTATATAATCAAGAATCCCCCAGCCGCCCTGACTCATGCTAATGAGATCCAGAAAGCGGGGTTCGGTGTTGTACTCCCAACATAGGATTTTAAAATAACGTTTAAAATAGAAAAAGATCTTACTAGAGATTTAAGGGAATTTCAGATCAAATGTTTTTAAACCCGTCTTATGAAAATCCACGGTTATACGAGAGGTTTAGTTGCTATTTCCTAAAATCCCGATGAAAACTCACCTCCCGCTCTCCTGTCAGAAAGCACAAAAAAATTAAAAACAAAATTATTTAGTGGAAAGAGAGGGGGAGGGGCTGCAAGCCCAGGTGAGGTCAGAGGCAACTTGAGGGCAGAGTCGATGGATTCCAGGGATCCATCCCTCTAGCATCTTTAGCCTGAACCATCTCCCAGGTCTAGAGGATACAATTTTGAAACAAAAACTTCACGAAAATTTTCAGCAAACTTGATTTTTCCTGACTAAGTAGTTGTAATAGTTTGATATACCTATCATGGAATCTTTATGATGAAACTCTATGCCTCCAGATCTTTTTTTTTTCTTGTCAGAGATGCGGATGGGATGGGAGAGGGGACGGGCAGGGAAGACTTCATGGAGGTCCTGCTTCTTCCTGGCAGACATAGCGTCCCCCCCCCCAACACCAATATTCCCTACCCTTTGCCCTCAGGGTTATTAAATTTTATGATAATCCAAACATATTTACACTTTATCATGTTTTCGTTTTTTATCATAAAATTATGAGTACTCCGAAAAAGTGGAAAAATCAGGGAGGGGGAGATGGAAAACATCCACTCAGAAATAAGTCTTGTTTTTTTTGCATTGTTTAAATTTACACATTTATCCATTATAAATGAGTATATTTTCTGAGTATGGTTTAACAATAAAATGTCATATATTGCAGACGGATCTTAACAGAATGAGTTCATAATTTTAGTCTCTTTTTAAAAAATCACCATAAATAAAGCTTTATCTTTGTAGATCCTTTATTTCTTTATCCTCTGTGATATCCTCAGTATACATATGTAGAGAAAACATTGGGACGTATTTTTTTTAACGTGAATTAAAAACTTCTGGGACTTCTTGGAAAATTGTGCTATTCCACCCACTTCCCAGAGATGCAGAAGAAAGGCGTTCTGATGGAGGTTTACTGGGGCGCACTTCCGATGGCCCCAGGAATACTTGGGATTTTGAGGAAGCTCCGCCCAGGCGCTCCAGATATGCAGAGCTGGACCCAACTTTTCTTGGTCTGGGGCGACCTTAAATCAAACTCTAAAGCCTGAAGCTGCCAGGGCTTTGTCATTCGCTGGAGGATAAGATGCATCACTAAGAAATCTAGAAGAAAAAAAAAGCCTTGGGTAGGACTTGAGGTTAACAGTCCTGAGTTCAAATACTTTGCCTTCCTAGTTTAATAAGATCATCACACGCTATTTGACGCTTGAAAACGTTTTCTATCCGCTCAGAAATGGCGAAAAACATCCTTTTAAGGGAGAGCGCTGGTCAAGCCTGGGCTTAAGAGGTAAGCGCGCAGAGAAATCCCTAACCCACCCTCCAAATCCTCGCCAGGCGCTTGGGGAGAGACCAGCTTTGTGTTGCAGTGCAGGCAGGCACGGGAATTCGCAAAGCGGTGTTTTGTTTTCAGCTCTTTTCCACTGGACGTTCGCTGGCCATCACCTCTCCCTGCTCGGGTCCGGAGGTTTGGAGTCCAACCGTCAATTAAATTAAGGCAGCTTAGCAGCTGCCCAACCCCACAGAAACGATGGGTGCATCTGGTCTAGTCTAGGGGTTCTTGAGTAGCACAACAGTGACTGACTGGCGTGCACTACCTGGCGTCCCTCACTCTTGAGTGGAGACTTCCCCAGTGCTCTTCCCATCACGTGCCAGGAAGGCGGAATTCCAGACAGGGTTTGTTGTGTAGCTTTGGCTGTCCAGGCACTCGCTCTGCAGACCTGGCTTGCTCCCTCCGGAGTGCTAGGGTTAAAGATGCTAGCCACCACCCCGTGACTGTGTTCTTAAAATTGGGCAGGGATGGCTTTGTCCTAGGAGTGGGGATGGATGTGACCTGCTCCATCCAGATTACACAAACTAAAATTCAAACCAAAGGCTTAGCTTAGCTGCATATTTTGAGCACCTTTCTGGCCTTTTCTGCCCCAACAGGGAAGACTGTATATTATTATTATTTATTATCAGCATCATTATTATTTTATTTTTATTATTTTATTGAGAGAAAAGGTTTGTTATTTTGTTCAGGCTAGTCTTGAATTCTTGGGCTCCAGCAACTCTGCTGCCTTCCCTCCTAGAGTGATTGGGACAATAGGTGCATGCCCCTGACTGAAATAGAAGACAGACTGAATCCCAAATTGTGTAACTTTGCATAACTTTATGAGATTTGTACGTAGTATTTATTGAGGCTCTTCTCACCTGTGAATAACATTCTCTTTCAACTCCTTCCTCCCTCTCCCTTCTTTTCTTCTTTTATCCTAGAAAATAGAACTGAGGGCTTAGAAAATCCTTCTACCCCTGGAGAGACTTTCAAATATAAGCCACAAAAGTCTAGTGGTCCTGCTACCATGGGCCAGCCTGGCCTTACAGGAAGCCTATGGTTTTTAACCTCTGGGTAGGATCTTGGTTGGGCTAGAAGAATGCCTCATGGATTTGTTCTTGAAGCTTTGTCCTCAGGATATGGGCTGGAATTGGCATAACTGTGATTATCTGTTGGATAAAGGTGTGGGCTTGGTTTGGCTGGTTACAATCTCTAGGTTAACCTGGGGAACAGCCACCCTCCCCCACACACACCTGGAGAGACTGAATTGCTCCTTGCTTGTAGTGGCTTTTCACTTGTATTTTAATAAATAAAACTTGTCTGAGGATCAGAAAAGTAAAACAGCCACACTGGCCAATCTTACAGACCATGCAGCCATAACACACACCTTTAATCCCAGTAGCTACACTAGTTGCCATAGAAACCAGGCAGTAGTGGTACACACCCTTAATCCCAGAACTGGAGATGATTATAAAATGGGAGGAGACAGCTCTCAGTCTCATTCTGAGCGTTCCTGTAGGCAGGATCACCATTTCCAGACTGAGGTCCAGGTAAGAGCCGGTGACTGACTGTTTTGCTTTTCTGACCTTCAGGTTGAACCCCAATTTCTGTCTCTGAGTTTTTATTAATCGTGCTACAGTTGCTTACACCCTGTTTTTGTGCATTTTTTTTTGCCAAAATCCATTTCCTAATGCTAAAATAACATGATTATTTTAATATGTGGAGCATTACTAAAGCTTAAACTGTGTACCAAATGGTGGCACTACATTTTTAACTCCTCTAATCCTGTTCCCCTTTCTTCCCGATTAGTACAGTCTCAGTTTCATTAATTTACCCTTTTCATACTCGTTTTGATATTACTAAACACAGGAACAAATGCACACATATTTTCCTATTTTTAATTCTTTCAGATATTTCCTTATGAAGACATTACTAGAGTGATACCAATGGGGTGCGTTGTTGTTTGTTCGTTTGTTTGTTTTTTCCTGAGACAGGGTTTCTCTGTAGCTTTGGAGCCTGTCCTGGAACTTGCTCTGTAGACCGGGTTGGGCTCGAACTCACAGAGATCTGCCTGCCTCTGCCTCCCGAGTGCTGGGATTAAAGGCGTGCGCCACCACCGCCTGGTGCAGTGGGTGTTTTGTATCAGTGTACCCTGAAGGCCAGCTGTGTGGGAGTGCTGCTTCCCACTGTTGGTTGCCACAACAGTGCCAGAGAGGATGTTCTCTACCAGGTTATCTTTTGTTCAAAGTAAGTTATTCTACAGTTACTTAGGGTTTGGAGCCTCTCCTCCCCCTCTTCTATCTCTTCACCTTTTCCTCCTCTTCCTCCTCCTCACCTTCCCCTTTTCCCCCCTCTATGTTCTCCTCCTGCTCCTAACTCTGGCTGAAGATTTTCAGATAATACTCACATGCTATATAATTTACATACAAATCATCTAAACTAACTTGGTGAGTTTTCCCAGCAATGGCTTCCGCTTAGGTCCCTATCTTGCATGCAGAGAATGCAGAGGTGACTTACGGTCCTGCTACAGAACAGCTGAGGAAAATTAGAAGCCAGGTAATCTCAGTTCTAGTCCTTTCCACCATAACCCTGTATCCTCAACATAAGACACTACAGTCCTACACCACCAACACAAGATTCCATAGCCCTCCATCGCCGACACAAGACTACAACCTCCCATCACCACACAAGACTACAGACCCGCATCACGACACAAGACTACAGACGCATCACCACACAAGACTACAGACCTGCATCACCAACACAAGACTACAGACCTGCATCACCAACACAAGATTCCATAGCCCTCCATCGCCGACACAAGACTACAACCTGCCATCACCACACAAGACTACAGACCTGCATCACGACACAAGACTACAGCCCCGCATCACCACACAAGACTACAGCCCCGCATCACCACACAAGACTACAGCCTTGCATCACCAACACAAGATTCCACAGCCCTCCATCACTCACACATGGCTACAGCCTCCCATCACCACACAAGACTACAGACCCACATCACAAGAGACTACAGCCCTACATCACCAACACAAGACTACAGACCCACATCACCAGCACAAGACCCCCACAACCCCTCATATCACCAACACAAGGCCCCCCCAGCCCTGCATCACCAGGTAAAACCTCCTCTCTTTCCTTCTACAGTCCCTGATCCCACTTCAGTTACTTCCAAAGACTTGAAAAATTTAGGGAACCCATTTGAAAAACAGACTTGGACTATTTTGCATATTTCTCTTTTTTTTGTAAGAAATAAAGAATTAGTGCACATGTACACCTCATTTCTCAGAATAGCTCAGTCCAATGCGGAAATGGTTGTTATTCCGAGTAAACAGAGGAAGAATCTGGAGAGAGGTCATTATACCTGGTGGCCCTTCATGTGTCTCCTCACTTTCAACATGTGCTCGCTCAAGCTAAGACGAATGTAGCTGCCTAGCAACCACAGCTTCTGTTTCCTCCTACAACTTCTTATTACATTATGCTTGCTCCTAAGAAATGTCTAGAAAATTTTGCCAATCCACGGACAACTGTGAGACTATTATTTTAACACACTCAGAATTGTTCCATTAAATTTAATAGGTATTTCTTGAGTGCCTATTGCATATGGAAAAGGCAGTATATGGCCACTTTTAACAGGCAAAGAAATATAACACAGAGATGCTAAGCATAAACCATGGCAACCCCAGGCAAACAGGACACATGGCCACTGTGTGTTCTTAGAGTTGTTTTTCTGAGATGATATGAGTCTCACTGTGTAGCCCCGACTGTCCTCAAGCTCACCATCTTTCTTGCTTAGCTTCCTTCCTGAGTGCTAGGATCAGAAATGTGTGCCACCATGCTCAGGCTTTCTAAGGCTCTCAGAACCCAAAGTTGACTAGCACCCATACCAAGACCATCCAGAGGTGTCCAGGCCAGTTGGGAAGAGGGCACAGAGTGTTTTGTTTACGTGTGTTACCAGCTTGTCTAATTTCTGTCAAGGGGGGCAAATGTTATAAACCATAGTGACACATTTGCCCCTGGAACCTAGGGTCTCGGTGTGATTACTATGGTTGACCAACTTGGGAAGCTTACCTACAGCTATTTCCTGCTAAAGCTGTCACTAAGGAGCCCAGGCCTCTTCTACAGATAAGGGCTCCCTTCAGTACCTATCCATTCCTGAAGACTCTCTCGCACTTTGCTTTCACCTAACAATATATCCTGGACACTGTCCTGGTCTACAGACAGCTCCTCTATTCTTTTCTACAGTTGCCAACTGTAGTGACTGAACTTTAGTTTATTTCACTATGTCCCTATGATTTTTTTTGTAATGGACCTTAGATTTTTTTCCCCAGTATTTCCAAGTTACAAACAATGACATTCACATGCATTTCTGTATGGTCAGAGGCATTCCTGTTCCTATAGAGTATTTTCCTAGACGCAGGGTTGACAGTTGAAACTGAATGTGTTTGAACTGAATGCATTTTATAAGGAATTGTCCTTGTTTGAGCAGTTGCATGGGTGTTATTTAATTCAGTGTTGTGTGGGAAAGCCTGCTTTCCATACAGTGGGCAATGGGATGCATTGTATTCTGAGTTTTCAAACATCTGATGGACAAGAAACAGCATCACAGTGATGTAGCGTCTTCTTATGTTTGAGGAGCATATACACATGCCTATGTAAGAATGTATATATACATACATGATAGACATAGAAAGCCTGTAGTTATGCATATTCAAATGTATATGCATAGAGTCTATCCTTCCTTTAATATTTTTTTAAAGATTTATTTATTTATTATGTACACAGTGTTCAGCCTCCTTGTATGCCTGCAGGCCAGAAGAGGGCACCAGATCTCATTACAGATGGTTGTGAGCCACCATGTGGTTGCTGGGAATTGAACTCAGGGCCTCCGGAAGATCAGCCAGTGTTCTTAACCTCTGAGTTATTTCTCCAGCCCTCCTTTAATATTTTTTAAGGATTCTTTCTTTTTTTTTTGTACATTGGGTTTTGCCTGCATGTCTGCCTGTGTGAGGGTGCCAGATCTGCCGGAAGTGGAGCTACAGACAGCCGTGTGGGTGCTGGGAATTGAACCCAGGGCCTTGGGAAGAGAGGCCAGAGCTCTCAACTGCTCAACTGTCACTCCAGCCCCCCTTTGTTAATTTTATTTATTTATTTATTTATTTATTTATTATGTATACAATATTCTGTCTGTGTGCATGTCTGCAGGCCAGAAGAGGGAACCAGACCTCTTTACAGATGGCTGTGAGCCACCATATGGTTGCTGGGAATTGAACTCAGGACTCTTGGAAGAGCAGGCAATGCTCTTAACCACTGAGCCATCTCTCCAGCCCCCCCTTTGGTAATTTTTAAACCTTTTATATAGCAATGATTCTGGCCCACTACTGCAAATGCTTTCCTCCCCTTTGTTGACTTTCCCCCATAAAGCATTGTTTTGCATTTTCAATGTCCCCTGTGTTCTTTTTTCCCCCTTCCTTTTGGATGTGGGTCATAGTGAGGCAAGCCTGGCTGAGGTTAGCTGTTCTAGCATATGTTTTCATTATTTTCATCTTAGTGTATTCAAGTATGTGATGTGGTAGAAGATTTCGCACTGTTATTATTATTATTATAAATGGCTGTGCAGGGACCATTTTAATCATTTGCTTGTGGTCAACTTTGGAAATTCTTCCTGCGAATCCTTGAAAATAGGTGAGAAAATTTAGAGGTAAAGAAATGAGGTGGAGAAAAGAATGGAGATTTCCTTTATTAATTTTTAATTGTTTAATTATATAGTGTGTAAAAATGGTGCTAAGGGTCATTAGTAAGGCATTGGGCTCAAACCCCAGAAACATAAAGGCTATCTGTCTATATGTGTGCGCAAGTATGAGGGATGGCTTTATCTGTTTATCTATCTTTTATCGTCTCCTTATTTATCTACCACCTAGACATCTGTCAGTCACTATCTATCAGTCTGTATTAGTACTTTATCTCTTGTCTGGTTGCTCAATTTCCAGGTGTCATAGGCTACTCCGGACTTCCAGCCTGGCTGGCTTGGGAGAGGGTGTAGAGCAGACGCCCTGCCTCTCTCGGACGCCTCTAGTTCCTAGCACCCTCTGCTCCACACCTTCTGCGTGGAAAAGGAACTCATCGCAGTTAGCAAGACCACGCTCCAACTTGCAGCGAGTTCGGAGGTTGCCAGGGACGGTGAAGACCGGGTGGCACGCTGCTAGGCAACGCTTATCAGCATCAGCTCCACTTCAATTAACATTCCACCGTCTGCCACCAAAGGCAGATAGGCCCAGGCCACCAACACGCCATGGAAAAATAAACTCCAGATCTCCTGTGTGCGCATGTGTGTGTGTCCAGATCAACTCCGTAGCGCAGCCCAGAGGGCTATGCTGAGGTCAGTGAATTCCGGGCAGGAATTCCCTGCCTGAGTAACAGGGAGCAGCAATGCCAGGGAAGGCTGCAGCTTGGTCTGAAGGAACCACAGAATACCGCTGCGATTTTGCAAACAAGGGCTCTCTCTATAGCCCAGGCTGGCCTGGGTCTCGTGCTATTTTTGCCTCTGTGCGGGGATTGCAGGGCTCTTCACCCTCGCCTCAGTGTGCCGCTGAGCCCTCAAAAGCTAGGAGCGCTGCCAGAAGTTCCCAGAGGCTCAAAAGCTGGGAGTGCTGCCCGATGTTCCCAGAGGAGTGCTGAGTTTCACACAGATTGTTTTAGCCTCCGGAGTGTTGTTTTGTGTGGACTTCCATGACGTCATCGATACCCCTTTGAGATAAAGGACTGAATTTTGAGGTGCAGCGGAGCCAGTAACTCATTTATAGCTGTCAGCCTAGTGAGCTAGTACTTTCAGAGTGGCGTCCACGTGCCAAGTTGCATCTCCTGAGGAAGTTAGCGTTATTGTTGTTCCCTGTGAATGTACGTGCCCGCCTGCGTGCAAATGGAAGAACGTCTCCAAACTGGGTACATATTTGTGTAGTGTCTGTAGGGTTAATTTTATTTTCTTGGGATGCTGAGGATAGGAATAGGGACCTGTGCAGAGGCCAGGCCAAGGTGCTATTGCTGATCCATTCCTTCAGCTTGTTTTGAGGCACAACACTCCCCCTGCCCTCTCTCCCTCCTTCTCCCCGCCTCCCCACCTCTGTACACATATGGACACTTGCTTGTCACACCTTGCCTGTGAAGGCCAGAGGCAAATTTGCCGGAGTTAGTTCTTTCTTTCTACAAAGGTCCCAGGAATCAAACTCAGGTCACCAGACTTCTCAACAAGCACCTTTACCTGCTGAATCCTCGAGCCAGCCCCAGAAGTTTAACTTTTCCTGTCTCGAAAAACCAAAAAAAAAAAAAAAAAAAAAAGATAACTTAAGCACACCCCTTAGAAAACACAGAAGCCTGCTCTGGTGATGTGACTTGTGGATTAGAAGCTGTTGTTAAGAGACTTGGGGGGGCGGATTTTGAGGAGAGTATACTTAATTAAGCACCACCCTTCTGGATTCTCAGGCACTCGGCTGAATGAATCAGGTTCCAGAAGATGATTCAGAACATCTTTGTACTCAACATTACTGACTCCTAAGGCAATTGGTCTGTCTGTGTGTCCCTTCTGAGGTGTCTGGAGTCTACCCATCTCCACCTGGTGTCTCGCATGTGAGAATTTTATTTACAATGCAGTTGCAGGCATGCATGCTTCTGGACTCTGTAGAAACCAGGGGAAAGCAGTGCAAACTCTCCAGGGTTCCCTGCACCAGAATTTGTACATGCTTCCCCCAGAACGCAGGCAGGAGGACAGGGTGTGGTGAAACACACCTGTAGCCCCAGAACTGAGGACACTAAGGGAGGGGGATTTGGGTTGTGAAGTCAGCCTGGATTACACAGCGAGACTCCCTCTTCTTCACCTCTTTTTCACTTTAGAAAGAAGTTCTCCCTATATGGCCCTGGATCTTGGTTTGTAGACTAGGTTGGATTTGAACCTGTAGGTCCTCCTGCCTCTGTCTCTCCAGATTGTTGGGACTACAGGCCTTCTCTCTCAGCTTCAAGATCCTTCCCCAAACAAAACAACTGTGCAGGAAAGGCATGGTTCACGCCCTGCCAGGACTCCAGAACTGCTAGAGAGTAGCCCTTACAGTGTGCCTAGTGCCCTTTGGCTACATATGAGTCTCACTTGAAGGGTTGGAGATGCTACCACGTGGGCCCAGATAGAGCAGGCAGGCACAGCCACAAGTCAGTATTTGATGCCATGTAGATAAATGGTCATGATAACCAAGTGTTTCCCTCTCCACCTCCTCCCAGACAGACAGCCTGCCGCTGGTGGAACATTAGTGGAAGTGGGCTCATTTAAAAGCCAATCAGTGAGGGTTCTTGTTCTGAGCAGGACCACTTTGTGTAATAAAATTATTCCTGAAAACCTGACATCCAGTGTCCTGCGGTAGGACACTTCCCACTTTATCTGTCATCTGGGTTCCCTTCCAGTGCTTGGGTACCCTACTTGGGCAGAGTTGGGGGTGGGCCTCTGATCAGAAGGCTTAGCTCATGCTTGGGGGTACCATAGAAGGTTAGCTAGATGGAAGCAAATTTATATAAATCAAGCTGCTAATCCAACCTCCTTCCCCACATCCAGGCAAAGTGGAGAGATCAGGGAACAGGGGTAGCAGAAAGATCGTAAGTGCCTGGCTCTGAATAACTGTGCAACTGTTAATCATTCAGATCTTTAAGTTTTTACTTGGGATCTCTTCTCAATCTCTCTAGACAATGTCTGGGAACAGACTGAAGGGGACGTGATGAAGCCGTGCTTATTAAAATATATGGAAGAGACCGGTCTAGAGAAATCAAACCTAGCTGAGAAGAAACTGGAGGCCAGGGCTTCTGCTGGGCTGAGGGCCTAGGATCCTCTCACTTAGGTCTGCACTGCTGTTTCTGGGATTCCAGCATAGGACATTTCCTTCCTCCCACATGACTTCCTGTCACTTAGCTGCATGTAAATCCAGTTGATTTAATCATGCACAGCCCTGGCAGTACATGAACCAAGCTGTTCATTTGAAATCATGGCATCCCATTTCCAGCTTGAACAAAGGGGTGAATATTAATGACAGTCAATACTTATTTAAAGCTACCAGGCACTTGCTTTTCTCCTCTGTCTATACAGCCCATTAGCTACACTTCGGTCTTTGGATGTCCTCATAGGTCTTCTGATATTTGTTCAGGCCATCTTGATTTCTTATGTCTCTCTCTCTCTCTGTCTCTCTCTGTCTCTGTCTGTCTGTCTGTCTGTCTCTCTCTGTCTCTGTCTGTCTGTCTGTCTGTCTGTCTGTCTCTCTCTCTCTCTCTCTCTCTCTCTCTCTCTCACACACACACACACACATACTCTAACACATAGTTGGGTAGCCTACTAGGAGTTGAAATGGGGTATAGAGGGAAGGACAATGGACCGTTGTGTGTACAGGTGTGTTACTGTGACTTTTAAGAAGAAAGATTCCACACAATAGCCACCTGATACAAACAACTTAAGGGAGGGAATTTTTGGGCATGGGTTCAGAGTGGGTGGGAGGCAGCAGGTGATAGGAGGATAGACATGCCAAGCAGAGAGAGTTAGTTTATTTAGTGGGTTATGGAAGGGAAGGGAAATGGAGGGAAGGGGGGGAGAAAGAGAGGAGGAGGGAGAGGGAGAGGGAGGGAGAGAAGGAGGGAGGGGGAAGGGAGGAAGGGAAGGAGGGAGGGGGAGAAAAAGGAGGAGGGAGAGAGAGGGAGGGAGGGAAAGAAAGAGAGGAGTGGAGGGAGAGGAGAGGAGGGAAGGGGAGGGAGGGAGGGAGAGGGGGGAGGCAGGTGGGGGTGGGAATGGGAGGGGAGAGAAAGGGCAGAAGTTAACTATTGGGGGGACCAGAGAGGACTTCCCTGGGAGAGGGCGGGGCTTGTCTCTTAAAGGGACTGTGTACCATGTACCCAGGTGGCAGACCAGGCCAGCAGATCATAACAATGGAAACCAGGCATAACCTCTAAAGGTATGCCCCCAGTGACCTGCTTCTTTTAGAAGAAAGAAAAGTAGGAAATCTCATTTAATATCCTGAAATTGGACCACCAACTGGCCTCCAAGTGTTCAACATATGAGCCTGTTGGGACATTTCATTCTCAAGCTGTGACAGCCTATCTGCAGGCACCTCCACACTGTGAGGGAGTGCTATGGCTTGAAAGTAAAATGCCCCGCAGGTTCCAGGTTTGGTCCCTGGCTAGCACTAGGTTTGTGGGTTTGAACAGTTGGTCCCTGGCTAGCAGCCCAGTTTGGTGGGGGATGATGGGACCTTCAGGAGGTGGTGTGCATGAAGGAAGTGGGCTTCTGGGAGCAGAACTTAACTATGGCCTATAACCCAGCCCCCATTCCAGAGGAGTCTTTCTTTTCCCAATACTCACAGATGTGGAGGCTCCTACTTGCAGACTCCCTATTGCCAGGAGCTCTGCTATGCCTTTCCTGTTATTAAGGACTAAGGATGGCACCCTTAGTGCCACCTTAGCAGGGACCACAGTGAATCATTCCTTCCTTAACTTGTTTCTGTTGCCTATTCCATCATGGCAGCAACAACTAAAGTAACTAATACAAGGAGTGAACCAAATGTGAGTCCCCAGGTAATGAGCCTGAGCAAAGGCCTGAAGCTGGGATGTCTGTAGAGCATCCAGAGTTATTTAAAAAATAAAATGAATTAGTGTAGATGAAAAGAAGCCAAAGGAGCTTTAGCTCTAAATACGTTGGAAGAAGTGTGGAAATTTGACTAAGAGTTAGCTGTCGCAAAATTGTCACAGTTAGCTTCAGTTATCAACCTGATATACCTGGGAAGAGGGAACCCCAGATGAGGAATTGCTTCCACCTGATTGGCCTGTCAACATATCTGTAGGGCATTTTCTTGATTGCTAGTTGATGTAGGAAGGCCCAGCCCACTGTGGGTGGTACCATTCTTAGGCAGGACGGTCTGGTGATATATGAAAGTCATCATGGGAGCAAGCCAGTAAGCAATGTTCCTCCACCATCTCTGCTTCAGTCCCTGCCTTGGCTTCCCTCAGTGATGGCCTGTAACCTGTAAGTCAAATGGACTCTCTCCTCTCCTAAGTTGCTTTCGGTCAGTATTTTATAACAGCGACGGAAAGACAAACAAGTGGAACTATTAGTTTTCCTAGGTGTGATAATAGGAGATGCTTGGCAGCCAAGCTAGCACAAGGCACACACGTTTCAAATGGCTCAACAGATGCGTGCAGAGACAGGGCCAGCATGGGGAAACGGCAGTAACTGATGAACAGCCGACTATCTGAGGAATGCTAACTAGGCATGCTTTATAACTTTCTGCTCTCTCTTTTCCTGCAGCTTTCAAAATCTCAGGTTAAAACAGGGGAAAGTGTTGATAGGAGAGGAATAATCAATAAGGAAGAAGATAGGAAGAAGTAAATAGTCAGAGAGGGTGGTATGTGGCTCGGGAACCTAGCGAAAGAAACCTGTGAAGCAGCGGTATGAAAGACAAGAAACTCCACTGGCAGGCCAGGCAAAATGAGAGATGGGGACAGACTGCGGTGACCATGGTGGGAATAGCCCCTCTGCTGACTAACCAAAGGTGAGCATGCATGTGTGTGTGTGTGCTCGCGTGTGTGCCTCTATGCGTGTGTGTATGTGTACGCGTGCGTGTCTGTGTGTGCATGCACGCGTGTGTATATGCATGCGTGCATGTGTTTGCACATGTGTGTGTGCATGTGTGTGCGCGCGCTT
This sequence comes from Microtus pennsylvanicus, assembly GCF_037038515.1. Classification (NCBI taxonomy): domain Eukaryota; kingdom Metazoa; phylum Chordata; class Mammalia; order Rodentia; family Cricetidae; genus Microtus; species Microtus pennsylvanicus. The sequence continues at coordinate 28,637,394 of NC_134593.1, read as the reverse complement.
GCATGGAGGAGAGGTTGTGGGGGGTGAGCTGTGCAGGGTTTACCACTGGAGCTACCCCAGTGCTTTCTAACAGTCTCCAGTGCATTAAACACTGGCATTAGCTTTTATTTCACAGTGTGGACTCATTCAAATGAAGGTGGATGAGCAGGGAAAATGAAATGGCTAGAGCAGAGTACATTTGTTTCTCTCTTTTGACTGCTCATAGGAATGTGGTTCGCAGTGATAGTGCTGGGTGGTTGCTGTTTGGATAGTTAGACTAGAAATGCAAATTCCACTGTCCCCGAAGCAGTAAGTCCAGGAATTCCACACTCTTTTGTTTTTCTTTATTAATGTTATCTTCTCCTTTTTCCTTTGTTTTTCCTTCCCCTCCCTTTCTCTTCCTCCCTCTGTCTCTTCCTTCTCTCCCTTCCTCTCCCTCTTCCTCTTTCCCTCCCTATTTTTTTTTTCTCCTAGACTTCAACTTGAAAGGATCTGGAATTCCCTGAGAGGCTGGCATCCAGACATACCCGTGAAAGCTATCTAGACTTCAGTTAGTCTCTGAAACTCTCTGTGAGGGATTATCTTGGTTGGATTAATTAATGTGGGAAGACCCCCTACCCTCACTCCAACAACCTGGAGTCATTTGGAAAACATCTTGAATCGCTCTCCATTCTTTTCCCCACTTCTTTCCTTCTTCAAAATCAAAGCAGCTTTCATTGATGACAAAGGAAATATATAAACACACAAGTTTATAAAATATATATATCATACAAAATATATATACAAAATATATAAACACCCCAAACATTATATTTTATATAAAATATAAAAACACCCAAAACATTTTAGAGTATATATTTATAGTTTTGATGTTTTTGTATAATAACTTTATATTGTATATATGATTTTTTACTTGCCTTTTAATGTTATATTAGGAAAAACTATTCTCGGTGGAGACAGCACACTCCTTTAACCCCAGCACTCAGGAGGCAGAGGCAGGCAGATCTCTGAGTTCAAGGTCAGCATGGTCTACAGAGTGAGTTCCAGGACAGCCAGGACTATACAGAGAAACTTTGTCTTGAAAAAGCCAACCCCACCCCCCAAAAAGGAAAAGTTACGTGTTATCAAGTTTTCTTCTGTGATACTATTTTGAGTAACTACATTTTTGCAGTTTGTATGCTATACACTTCTTTTATTATTTTCAGGGAAGCCATATATTCTAATCGTACGAGTCGTATGTTTAAGTCTATATGTTGAACTATACATCCTGAATTCTTTATTTTGAGACCAGGTCTCACTATGTAGCCTTGGCTAGCCTGAAACTCTCTGTGTAGCCCAGGCTGGTCTCGAGTTCACAGAGATCTGCTTTCCTCTGCCTCCTGGGTTCAGGTGTGCACCGCCGTGCCTGGCCCACTGGATTATTGTCACTGTGTTGGTCACCTTTCTCAATGCTCTGACAAAATACCTAACAAAAATAGCTCGAAGAAGGAAGGGTGGGTTTTGGATTAGGATTTGAGGGCAAACCGTCCGTCTTGATGAGGATGCTGTGGTGGCAGGGCTACGAAACAGCTCACTGCATCTGCAGTCAGGAGGGGGGACAGACAGAGACAGACACAAATGCACGCACGCGTAAGTGCACACGCGCATGCACACACACTCAGCTCACTTTTTCCTTTTTCTCTTGTAGTCTGGGACCCTATTAGGGGATGGTGCTGTCTGTCTACATTCAGGGTGGGTCTTCCTGACTCAGTTAAATCCCCCTGGAAATTCTCCCAAAGACACACTGGGAGAGCGTGTCACCAGTGAAGATCAACCAGCGCTTATACTCATAGGACTTACTGTCTTGTGTCCCTTGGCCAAACAAGTGAGGCTGGTGATGCTGACCACGTGGCTCTGTCCGAGTCTCTCTGGCCCACGTTCACCTGGGATGCCATTGTGAATAGAGATCATATCTCACCCTAAACGGCTGAGTGTCTGCAGAGGGTTTCTGGATGACTGTGTGAGGGCGTCGGGGCCCCTGGAGCTGGAGTTACAGGCAGTTGTGAGCTGCTGAATGAGTGCTGGGAACTGAACCCGGGTCCTCTGTAAGAACAGCCAGTGCTCTAAACTGCTGAGCCATCTCTCCAGCCCAGGGTTTCTGGATTTTAAAGGGCCTACAATTTACCCTGCTTCTTATTTATTTATTTTTTTAAATTGCATTGATGTTCCAGCTTTCCTGATAAAGGCAGGAAGAAGCAGGAAAAGCCCTGTCCTCCCTGTGACTTAGCTCCAGAACTCCCAGAGCGGTATGCCTGCTGTCCTCAGTTGTCCACAGCTCTGGACCCGTCCCGTTCTGCATCTCAGAGAGGAGAAATAGACTCCACCTTTCATCAGGAGTGGCAGGAATGTTCTAGAAGATCACATGAAAATAAATATATTGTCACGGTCATTTTTGGAAAACACCGTCTATTGCAAGCTTATGGCCTTCGTGATTGCCAATGTTATGGACCTCAAGGAGAATCTGAATAATTTCTAGAATCAGGGAGGGTAAAGATATCCAAAACCCGAAACATGAGGCTTTTTTTCTATAAAAGGCATTTATTAAGAAAGCTGGTGGAAAAACGAGGTATCACCCATGTTGACTTCGTGATTTTAATAATTTCACTGTGGTTTTAAGAAAGAATATATATTTAACTTAATTTATTATTATATATGTGTACTGTATGTATGTGTGTGGCACACAAGGCTGGGAATACATGGAGGGGTCAGAGAACAACTTTGTAGACCGGACCCCATCTTCTGCTTTTACATGGGTTCTGGGGATTAGTCACACTCGGGGGTATTTAGTCTCCAGTTTGTCCCAGTCCTTCTGGCCTTTGTCATATGACCTATGTACTTCTTCTCTTGATTTCCCTGGCCCTAGTTGGTATTGGTTTTTGCAAGCCTTACCTAGTAGACCCATTGTAAAGATTGCCTGGGAATATATATGTAAAAACAAACTGTTTTGCTCATGTAACTGACATGAGTCTTGTCAATATGTCTTTGTGTTTATATGTAGCTATTGAAACGGTATGTTGACATGCCAGCCTCTAGCCACAGAACACTGCGGGGCTAGGACTTCTGTGATGGAGTCTCTGCCCGAGCAGCCACTACGTGGACTCCTGTTCCCTTCCAGAACAAGTCAAGTGCTGAGTTAGGACAGCCTCTACTTTCCCTGCTTTCTTATTTGCTAGTGTAGTGCTCTAAGCGCTGAGCCTTTGAGAACACCAAGCCCTTCCCCCTCCAACTAGGTCTAGCACAAGATTTTCCAAGTAACATTTCCCCATGATCATCGTGTATGGGAGAGGACTGTTCTGATGATCGTCGTAGGGTAAAAGGGCCAACTGGAGCAGGAGACCAACCAATCCCTGTGCACCCTGACTCTGAACCCAGAGCCAGTAAAGGAAACACACCCTGGATCTGAGACCTGAGTCAGGGAAGGAATCATCTTTCTCCCTGAACCCAGGACCAAAGAAATATGCCCTGACTCTGAAACCAGTGCCAAAGAAACGCACTTTGTCCCTAGAATCAGAACCAGTCAAAGAAATATGGCCTGGTTCTAAGATTAGAACCAAAAGGCTAAAAGGACCAGTGAAAGAAACAGTTTGGCTCTGAGATCAGAGCCATTTCTGCTCCTGATCCACTGACCAACTAACCAACTGAACCAACCAATCCCTGGGCAGGAAACCAACCAGTCACTGAGCACCCTGACTCTGAACACAGCCAGTGAAAGAAATGCACCCTGGATCTGAGACCTGAGTCAGGGACAGAAACATTTTTATCCCTGATCCCAGGACCAAAGAAATATGGCCTGACTCTGAATCCAGTGCCCAAGAAACACACTTTGTCCCCAGAATCAGAGCCAGTGAAAGAACGTTGCCCTGCTCCTAAAATTAGAGTCAAAAGCTAAAAAGAGTCAGTGAAAGAAACACAGTTTGGCCATGAAATCAGAGCCATCTCTGTCCCCGACCAACTAAACCAAACAATCCCTGAGCAGGGAAAACTAACTAACCCCTCTTCTCTCTGGGAAAACTCTGCCCGTAAGAAGCCCTACATAAGCCTCTCTGCCTGTACAATTGGAGGCTGCTTTTTACTCTCCCGGCAGAGGCAGCCACTCTCCTGGACTCCTCCTTCCCAAATAAATCTCTTTCTCCAAAGAGATCATTTGCTGGTGCAGGATAGAAGAACCTGACTGGGATGTCCCTTAGGGGACGGAGCTGAAAAACCTTGCTGAGATGCTCCCTTCGGGAAGGACAAAATAAGCAAACTGCCGTGGGGTTTGAAGTGAGGTATATCACCATATCACCACAGTTAACTTTCGTCAGTTTGACACAAACTTAGATATTCCTGGAAAGAAAGAATCTCAGTTGAGGAGTTCCTCTCCATCAGAGTGGTCCTCTGGGTACTTTCTTGATTGCTATAGGAGGGCTCAGCCCACTGTGGGCAGTGCCATCTTTGGGCAGGTAGGCACGGGCTATGTAAGAAAGGTAGCTGAGGGCTGGAGAGATGGCTCAGAGGTTAAGAGCATTGCCTGCTCTTCCAAAGGTCCTGAATTCAATTCCCAGCAATCAAAATGACTCACAACCATCTGTAATGGGGTCTGGTGCCCTCTTCTGGCCTTCAGGCATACACACAGGCAGAGTATTGTATAATAAATAAATAAATATTTTTTAAAAAGAAAAGTAGCTGAACAAGCCAGGGTAAGTGAGCCAGTAAGCAGTGTTTCTCCATGGTTTCTACTTAGTTCCTGTCTCCGGGTTCCTGCTTGTCTTCCTTTGATAATAGACCATGACCTGGAGACCTAGTGGACTCTTGCCTCCCCTAAGTTTCTCTTGGTTGCAGTGTTAATCACAGTGATAACACACAGGGTCACATACTTTCAAATGAGCCCACTCTCACATGGTACAAACGAGGATTGTAACTTGTGTTTTAGTAATCAGCTTCCCTCCCCCCAGGGAGCGCGCTTGATAATTCTGTATGATATATTAGAAAAATAGTTCAAAGGCCCTGACTGTGCAGAAACTGGGTCTTTCTCAGGACCAAAGACGCAAAGCAAAATAAAGCAAAACAAAAGACATCCAAACAAGAGAAAGCAGGAACCCCAAAGGGAAGGGCCAAGTCTCAGGCAGCTCTTACCCCAGAGCCACAACTAAATCCCACTGAACTTGACTTCAGTTCTTACGGTACCAGACAGCAGAGAAGGACCATGGCTTCCCAGGGATGTGTCGACAGAAGATTCTTTCCACACTTCTAGCATTCCATCTGGTGACACACTCTGTGAGGGCGGCTTGGGGAGGAAGACACAGCAAGACAACTTACCTTGCTAGGGCGGAGAGTACAACACATGTTATCTGAACCCCAAAATTTAACACTGGCATTCACATGGTTCCAAATCCACACTATCAAGGTGCCGAATTCACATTGGTGGTACGCCAGGGAATATGAAACAAAGGCAGAAGTCAAGACACACACACACACACACACACACACACACGAGAGAGAGAGAGAGAGAGAGAGAGAGAGAGAGAGAGAGAGAGAGAGAGGTTTGAAGGGGATGCAGCGGCTTTAAACTTTAGTTTCAGCAGGTTAGCTTCTAAGATTCAGTAGGAAAGATAGAATTTCTCATTGTTTTTCAAACCTGGAAACTGGAAGACTGGAAGGAAATAACTTTCTCCTTCCTTCCTTCCTTCCTTCCTTCCTTCCTTCCTTCCTTCCTTTCTTTTTCTTTTTCTTTTCTCTCTCAGTTTTCTTTTTTCTTTTTCTTTTGAGTCAGGCTCTCCCTGTACAGCACAGAATTTACTCTGTAGTCCAGGCTGGCCTCAAACTTACTGTCCCCCTGCCTCAGCCTCCCAAGCGCTGGGATTAGAAGCATGTTATCAATGAGCCTGGCTGAATAGCTGTAGTTTTCTGGGGGGCAGTCACATTCCCCCTGAGTAATGTGTAATGTGTCTCCCCCAACTTGATACTGGCTATGCATTGTTAGCTTAAACAAACAAACAAACAACAAACAAAACCACAAAACCATGTGTTTGTGTGTCTTTGAGTGTGTGTGTGTGTGTGTGTGTGTGTGGTGGGTATGTGTACGTGAGTGTGAGTGCTGGTGCCTGTAGAGGACAGAAGAGGGGGGTGGGTTCCCCAAAGCTGGAGTTGGCAGTTGTGAATCTTGGCTGCAGCTCGGTCAGTTTAAGATTTGGGTTTAGTCCTGCGTTGCTCTTTTGCTCCTGACCTCTATTTCTAGATGGTCAGGAACACTAGATTTTCCAAAAATTTTTTATGCAACAGAAATAGTTTAACTTAAAAAAAATAGTGACGATAGAAATGACAGACGTGCCGCCTAAAGTTTCTGTTTTCGTGCATGCCGTATTTTAGTTTCCTTCCTTTTTAACTCAGTGACATCAAAGAGCAGGGATTTGGATTTCACTTAGGAGCCTGAAGTGCCCCCAGCCCTGAAACTCGGCGGCTGTGGTGCAGCTCCAGCGGTTGATCGGTAGGGGGAGCAGTGAGGTTCGCGCCAGGAAAGCCCGGCTCCGGACCTTCCGGGAGACAGCCTACCACTCGTCTTGCGGGGTGCGCTTTCCTTCTCCCTATCCGCCTTGGACTTCTGCAGACCCTGCTATCATCATTTTTTATTCCCACGCATCCTGTAGCTTGGATTGTGAACGGTCTCTCTTGCAAACTCCCTTAGTTTTTTTGTTTCTCCCCCTTTCAAGTTATACAGTCACGTTTTACTTTTCTTTTGCTCTTTGTCTTCCAGTGCTGGGCATTCCCAGGGAAAGGTGGATTTACTTTCTGCATTTACCCGGGTGCAGGCTGAGCTGGGTGTATTGCATCTGCCTAACTTGGTCTGTCACCTGTTTACCCTTGGCAGAGGGTTGCCAATTGCAAAGCCCCTTTGAAGACCCCTCCTCTTCCCCCAACAGCTCTTTAGCCTTCCCTCCCTTTGACATAATCAGTACCCCACCCCCACCTCCACCCCCAAGCCCAGTTGGAGACTGGACACGGTCACCAACCCTTCTGGCGATAACAACACAAGCAGTTTAATTAAGTAACCCCTTTTCTCCTAATAAGGACAGATGGGCGGACTCCTACCAGCAGGACGAAGACAGGCAGTTCTTCCCAGGTAACCCACAACAAAGTGCCTGTCTCCTGGCTTCCCTGATTTTGTCTGTCGGGACTGTGAAAGATGGAGACAAGAATCTTTATTATTTTTTTTAAGTTGTTTGTAATACATAAAAGGCAACGCACTTTAAACACGGAGAGATAAATGTACAATCTTTAAAAAACAACCTTCCTTTGTACGGCTGGTATAGTTCAGTGACCTCAGGAAAGTTTTTGTCTGAAAGTATTTGCAATGGGAAAAGTAACTTAAACTAATGCTAACAATTACCTTCGCCAATTTTTCTCTCCCTCCACCATGTGGGTAGTGGGGATTGAACTCAGGTGGTCAGGACTAGTGGCAATTCCCTTTACCTGGTGAGCCATCTTGCTGTAAGAACAACATTAATAATTTTCCATTATTTATTATTATTGATTTTATTATTATTAGGTTTTTACAGACCTAATATTATTATCAGGGTTCCTCTGTGTAACAGTCCTGACTGTCTTGGAACTCACTCTTTGGACCAGATTGGCTTAGAACTCACAGAGAGCTGCTTACCTCTGACTGCCGAGTGCTGGGATTCAAGGCATGTACCACTGCCTGTCTGCTGTAATTATTTTTAATGAACAATATATATCAAACTATGTTTAAAAACTATTTAAAACTTGATAAAATATAAAATAAAATAGACCAGGGGCAGAATTCAGGGGCAGAGTGCTTGCCCATGGCCCCGGGTTCAGTTCCCAACACTGAATAAATATTGAAAATTATTTTATAAAAAGACAAATAACTATATCCCTGGCTAAACTCTTTGTATTTTAATTCAAGGATTCATCAAGATTTAAGCCCAGGGCTGGGAAATGTCTAATTTATAACTGAAAAGCTAAAAATGTTTATTAGTACCCTTTTTTTGTGGTCATGACATGAAATTGCTATTTAGCATGTGGCCACTTTAAAACTGGGTGCAGAAGGAAGATGCTCATGGCGGATTTATTTAAGCAAGTAAGATACGAGCTGTGAGCTCAGAAACTTTATGTGTTCCATTTGGGAAAAACCAAATTTGCTAAGCATATTTGTGGATGTGTGTAAAAACATAATGTATTTAATTTTTAAATATTATTTTTAACCGGGGTGGTGGCGGCACACATCTTTAATCTCAGCACTCAGAAGGCAGAGGCAGAGGCAGGTGGATCTCTGTGAATTTGAGGCCAGCCCGGTCTGCAAAATGAGTTCCAGGACAGCGAGGGCTGCTACACAGAGGAACCCTGTCTCAAAAAACAAATTATTATTATTTATCGTTTATTTTAAATTTATGTTCATTGGTGTTTTGCCTGCATGTATATCTGTGTGAGGGTGTCAGAAGTCCTGGGACTGGAGTTACAGACAGGCGTGAGCTGCCATGTGGATGCTGAGAATTGAACCAGGGCCTTTAGAAGAGAATTCAGTGCTCTTAGCTCTCTCTCCAGTCCCCAAATAATCATTTTTATTATTTTTTGTGTGAGCGTTTTGTCTGCATGTATGTCTGTACTCCACAAGCTTGCCTGGTTCTGGCAACCGCAGAAGAGGGTGTTGGATCCTCTGGTGAGCTACAGATAGTCGTGAGCTGCTACGTGGGTTCTGAGACTCGAACCCAGTCCTCTGAAAGAGCAGTCCGTGTATCACAGTGGATTTATAAATAACTATATGAAAGACTGAGGAAGAATACAATTGAGTGTTAATAGTCACTGACTTTCAGGAGATGAGACTGGAAGAGAGGAGTACATTTCATGTCATCGAAAGAAGTGGTGGATGGGCTTATGGGTAATTTTTAGCGCTTTTAAATTGTTATTAAACCAATATCTCAAGACGCTAGAACAGGGAGAAATGTGGAAATTTTGAGCCAACACTGCCCTCTGCTGGAAATTTTATGTCATGCACCCACTTGGTTTGAGCTCCTTCTGGGCTTCTTAGAGAAGGCGCTAGCCCAGAATCTTCTGGAAACTCTGGAAGGAGCACAATGTCACTCAGGCCGGCGAGCTCCTCAGTTGGTCTACGAGACAGACTTTCTCAGGTTTCATCCACGGAGAATCAAGTGTAATTTGGAATTAAGTGTCTGCTTGAAGCCCTGATATGTCGACACTGAAGACTTTTTAGCTGAATCATGTGGTTTTTAACTCCCATTTAGGCTGAGATTTTCAAAACAGCAGAATCTTTTTAGGCTGTTTCTCCCCTCTGTCTGTTTCTGTGCCTGTGTGTGTGTGTACCTCTGCAAGAACAGCTAGTGTCTCTTAGCTGCTGAGCCGTCGTCTCTCCGGCCCGAGGCTGAGGTCTTTCAATGTTCGTGTTCTAGCCCTGACTAGAGAGGACCACTACATTTTGGGATACACCCAGTGAGGTAGTTCATTTATCGTCATTGCTGCCTGGGCTAAAGAGTATAAATTTGATAAGGTATCGAGGGGGTGTAAGACCTCCACCTATCCCAGCTTGGCAGAGTTCTGTCCCCATGTCCATTTCTTTGATAGACGTGGAGCGTGGAAGGGAGCCTTTTAGATCTCGTCTTTGGAGGTCATCTCTGGCTTTCCTGTGTGCAAACTTTGCAAGAGGCGGGGAGACTTGATCTGAAGTGCCTAGGACAAAGCCACACCCATGTGAAAAAGTCCGCAAGGCCGATTCTATTTCCTGATTGGGTAAAGTTGGAAAGTTGCAGATCTAGAATGAAATGGTCTGGGACTATCCTTAGGTCCCTCTAGTAGCCATTCTTTGCTGGCCCGTGTCTGTCCCAAGTTCCTTGTGGTTACTAGGGGGAAACCTAGTAGTAATCTATTAGTCTGTTGGCTTTTACAAATTCACAAGTCAAGACTGTCACTAGATAGCACCTGAAAACCATCACAGAGGACTCCCCCCATTTTGCTATAACCTTGTCTACCTTTTTTTTTTTTGAGACAGGGTTTCTCTGTAGCTTTGGTGCCTGTTCCAGAACTAGCTCTTGTAGACCAGGCTGGCCTTGAACTCCCAGAGATCTGCCTGCCTCTGCCTCCCGAGTGCTGGGATTAAAGGCATGTGCCACCACCACCTGGCACCCTTGTCTACCTTGATTGCCTCCATCAACACATCTGGAAAATGTCCCGATGTGTGGCTTTCTTTCGTTCTGTAACTGTGAGAACTGCACAGAACCGCTTCCACATCGCTACGTGCGATTTGTGGCAACCTGAACTCATGTTCCGGGGCCAACGTGCTTTATTCAAGAATAAACTGTCTCATTCCCTTGGAGGTGAGCGCTGTGTTTTGTTCCACCAGAGGCGAGAGTCTGAGAGCCCAAGCAGAGAACACGAGAGCCCCTCTCGCCAGCATTTTCTCTCCCACTCAGCATAAGGGCACAGTTATCATTTAACGCCACAGTGAAATTGAAGGTCCTGATGATGCCACATCTGGGCCTCCCTGAACAGTGAAAACGCCATCCTGGCTCGCTCAGGAACATACATCTGTCTCGACAAAATCTTGTGCAGATAGGGGGAGGCGGGTAGAAATGAAGGCATTCATTCACCACTTTTTAAGTTTTCAACCATGTTGTTGTAGCAGGAGAGCGGGATGGAGAATGGAATCAAATTAACATGTGAAGAAACCAGACCAGAAACCCCTCCCCAGGAAGGTTAACATGTAACACAACATGTTTACAAAGTACACACAGAATAAGTGACCTACAAAGGTCCCAGTATGCTGGGCATGGATGCCATTGAATGTCCTCTTCGTGTGTGTGTGTGTGTGTGTATGTGTGTGTGTGTGTGTGTTTAAATTTCATTTTATACATATGAGTGTTTTACCTGCATGGATGTATGAGCACCACATGCTTACCTGGTACCTCTAGAGGTCAGGAGTAGGCGTCAGGACTCCTGGAAACAGAATCATGGATGGTTGTGAGACATCTTGTAGGTGCCGGGAAGCAAACCCAGGTCTCTGAAGAGCAGCCACCTCGCCAGCCTGCCGCTGAATTCCTTACCTTTTATCCTAACCCACCCCTTTCCTCTGCGAGCTTCCTCGCTATCACTAAACTGTCTGTATCTACCACTTTCCTATATCCCTGCCCAACTTCTTGCTCTGAAACGCAGGAGTGGAAATCTTGTGGATGTTCTCTGGGTGCTGATATTCACAGAAGCAGTCGGTGAGCAGCCAGCCGGGAGTCAAGACCTCTGTCTCTTATTTTGGGGTCTCGGAAAGGAGGCCACTATGCTTTCTTTCTCCCTTTTCCTCGACGAGTGCACTCAGCATCCACTCTAGTCTGCTTCTCATTTCTCCGGAACACGCCAAGCGGGCAGGCACATGGAAAATGGTGGCCCAGGATTCAGAGAGCCACGGCCTCTGAGGACATACCAAGGTCAGTGTGTGTGTGTGTGTGTGTTACTGAGACCTATGGGACGTGGCACAGCATAGCAGTGGGGGGGACTGTGGAGAGGAAAAAAGTGTCTGGGGCAGCCTCAGATGTACTGTCCAGTGGGACCCACGGAGAGATTGCAAAAAGTCTAGGGTCTAGGTTCCCGTGAGTGCCACCCAGGTTGTAGGCTGTGCTACTCCCAGGCTGGCCTGCGCTTGAAGAAAACTCTTACCTCACAAGCCCCCTAGATGGCGCTCCTTGTTAATTGTCAGTCTTCCTTTTTTTCCTTTGCTTCGTTATTTTCCCTCTCCTTGGGAGTTGTTGGCACCCAGCCTCTGCCCCAGGCCCAGGTTATCTGCCTTGTTGAATGGAAAGTCATGGTTGCCAGACCGAGGGCGTGACGTCAGAGATGAGTTTCGTTGGAAATAGCCCTCAGCTCTGGGGTTTATAGTGGTGGGATGTCATGGGCGACTTGTTTATGCGAGTGGCATGTGACTCTCCTTCTTCCTGGCATGACAGTGTAATTGTGTGTACACAAAGGGTCTTCATGGGTGGTGGCTGACATTTATACCGAATAACCTTTGAAAACTTTTGAAAGAGGAGGTGTGGCAGGGTGTCGTGTTTGGAAGCAGTCCGTATCCTTCTATCTTTTTTTCCCTCTCTTTCTCTGGTTCAGACTTTTTTTTTTTTTCCGAGACAGGGTTTCTCTGTGGTTTTGGAGCCTGTCCTGGAACTAGCTGTTGTAGACCAGGCTGGTCTCGAACTCACAGAAATCCGCCTGCCTCTGCCTCCCAAGTGCTGGGATTAAAGGCGTGCGCCAACACCACCCGGCAGACTTTTTTTTAAAATAAGACAATTCCAGGAAGAGTCTCATCGATGAGTCTCCAAATGTTGCCCTTATCTGGCCTCCACTCCATCTGGGGACACGTTCGTTGTCCAGGCCATCAAGAGCTTTCTTATCAAACAGGTGTTCAGGTGACATTACAGTCAACTGAAATCCCACTGGTTTTAATTCTTTTTCTTCCAGGTTTATGAGGATAATTCACAAATAAAACACACACACCTTTCAGCTAAGATATTTAACATGATGATATATGTATTCAATATAAAAATGACGATCTTAGCATACTGGTACCCCATGAAGCTCCTATTCGCCTTTCCCCATATATATGTATGTATGCATAATTGTGTGTGAATGCCTTTGTGTGTGAGGGCGCATATGTTCCAGTGCCCACGTGGAAGTCAGAGGGTACCTTCTATTCATCCATCATGTGGTTTCTGGGGGTTGAACTGAAGTCATCGGGCTTGGTCACAAGTGCCATTATCGATTGAGAGTGTACCTTCTCCCCTCCTCTGTGGCCAGAACTCTGAAAATCTTGCTTTTCAGTACATTTCAGGTGAATAATGCCTATGACTGACTGCTCACCACACTGCATGTAGGTCCCCAGAGTTTTGGAAATCAGAGATTTAATATTAGGAAGAAGGGGTAATTTCTAGAGAAACTTTTTGTGATGGGGCTGAAAACTTTCCCGGAAGTTGCTCAGATAGAAAACTCTGGGTATCATGAGGTGTGAAGGCCCTTGGGATGCCAGACAGTAGAAGGTGGCGAGAAAGAAAACAATGGGGGTGTACGAGAAGTCCCCCTAACAGCTGATCCTGAGGGCTGCAGACCTCCAAGTGGATTGGACATTCCTGATCAGACCTAGCAGGGGATTCTGGGAGCTGGTTGTCTGCAGTAGTCCCTGTACTTTGCTCCAGTTTCTGATTTTTCAGAAATGTACTTCATTTGTTCCAAGGAATGGTTTCTGGTTGAAGCAGCCACTATTGATAAAAATCCAAGTCTTCAGAGGAGCAAAATCGAATTGCCTGATGGTGAAAACATCCAAGGTGGGCTGTAGTTCTTGGTGCAATTTATTGGGTGTTATTGGCAGCATTTGGTGGCTTTGCTTTATCTGTGCTCACAGTCAGGCAGTCTGCTGCAGGGGAAGTAGGTCATCTGGAGAACGTGGGCCCAGAGCAGGCTGGGTTTTGTAGGAATGGGATGTAAAGATGTGTGTGTGTGTGGGGGGGGAGGCCTAGAAGGAGAACAGGGTCCCTCCACGTAATTGGTGCAGGGGAATCTGAGGATCATGCTGTATAAAGGAAGAGTGATTGATGTAGGTGATGTCTGTCTTTTATCTCACTCACTCCCAGAACTGGACTTTGAGTTACAGCACGCCTATCTGGAAATGCAAATGGAGGAGAGGGAGGAGATAACACCAATACATATGCAAAGCCTCTCACAATCGTGAGACTCCCCTTGCCCCCCAGAGACACATTTCAACTGTTGAGTTGATTGCACTTCTCCATAGGAGGTGGTAGCTTCTGCTGTATGTGAGGAGGATTCATATTGCTAACACCACATCCTGGTGCTACCAGGGGGCTGTTTTTCTTTTTCTCCCCACCTCTTGCCAAGACTGGGTTTCTCTGTGTAGCTTTGGAGCCTGTCCTGGAACTCATGACCAGGCTGGCCTTGAACTCACAAAGTTCCGCCTGGAATTAAAGGCTCACACCACCACTGCTCAGCTAGAGGTCTTTCTCAACTTCGACTAAGATGTTGGGCCATGCAGACCACCACCTCTTGCGAGAGATATTTGCCCCCCACATGAATATTCTCAACTACCCAAATTTCTCAGCCCGGAACTTAGTTTTTCCTACTTTTGATTTCAGTCCCGCATTCTGGGACGTTTCCCACTTCCTTCCCATAGCCAGGCTGCCGGGAAATGCTTTGGAGACAAGTACACGGCTGACTAGTTGATACCATGGCAGACACCCAGGAGATCAAGTTTCTCAAACTCACATCTGTGCACTTCCCCTCCTCTCTAGTTTCGGGTTGAACTTATGGCTCACTGTGATTGCTAAAACCTGGCAGACGTCAAGCTGTGACTGTTTTGCAGCACCCCCCCCCCCCCCCAGCTCTGTAACTTTTACTTTTGCTTTCTTGGTGTCTTGAGACACCTGTGAGAAAGCCTGGGGCTAGAGGCACAACTCAGAGAGGGAGCACTTTCCCAGAAACCCTGGGTTCCACCCCTAACCCTATGAAATGCAAAACACCCAGAGCTACCTTCCTTGAGGACCTTAGCTATTAGCATAGAGAAAGTCAAGGGTATAAAAGGCTAGGAGGAAAAAAGTTAGAGACCTTTTTTGTTTGTTTGTTTTTTGTTTTTCAAGACAGGGTTTATCTGTGATTTTGGAGTCTGTCCTGGAACTAGCTCTTGTAGACCAGGCTGGCCCCGAACTCACAGACATCTGCCTGCCTCTGCCTCTTGAATGCTGGGATGAAAGGCGTGCGCCATCACCGCCTGGCTGAGACAGATATTTAACACTGGGTTAGCGGCAGCCATCCTCTGGCTGCGATGCCAGGCTATGAACTCAGTCATCTTCGGTCTTGGTGTTAGGGACACCAAGAGTCCTTTATGCGGTGGAAGTAACCCATTGTTCCAAGCCTACAATAGATTGGCTAACTGTGGACAAGTGGAGAATTGTCAGTATCTTCTGTGTCTTGGGGGTTTTGTTACACAGCCATGGACAGCTGACATGGTATTGTGAGCTACCGTTGTATCTGTATGCTCAGCTGCTTGCTGTTGCTTGGGTCACCATGTTCCAGGAAGGATTCATACAGTCATGTATGAATTCATGCCTACGGCCTGTCTGTACCCATGTTCCTATTCCTCTGGCCTAGAAACATTGGCCCTTTCCCCCCCTATCTAGGAAAATCCAACCAGCCCTGACTTCTCTAACACTGTAGCCAGAACTGGTCCTTCCCTTTCCTGGCATCCTTCAATGCCTCTTTGTGACACCTTGCCTTTTGCACATGTTTGTTTGTTGCGATTAATTCAAAACTTCTCAGAGGTAAATGCTATACTCAATCCTAAACGGGTTGCCTTCATCAAACCCCTCCCCTCAGGGCTCAGAGAACTATGGATAAGAGGAGTCAAAAAGGGCGTAGATGATACCAAGGAAGCAACATCCTCCAGACACAACAGGATGGACATACACATGAACTCACAGAGACGGTGGCAGTGCGCACAGGACCTTCCAAGGTCCAAGCTAGACAGTGTCCCAGTGCTGAGAGTGGGGAGAGGACATGGGCTCCCATCCCTAACCAAGCAGCTCTCTCCAAGTGACAGTCATTTGCAAAGGGAAACTTAGTTTTCTCCAATGGAGTCTCACTGCGTATATAAAGCACACTTAAAGGTAAGCTCCATGTCCAGCGTTGGTGGTCAATGCAAAATGAACTCAATGGTATGTTTCTGTAGGTTTTGTCTGATGTTCTTTCTATGGAGATTTTTCATCTTGCTGGCCTTCTGCTTGTTTCTGATTTTGTGTCCTTATGGGTTTTGTGGTTTTGTATGTAAGTGTGTCTCTCAGTGTGTATGTTTTCTGTGCTTTCTTCTTTCTTTTAAAAAAATCTGGTTTACATTTTTTATTTTAATTTGTCTGTTTGTTTTCTAAAGAGAGAGAAAGAAGGCACAGGGTTGGCTGGGTGAAGAAGTGGGGAGGATCTGGGAGGAGGTGGGGAAGGGGAAACCATGATCAGAATGAATGTATAGTATGAAAAAATTATTGCCAATAAGAATGTTAAGTTCCTACTTTGGTTTTACTTTAGTTTTGAGACAGAGATGTGCTGTGTAGGCCAGGTTAAGTTTAAATTTAAATATCATTAAATTTAATCTGTATCATTAAAATTTAATTCACATGCCAACAAAGCCACCCGGTTGAAGCCCACAGTGTCGTGGGATGTCTGCAGCTGTCCAACCATGCCTGCGGTTCATCATTCCTGATGGAGACTCCATCTTCACCAGAAGCTCAACCGTTCTACCTCCCATCCAACCCCAAGCTGTAGACATCACTTGTCTATTTTAACCTCCAAAGATTTAGTATTTTAAAAAATAGGTTTAGTCAGATGTCTGAAGCCTAGCAAATGTAGATGAGAGGATGGGAACCTCTGAAACTTTTCCAAGTCCCCACGGATGAGTATCTGTGGCTCAACTTCTGGTTTCATTGTGGGAGAAACTAGAGAGAGAGATTTTCTTCCCTTTTTGAGGGTCTGAGGATAGACTAAGGGCCCTGTGCTTGCTAGACAAGTGCCCTATCACTGAGTCACATCTCCAGCCCAGTGGGACACATTCTGTTGAGGTGGGTACTCTGTGACACCGTGTGTATGCCCTGTTCCTGCGCCCTCAAAGGCAACAGAGATCACTGCGGGGAGAGCATGGCAGGGTCCATGCTGAAGTCCAGGATGCTTCGGCATCTCTGAGCCTCTGTTTCCATAGCAATGCCACTTTCAGGGGTAAATGTGGGGACCATATTTGATAATACCCGAGAGATACCTCTCATCATACCAGCAAGTCATTTTCTGTCCCTTCTTCAAATTGTCCACTGAGTCTGCCTCGCTGCAATGACCCAGCTGGAACCATGGCATCTACCTCATCTCCAGCCTCAAATATGTTCTGAGTAGGCATTCTTCCTGGTAAGGAATGGCTAGACCACAAGACCAAGGGTTGGGTGTTCCAGAGCTGAGGACCACATGATGGTGTCAGGGGGACCATATGATGCTCAGGGCCATGGTATTCCCACACTCACTTAGCTCCACCGGTTCTTTCCCCAGACAAAACTGGATAGAGCTGTTTCTTCCCCATCCCCTCCACGGTGACTTCTTGCACGCTCAAGCAGAGGCATTGTTTCAAGTGTGAATGGGAAGAAGCCCAGGAGTCCTAAGAAACTGCTGACTGGGTTCATGACATCACACCAGTCTTGTTTGGAGTGGCACAGATTGGTTCTTATAAGTGACTGGCTAAGCAGGGTAGCACCTTGTCCCTTGTCCCCCTCTCCTTTTCTAAAGAAGACAGAGAGAGAAGACAAATGTGGGCGGACCCCGGGTCTGCATCTGTGCACCGTGCTGGTGTCTGTGACATTCTGTCCGTGGTCCGTGTGCTGTCACAGAAACTACAGCTGGGCTGTGTGTCACCCTGAACTCCCATGGAGAGAAGAGGCCACGAGCAAGCTGCTGCGTGTGGAATGCTAGTCCACAAACTTCCTTCCCCACATGTTCTCTGTTGGGACTCCCGCACCTGCTGGCTCCTGGGGGTGGAGGATGAGGCTGTGCAAACAGAGAAGATTCTACGTTTATGGCTTGTGGATAGAGGAAGTCCTTGTCACAGTGGAAGACTGGGGGTTGGGCTGATTCAGTGCTTGACAGAATGGGCCCACCTGGGAGCCTGGGCCACCACTTTCTGGTACTACTGAGAATGGACTTTCGGTACCTAGTGTTCACCCAATATAGTTACTATACACTTTCCTCTGGAGCGGCCACCTGCTGTGCTCAAACTTGGTGACGTTCTGGATGCTCAAATGCACATCCTTGAGTCTCCCCACCTTTGCTCTGTATGGGGCTGTTAGCTATGAGGGGTGCTACCCTCCCTTTCTTGTGGTACAGTAGGGGTAGTAGGGCATCACCTGTGGAGTGGGCAAGCAGTTTGAGGGCTCAGGAGCCAGGTTCCTCTTGATGGAGTGCTCAGAGGTTCCTACCATTGGTGTGCTGGTTTCTCAGGGACTGAGCATCTGCCCCCCCCTCTGGCTTCTGTCTTTTCAGCCAGAACCTGAGGGGGGGTTAGAGAGGAAACAAGTCAAGTGACATAGGCGAAATCCCTGCATAAGTACAGGAATGGGGGGCTGGTGATGTGGGGATGTGAGCAAAGACACACAGAAGACCTCCCCCCCCGACCCCCAGCCTCTCCTTGTGGTTTGCTGTCTTCCCCTTCTTCCACTCCTATCCCACCGCCTCACAAAGGGGAAGTGACGTCATCACATATGTGCATGCCTGCCCTCCGTGTGTTGCCTCTGGGTCACCGTTTCCTGTTTCTGAGTCATCAGGAAGGTAATTTCCCCCTGATGTTCAGTATCCCCCCCCCCAGGATACTGTCATCACTCAGAATCTCCCCTGCTGCCTGCTCCCCTCCTCTCCCTAAGAGCAACAAGAGACCCTGTCTTAAAATGAAATCACTAAGCTAAACAGGGCGCAGCTGTCGAGCTGCTCAGGGCCCACAGGCGCCCATCGCGGCTCTCAGGGCTCTCTGGAGGCGGCCAAGGGCCTTGACCAATGGGATATTTGAATTCAAATGAAGATGAATCTGGGATACCTCTGTGTGCAGCAGGGTCTGTCTTAGACCCCACTTGGGAAGTGATATGGGAGGACCCTGGCTGTCCCCCAAGATAAAGAATGAGTCAGACTTCCAGAACAAGACACCCCAGGAGGCAAGGAATGGCACTGGGAGGGGTGTGTCCCATCCGCTGAAGCAAAACCAGAGGCCTCTGTAGGCCCCTGTTCTTTCTGCTCTGTCCTCCGCTTTTGCCACTTGTCTCCATCCCTTCTTTCCCTCCCTCCCTCCCTCCCTCCCTTGCCCTGCTTTCCTCCCTCCCTTCCTTCTTCCCTAAATCACGTCCTTCACTTTCTTCTACTTTTCTCGAATTTCCCCAGGAAGGGACTGACTAATGGGAGAAGTGCTTGGGGTTCAACAGTTCAGTTAATAAACATTTGTAATGTGTCTAATATAATCCAGGTGTGCAGCTAAACCAGGTGCATCGCTAGGTTCCGGGGCTCAGAGGCACTGAAGGACCCCCTAGGAGTATCCATTTGGTCCAGTGACACAGAGACTGATAATTGATAAATGACGACAGCTCAGAGACATGGGAACACAGAGAGCAGCCCTCATGGTATAACTGGGCCCCTGCAGGTGATTTTAAACACCGAGCATCACCAGAAGGATTTCTTGGCAGTTTGACGGCTGCTGGATGAAGGTGGGGTGGGAAGTGAGTAATAGGTGTTTGAACAGGCACTGTGATAGTGGAAACGACAGAGCCCAAAGAGTTGCCAGTAAAGATGGGGTTCAGAGATGGTTTCTCAGGGGGAGAGGATTTTAAATGCCTTCTTGTTTTTTTTTTTGTCATTTATGTGACATCTTAGATTTTGCATTCATTTTTTTGTTGTATGTGGTAGAATATCTGTGCATTAGTTACTTTTCTGGGCCCAGGAAAGGCAGGTGGTTAGCCCATGGCCTCAGTTTTCCTGGTGGGGGAAGGAGTGGAGGATGGTTTGCAGAGGGGGCCTGAGGTGGGCAGAGAGCAGCTGGGACACGCAGGGTCAACTTGAAGTGTGAGTCAGGGTTAAGAGCACCAAGGAGCATAGGGCTCTTAAGCTCTGCTGTGGAAGTCAGGGAGCCCATAGGTGGGAAGGGAGCCCCATAAGTGGGAGGCTTGGCTTCTTTTCTCCGGTCCTAGGGACTATGCTTCCATCCTTGGTTTCTGATCTGCTTTTCCTGACCACTGTGCTGTCAAACTAGTATCAGGACTAGAATGACATGATATCAAAACAAGTGACATGGGAAATTTCAACAGGGACAAACCCAGAAAGCTTATTTACTTAAATATTTACTTATTTTAATTTTCTGTGTAAGGGTGTTTTGCCTGCATGTGTGTCTGTGCATCAATGTGCACAATTCCTACAGTGGCCAGAAGAGGGCGCTAGATGCCCCCTGATACTGGAGTTACAAGTGGTTGTTAGCCTGCATGTGAGTTCTAAGAAGCAAACACAAGTCCTCTGCCAGGAACACCCAGTGATCTTAACTGCAGAGTCATCTCTCCTGCCCCTATATTTTTTTTTGAGAGAGAGCTGTGTTGCCTAGAATGGTGCCAAATTTTTGAGATCAAGTGATCCTCCTGTCTCAGTCTCTCAGTAGCTGGTACTGTAGGTGAGCTTTGTAGCGAGTCTTTGTCCCGCCAGCCAGCTCCAAAATAATGAAATGGAGACTTCTTGTGAAAACTCAAGGCCGGCGGTGGTGGCGCATGCCTTTAATCCCAGCACTCGGGAGGCAGAGGCAGGCAGATCTCTGTGAGTTCGAGGCCAGCCTGGTCTACAAGAGCTAGTTCCAGGACAGGAACCAAAAGCTATGGAGAAACCCTGTCTCGAAAATCCAAAAAAAAAAAAAAAAAAAAAAAATAAATAAATAAATAAAAATAAATAAATAAAGAAAAAAGAAAACTCAACCTCATCTTGTCTCAGTTGGCTCTTATAACTTAAATTATCCCCCCCCCTTTTTTTTTTAAAAAATCTTTGTTCTGTCATGTGGCTTGTTACCTGATCCCTCCATAATGCCCATGCTGCTTCCTCTGTATCTGGCTGGCGACTCTGCCTTCTTTTTCCCAGAGTTCTCTCTCTGCCCGGAAGTCCCGCCTAAACCTCCTGCCTAGCATCTTATTACACCAAACACAGCAATATCCTGAAACAGAGAGTCATACTCTTCAGTACGGAGGACCTCTTCATGGTCTGAAGTCTGTTCAGGAGTACCACCTTGTAGTCTGTGTCCAGCACCCCAGTATGGCCTGTATTTGTGACAACCGATTTCACTGTGGCCATGGCCACTCACAGACAGAAGCCTGGCTTTGGAGAAGGACAATGGTCCGGCCTTGGTACAGCACTGATGAACTGTGTGCTATGGGCAGGCTGGGGGTGATTCCATCCACCAAAGAGAAATGATGCCAAGGATCCTGGCCTCCACGAAGGGTCCCTTGTTCACTGCAGGGCTGTGGTCCCAGGGCTTAGCCCTGAAAACTGCTCTCCCGTCAGCTCCTCACACTGCAGTCCAAATCACTGGAGCTACCCCCTGTCCATTTAATCCTAATCCCTTTTCCAGTCATTCTTCAGTGGTGAGAAACTATCAGGTGTCTGGTCTGGCCTAGCCACGCCTACCTCCTACGTGAGTGCGCCGGGCATAGCAGGCCAGATACAATTTCAGGCATTATTTGGGGCTCATTCACAGGGTATTTTGGGAGCACGGCTTTGTGGAGCTCTTGGGAGCCTGGCTGGATATTATGCAACTGCTTCAGTCTGGGGCACCCGAGTGATTGCTTCCTGTAGCAGATGGCACCAAGCTGGGAAGAGAAAGTTTCCTGGGAAAGTGGGGGAAACTGGACTTAGGATCTGGGCAGGACAGAGGGGCGAATCAGGAAGAGAGTGGCTGGCAAGGGTGAGGGAGAAAGAGTGAAAGGGGACATCTGGCCTGAGGAGGGTGGGACCGAGTGAGCTCCATACCTTGCTTTGCTTCTGATGACCCTGTTCCTAAAGCAGCAAGTTTTCTCTTTAATCAAAGAAAAAATATTTATTTTTTTAAATGTGTGTGTGTGTGTGTGTGTGTGTGTGTGTGAATGCAGCTGCCCTCAGAGTGCAGAAGAGGGTGTTGGATCCCTGGAGCTGGGGTTATAGGCCGCTGTGCATTTTCTGATATTGGTACTAGGAATTGAACTCTGGTCCTCTGGAATTCTGGAAGAGCTGTATGTGTTCTTCACCATGGAGTTATCTTTCCAGCTCCTTGTAGTAGGGTTTTTAGGAAAGGAAGGGATGGAAGGGTGACAAATGAAGGTGTCCTTCGACTTCAGTGTGGCTGTTAAGCGAAGGTTAAGTGACAGAGTCAGCTCCCTGCCAAGCTCAGGCACCATAGCTGCTCCTGACCCTCCCCCATCTATCCTCTCTCCCTCCTTCCTCCGTCCTTCTCAGTTCTGGCCACCGAACCTGGGGCCTTACACAGACAAACACTCTATCATCAACTGGCATCCCTGACTCTCCAAAGCCATGTCTTGTCATCCTTTATAGTGTTCAAGTATTAGAAACTGTTTCCAAAATTGATCTCAGTTATGTCCACTGCTCTGTGCATAAAGGAGGTAGCCAAGCCCGGAAGCCTCTTTGTTTTACCCAGTAACTCCCATCCTTCCCTCGCCCGGCTATAGTTCCTCTTCCGTGTGTTCTCTACATGGGTGCCAGAGAGAAACTGCCTCAGGAAGCAATTGTTTGTAACTAGCACTCCTTATGCTGTTGTTCACGGCGCCCTTGCTGGACCTTGCTCTCACTGGCCTGCAGGGCCTGTCTGCACTGGTTCTGCCTGCTCATTGGTTTTTAAGCGCATTACACAATCTCATCAGTCTGGTTGTCCGTTATTACCTGGCACTTTCCAGCTGTGCCAGATGCCCAGCTCTGCTCTAATTCAGGACCTTTGCATTTACTGCCTTTAACTTGAAGTCTTCCCTGCCTTAGCCTCCCCTGTGTGCTGGGATCACAGGTGTCTGTCACCAAGCCTGGCTCACACAGGCTGCTTTTGAGAATGAAAGAGGCTTCCTCCGGTCCTCAATCTGGCTGATTCTTTTTCATCTTATGTCTCTGGAGGAGAGATGTGAACTCCTGACCTCAACTAAACCTTCCCCATGCCCGCAGAAGTTTCTTGGCAGAGGCCTCACTTTTCTATTGCTGTGATGAAATACCCTGACACAAGCCATTTAAGGGAAGGGTGCATTTATTTTGAATTATGCTTTCAGAGAGATGTAGTTCACATAGTCATGGTGGGGAAGACAGCAGGCATACAAGGCAAAATGGCCGGAGTAGGAGGCTGACTGGCCACATTGCAGTCACACTCAGGAAGCAAACAGTGAACAGGAAGTGGGCTGGATTATAAACACTTAAGGCAAACATCCAATGACTCTCTTCCTCTAAAGAGGCTCCATCTCCTGAAGGTCCTACAACGAAGGTTTCCAAACACTGCCAGCTGTTGACCAGATGTTCAAATATGTGAGCCGCTGGGGACATTTTATATCCAAACCACCACAGTAGGCAAGGAAAGAAAGATGGCGAAGTCCAAAGGTCCCATGGTTGAGCAGGAGGGAGAATACTAGCCCTTCATAATGAGTTTCCTTGGCCGGGATATGAAGAGCAGCTCCCTCACAGGGCCATCTATAGAAGTCACTGGCTAGCAGAAATGACAGGACCCAAAATGACAGACCTCAGCCAAAAATCTTGTGAGTAAAGGAGGACAGAACACTCACTGTGGGCTTCAGAGGCCTTGGAGTTACTGGAGGGGAAGATGTGAGAATAAACTGCAAGAGAAATAGCTGTGGTAAGACATCCTGTCTGGTCTGGTTGATTTCTAATCCCTGAGGAGGATTCGTTCACAACACACCCAGCTACTGTGGGATCCCCTACGGTGGTGTGACTCTGTCGCTTATCTTTTTTAGGTTCTAAAGAGTTTTCTGTTAATTTCTATGTGTCTGTGTGAAAGGGGCCAGAAGAAGGCGCTGGTTTCCCTGGAGCTGGAGTCACAGGAGGTGGTGAGATGGGAACCGAAGGGAACTTCACAGTCTCTGGAGGAGGAAGTGCTCTGATTGGCTGAGCTACCTCTCCAGTTCCATCAAGTGAATCCTCAAAGGAATCCTCTGTGCCCCTTTTCCCTTTCCATTCAAACGCTTTATCCATGTTGCCTTACGGGGCCCTGGTCCGAGGTACTTACAAGAAGGCCGTATAATGTGACTCCTCCTGGGTCCAGGGACCCTGTCTCACATAGCCAGTGTCTGACTGATCTGCCTACACTTGAACCTGGATTCAGGGGAGGAAGCAGGGAGGAGCCCCCAGCACATCCATTTCAACACCGGCTCCACAAACATCTGACTTCGTTTCTTTACATTGTCAAGGAGGCTTTTAAAGTCCAGCTGCCTCTTATTAACACTGTTTGAGCTGATCCTCTCCCGGCCAGCCCTGCTCCGGGCTGTGCCAGCATAAACCGCCCGGTGGAAGTGGCGGGCACGCCGAGTGACGTCAGAGACTGGTCTGGCCTTCAGATCTCAGCCCAAGCAGCTGAGAACACAGGGCCTTGGGCCCCTTCCAGAGAGGAGGAAATACTCCGCTAGCTGCCATTGTAGGCCAGCGAGACTTGAGGGAATCAGAATGTAGAAGGACCTCCAAGGCCAAACCCAGAGGTGGGATCACCTTACATGAAGTACTATACCTAGGAGGTGACCGTAGAAACAGGGGCTTTGGATTTCCCTCAACCCAAGACAGGGTAGAGGAGGTGGGTCCTGGGAGTCATGGAGCCCTGAGTTGGAAAACCTACATTTGCTAATTGTGCGACCTTGGCCAAGTTACCTGATACGGCTGAGAAGCGCTCCTTCACAGGTATAACGAGAATAAGGCTACCCAAGCTCAGTCGAGGGCATTGCCTGGCCTTAGAGTGGCAGGCCCAGAGCAGTGTAGAATGAAACTGGTGTTCAATAAAGGCCTGCGTTCCCAGCATCCCTGTCCTTCCTCCTTCCTGTCCCTTCTCTTTCTGTCTCACCTTCTTTACATACATGTAACTATATAAGTACAGCCTACCAAGTCCAGTTAGTGTTGCTTATGTGTATGTGTGTAGGGTTAATCATTTGGGACTGGACAACCTTTCAGGGAGCTCATCCCTGGAGAGCACCGCCTGATCCACACTGGCATTTTTTAGATCTTGTCTAGGTGGCCTCATTGTTGAGATTTCTTGGGTACAGCAGCCCTGTCAGATAAAGAAGATACTATCTCACAGCACATGTCCTGGTTCTCTGCCTATTATAATGTTTATACCCCATCTTCCTGGATCTTAGTTATCGGTGTATTGTATTGTAAATGTATCCCCTGCTGGGGCTGGGTTCCCCGTTGTCAGTTATTCTTTGTATTTGACCAGTTGTAGCTTTCTGTAATGGCTGTTGTTAAAAGAAGCTTCTTGGATGGGGATGGAGTGCGGTGGTGGAGCTGCCCTTATTTGTGGCTATAAGGATAGATATTTAGAATGAAATTGGGAATAATTCTGGTTAGGATCCACAGCCTCATCAGCCCCAGGGGGTCGACTGGGTTTCCAGTACCAAGCATGATTTCCCCCCTCCTGAGCTGGCCTTAAGTCTTAAGTGGCTGTTGGTTATTTCTAAGATGTAAGTGTCATCACTGCTCCTCTGGGAATATTTGACTGTGCTGGCCACTATGATCTGTGGGTGTTAGAGCTGGGCAGGACAATTGACGGCACTGGCAATCAGCTGTTTGCATAGCACCTTCCCCCATTTCCCAAGTCTCCCCTTCATACTAGTTGTTGCTATTGTGCCCTCTCTAGCACGGTTTCTTCCCCCTACTCCCTGGTCTATGGACCTCTTTCCTTGCCTGGCTTCTCACATTAATTCAGGCTATCGACTCAGATCTAAAGATTTGGAGCTAAGAACCACATAGAGAGAGAGAGAGAGCTTACAGCCTTTGACTTTCTGAATAGGAGCAACTTCACTCAATCTAATGTTTTTTGTTAGTTCCTCTTATTTATTTTTCGATGTAATGATCCCATTTCTAAGGATAAATAATATTGCATTTCAAACATACACTATATTTTCATTATCCACTCATCAGCTGAAGGACACTGAGGTCATTTCCATTTCCTAGCTACTGGGAATACAACCACCATGAACATGGCTAAATAAATATCTGTGGAGTAGGATGTTGAGTCCCAGGTTAAGGAGTAGATTTATTTTTATATTTTTTGAGGGTTCTTCACGCTGATTTCTACAGAGTCTGCAGCAGTTGGCAATCCCCCCAGTGGCGAATGGGGGCTCCTCCTTCCCCACATCCTCACCACGGTTCTCGGTTGTCTTCTGACTTCTAGACATTCTGGCTAGCGTCAAATGAAACCTCAGTGTTATTCTAGTTAGCAATTCCCTAATTGCTAATGATGTTGAATTCCCCTGATTGTTACTACTTTTTGTGATATTTCTCAGCTATTTTTATTTATTCTTTTGCTCACTGTCTGCTCAGAGCCATAGCCCATCTTTAAAATGGGACATTTGTTTTTGTTTTGTTGAGTTCTTTATATATTCCGGATTTCTGCGTATTAATTCTCTGTCAGATGGATAGTTGGTGAAGATTCCCTCATCCCTACTCTGTGGACTTCCTCTTCCCTTGATCATTTCCTTTACTTTACAGTAAGATTTTTAGTTTTGTGAAGCCCCATTTGCCAATTGTTGGCCTTAATTCCTGACAAAATAGATTCCTATTCAGAAAGTCCCTTCCCAAATCTTTATCTTCTAGGATACTGCCTCTGTTTGCTCCTAGAAGTTTCAGGTGTCTCAGTGAAATCTCTGAGTTTCTCCTGTGTGTGTGTGTGTGTGTGTTTGCGTGTTTGTAGGGTGACAGATAATAGATGTAACATGAAATCTAATTGGTCTTAATAAAAACTTGGGGGTGAAAGCTGAAGGATCAGAGAAGCAGAGCGGCAGCCACTAGAGTTCTTACCTCTGCCAGTTCAGACCAAAGGGGGGATACTGTCCTCAGATTTCCCCTCAGACTGTCTCCTCAGACTGCCCCTCAGACTACTCCTCAGACTGCCCCCTCAGACTGCCTCCTCAGACTGCCTCCTCAGACTGTCTCCTCAGACTGCCCCCTCAGACTGTTTCCTCAGACTACTCCTAAGACTGCCCCCTCAGACTGCCTCCTCAGACTGCCCCCTCAGACTGCCCCCTCAGACTGCCTCCTCAGACTGTCTCCTCAGACTGCCCCCTCAGACTGCCCCCTCAGACTGCCTCCTCAGACTGCCCCCTCAGACTGCCCCCTCAGACTGCCTCCTCAGACTGTCTCCTCAGACTGCCCCCTCAGACTACTCCTCAGACTGTCTCCTCAGACGACTCCTCAGACTGCCTCCTCAGACTGCCCCCTCAGACTGCCTCCTCAGACTGCCTCCTCAGACTGCCTCCTCAGACTGCCTCCTCAGACTGTCTCCTCAGACTGCCCCCTCAGACTGTTTCCTCAGACTACTCCTAAGACTGCCCCCTCAGACTGTCTCCTCAGACTGCCCCCTCAGACTGCCTCCTCAGACTGTCTCCTCAGACTACTCCTCAGACTGCCTCCTCAGACTGCCCCCTCAGACTGCCTCCTCAGACTGCCTCCTCAGACTGCCTCCTCAGACTGCCTCCTCAGACTGTCTCCTCAGACTGCCCCCTCAGACTGTTTCCTCAGACTACTCCTAAGACTGCCCCCTCAGACTGCCCCCTCAGACTGCCTCCTCAGACTGCCTCCTCAGACTGCCTCCTCAGACTACTCCTCAGACTGCCCCCTCAGACCGCCTCCTCAGACTACTCCTAAGACTGCCCCCTCAGACTACTCCTCAGACTGCCTCCTCAGACTACTCCTAAGACTGCCCCCTCAGACTGCCTCCTCAGACTGCCTCCTCAGACTACTCCTCAGACTACTCCTCAGACTGCCCCCTCAGACTGCCTCCTCAGACTGCCTCCTCAGACTACTCCTCAGACTGCCTCCTCAGACTGTCTCCTCAGACTACTCCTCAGACTACTCCTCAGACTGCCTCCTCAGACTGACCCAGACTACTCCTCAGACTGCCTCCTCAGACTGCCTCCTCAGACTGCCTCCTCAGACTGCCTCCTCAGACTGCCTCCTCAGACTGACCCAGACTACTCCTCAGACTGCCTCCTCAGACTGCCTCCTCAGACTGCCCCCTCAGACTGCCTCCTCAGACTGCCCCCTCAGACTGCCTCCTCAGACTACTCCTCAGACTGCCTCCTCAGACTGCCCCCTCAGACTGCCCCCTCAGACTGCCTCCTCAGACTGCCTCCTCAGACTACTCCTCAGACTGCCTCCTCAGACTACTCCTCAGACTGTCTCCTCAGACGACTCCTCAGACTGCCTCCTCAGACTGCCCCCTCAGACTACTCCTCAGACTGTCTCCTCAGACGACTCCTCAGACTGCCTCCTCAGACTGCCTCCTCAGACTACTCCTCAGACTGTCTCCTCAGACGACTCCTCAGACTGTCTCCTCAGACTGCCCCCTCAGACTACTCCTCAGACTGTCTCCTCAGACGACTCCTCAGACTGCCTCCTCAGACTGCCCCCTCAGACTGCCTCCTCAGACTGCCTCCTCAGACTGCCTCCTCAGACTGCCTCCTCAGACTGTCTCCTCAGACTGCCCCCTCAGACTGTTTCCTCAGACTACTCCTAAGACTGCCCCCTCAGACTGTCTCCTCAGACTGCCCCCTCAGACTGCCTCCTCAGACTGTCTCCTCAGACTACTCCTCAGACTGCCTCCTCAGACTGCCCCCTCAGACTGCCTCCTCAGACTGCCTCCTCAGACTGCCTCCTCAGACTGCCTCCTCAGACTGTCTCCTCAGACTGCCCCCTCAGACTGTTTCCTCAGACTACTCCTAAGACTGCCCCCTCAGACTGCCCCCTCAGACTGCCTCCTCAGACTGCCTCCTCAGACTGCCTCCTCAGACTACTCCTCAGACTGCCCCCTCAGACCGCCTCCTCAGACTACTCCTAAGACTGCCCCCTCAGACTACTCCTCAGACTGCCTCCTCAGACTACTCCTAAGACTGCCCCCTCAGACTGCCTCCTCAGACTGCCTCCTCAGACTACTCCTCAGACTACTCCTCAGACTGCCCCCTCAGACTGCCTCCTCAGACTGCCTCCTCAGACTACTCCTCAGACTGCCTCCTCAGACTGTCTCCTCAGACTACTCCTCAGACTACTCCTCAGACTGCCTCCTCAGACTGACCCAGACTACTCCTCAGACTGCCTCCTCAGACTGCCTCCTCAGACTGCCTCCTCAGACTGCCTCCTCAGACTGCCTCCTCAGACTGACCCAGACTACTCCTCAGACTGCCTCCTCAGACTGCCTCCTCAGACTGCCCCCTCAGACTGCCTCCTCAGACTGCCCCCTCAGACTGCCTCCTCAGACTACTCCTCAGACTGCCTCCTCAGACTGCCCCCTCAGACTGCCCCCTCAGACTGCCTCCTCAGACTGCCTCCTCAGACTACTCCTCAGACTGCCTCCTCAGACTGCCCCCTCAGACTGTCTCCTCAGACTACTCCTCAGACTGCCCCCTCAGACTGTCTCCTCAGACTACTCCTCAGACTACTCCTCAGACTACTCCTCAGACTACTCCTCAGACTGCCCCCTCAGACTACTCCTCAGACTTCCCCCTCAGACTGCCCCCTCAGACTACTCCTCAGATTGTCTCCTCAGACTACTCCTCAGACTGCCCCCTCAGACTACTCCTCAGATTGTCTCCTCAGACTGTCTCCTCAGACTGTCTCCTCAGACTGTCTCCTCAGACTTCCCCCTCAGACTGCCCCTTCAGACTGCCCCCTCAGACTGCCTCCTCAGACTGACTGCTGCTCAGACTGGAATGAGATCCTTCCTGTCTCCTCCTGCCTCGCCATATCACTCCTGTCTTAGAATTCGTGCTACAAAGAGGTCCAGTTTCATTCTTCTATGTGTGGATATCATTCTCCCAGCGACATTTGTTGACCATGCTCTCTTTTGCCAAGGTGTAAGTTTTTGGCATTTTTGTCACACATCAGTTATACACACTCACTGTTGGGCCTACTATTTTGTTTCATTGACTTATTTATCTAAGGGTGGGTGGCTGTTGTTTAAGGGAAGACTCTAAAGCAGCAAAGAGCTTTTGGAAGACGGAAATGTGTCAGTCGAAATTTGAAAAAGCAATTAGACAGTGTCCTGGAGCCTCCCTCATACCATAGAAATCAAAGACCCATTGGTAAGAAATAGGAAAGATGAAAAAAATAGAGTCATCTCAGGAGGTTAAATGTCTGACCAGAAAGAAAGAAAACAGAGAACAGGGTAGTTAACTATATAAAAAAAAATAGGAACAAACTTTGGAAATCTTTCCAGACTGAAAGGGCCAATGAGGGTGTAGAATAATGGAAAGAAGAAAAAAATTCAGGCCAGGCAGTGGTGGCGCACACCTTTAATCCCAGCACTCAGGACGCAGAGGCAAGGAGATCTCTGTGAGTTCAAGACCAGCCTGGTCTACAAATGTGTAGAGCAAGTTCCAGGATGGCCAGGGCTACACAGAAAACCCTGTCTTGAACAACTATCATAAACAAAAAGCAACAACAAAATAAACCCAGTTCAGGGTCCTAGAAATATGTAACATTTTTCAGCAGCTCCTGCTTAGACAGACAGCCTATGATATCCAACCTGTAACTCTTGCCATAAAAAAAATGACTGGTCGCCGGGCGGTGGTGGCGCACGCCTTTAATCCCAGCACTCGGGAGGCAGAGGCAGGAGGATCTCTGGGAGTTCAAGACCAGCCTGGTCTACAAAGGCTAGTGCCAGGACAGGCTCCAAAGCTACAGAGAAACCCTGTCTCGAAAAACCAAAAAAAAAAAAAAAAAAAAAAAGACTGGTCAAGAGTGTATACAGACTTTCCAGGTCTCCAAAATGAAAAAAAAAAGTATCTTTTTTTACTTCTCCTTTCAGAAAGACTCTTCTATGCTCATTAAAATGAAGCTGTAAATGAATGTAAATGAAGAATCAGGGAGACTTAGGAACTAGGAATCATGGCTTCCCTTTAGAAGGAGAAGAAGGAAGTATGAAAATGAGCTGGATGACATTGAAGGAGAACTCAGGGAGAAGCTATCTGAACGTCCAGGCCAGAGATAACCCTTTCTGGTGGAACTGATGAAGGCGGGATTGTGTAAGAGAGACAAGGGCAAGTAATGGGTTTCCTCATGTTTCACTGTATTGAAATTTTAATTAATTATTTTTTGGTCAGTGTGGGAATTAGAGCAGAGAAAAATAGTTTGGAGAAAAAAATTACTTGTATTAAAGAAATGTGAACTAAGAAAAATATTACAGTACATTGAGATATAAGATATGGAGATGTAGTTATGTATGTGCTGAATAGTTGAGCCAGTGGTCATGGTATCACAACCTGGGGAAGGAGGAAGATGAGTTGGAAAAGGGGCCTTTGTATATCTGGTTAGGAACAAGAGAGAGAGCTGAGATTATTTCTGTAGCAAGGAGATAAAAGAACACGAAGATAAAAAATCATCAGGGGACTGGAGAGATGAGTCAGGGGGTGAGAGAACTGATTGCTCTTCCTGAGGGCCTGGGTTTGATTCCCAGCACCCACATGGTGGCTCACAAACATCTGCAACTCCAGTTCCAGGGAATCCAGTGTCCACTTCTGGCCACCGTGGACACCGCATGCATGTTATATACATGCAGACAAAAGAGCTATACATGTAAAATTAAATAAAATACAAGTTAGAAACATTTCGGACTGGTGATGTGGCTCAGTTGGTGGAGTCGTTTCCCAGAGTGTCTGAGGCCCTGAGTTCAGTACCCAGAACCGCACAAAACAAGGTGTGGTGACATAGAACCCCAGCACTCAGGAGGCAGAATCAGGTGTATCTGAGGTTCAGCTCGTCCTTGGCTATATAATGACTTTGAGACCAGTTTTGAATATACTAGAGAGGACTTAAAAAGATGGTTTTTAAAGGTAACACGTTATTTTTTTAAAAAAGAAATTGTAAAAATTAAAATAATTAACACTTATTTGTGTGTGTGTGTGTGTGTGTGTGTGTGCGCACACGCGCACATGCATGCATGTTGTCAGAGGACAGCTTATTAGAGTTGGGTTCTGGGGTTCAAACTCATGCTCACTTTCCCACTGAGATGTTGCACCAGTCCAATACAGAAATTGAAAAAATATTGTAAACCTTATAGCTGCATTTGAGTTTAGAATCTGGGTTTATTGTAAAATGGCGCGCGAGAGACCTTGGCAGGCCAAGGGGGCATGCGGTGGGTGGGAGCCCACAGCAGGTGAGGGACAGACATGCCATGCAGGCAAAGTTTATATGGGACTTTTATTGAGATAAATGAAGTGGGGGAGGGAAGAGAGAAAGAGAAAGAAAGAAAGAGGAAGAAGAGGCAAGAAGCAGTCTACTTATTCGGAGAAACGAGAGAGAGAGAGAGAGAGAGAGAGAGAGAGAGAGAGAGAGAGAGAGAGGTAGAGAGAGAGAGAGAGAGGTAGAGAGAGAGAGAGAGAGAGAGAGAGAGGTAGAGAGAGAGAGAGAGAGAGAGGTAGAGAGAGAGAGAGAGAGAGAGAGAGAGAGAGAGAGAGAGAGAGAGAGAGAGAGAGAGGTATAGAGGGGGGGGAGAGTGAGTGGGTGGAGCTTGTCTCTTAAAGGGACCTCTCTCTGCACCTCTGTACAAACTACATATTGACGTAGCAGCCTTAGGACCCTGGGCTGGCCAAGGTACTGCCTGGATTCATCCTGCCAGGTGACAGGGGCCAGCATAATGCCTGAATTGTAACATTTATGTATCTGATTAAGGAATTGGGAGTCTTTAGTTGCCCAGCTGGCTATGAAGAGTATCATCTAGAAGTGAGTGTTTGAGGACCAGTGGGATAGCTTAGCAGTTCAGTGTGCTTCCCATCAAGCATAAGCACCTGAACTCAATCCTTGGGACTCACGTAATGGATGGAGAAAACCAATTCTCACAAGCTGTCCTTTGACTTCCACATGTATATATGTATGTATATAAAAATATGATGTAATTAAAATGAGTGATACTTGAAGACACAGTCACTTTTTATTTTAAAGATGGGAGAAGCTCAAGAAAAATTATAAGCTAAAAATCCAAGGAGATGGAAGGAGTTACGGAGATGGGCGAAGATGGAAAGTCGAGAAAAAGAGGAAGAATTCATGCTACACAGATATATCCAACACGGAAGAGGAATGAACTTTAAAACAACTGTCTGGGAAGGTAGGTCTAGATTGAGAAATACTTTGGATTTGGATTAACTGGAAGACATCCCTTCTTTTCAAAATCAGACGCAAAAATGACGTAGGGCACGTGGCCGTACCTCGTTGCTAGGGAGAAAGATCATAGTGGTCGTGGAGTGTGGAATCTCGCTGCAGACCACGAGGAAAGAATGCTAACTGTGGGAGGAGGCGGGCCTCCTGAGCAGAAGTTAGACTTCAGCTGAGATCAAACAGTGTGTCAGGAATGGCAGTTCTCCACGGTTGTGTGAGCCCCGCCGTTCATCCTGGGGAACGCGGAGCTTGGCACCTTGGTCTCTCGATGAACTTAGCACAAAGGCAGGATGCAGCAGAAGAGGTTAGGTGCGGAGGGTGGTAACTTTCTGCTGCTCTGGCCTGGTCTGGATGAGATGGAGGTGGAAGAGGAAGGTGACAAAAGGCCTTAGACAAAAGGCACCAAGGGCTGGTAACTCTGGGAAGCCAGAGAAGACTGGAAAAAGGGAGCAGACTGTTGTCATGACAGGATGTCTCCCTCAAGAGATTTTAAAAGTGAAGCAGTTCCGGTGTAGACAAGTGATTTTGGGACACGAGTGTCATCCAGGCGGTGGCAGTGCATAGGGTTGGAGTGAAGGTTACCGTCTGCTTGGCACGTTTAGTGAGTACTGGGGGTTTCCTAGGGAAGATATGGATACCATGAGGAAAGTCAGGGAGGAGACGAGCCAGACAGCTTGCATGCTTTCTGGAAGGCTTTCCAGAGAATGAAAAGCCACATGTCGCAGCTGTAATGGAAGAGCTTGGGAAATGCGTACTGTATTTCAGAGGACCAAGGAGGGAAGCCATGCCCTTGGAGGAAGGTCAGCTTTAGTGCAGTCAAGCTGGAAGAAGAGCTTCTTTCTAGAAATTTGTTTCCAGTCTCCTGTATTTATACATAGTGATGGGTTTCAGACTATATTTATATATATATATATATATGATCACATTTGAGGATACAGTCAATCATGGTGGATTGGTGGATGAGACTATGTTAATGTTGATTGCCAATTTGATTATCTTGTGAGCCAAAATAAACTATATCTCCCTTAAATTATTTTGTAAAAGTGTTTTATCACAGCTACAGAAAAAGTAACTACTACACTGTCCTTTCTTTCCCTCCCCTCCCCCCTTTCTTCCCTCCTTCTGTCCCTCCCTCATTCCTTCCCTCCCTCCATTGTTTCATGATTGGTTATCTTCCAGTATAACAAGACCACCTCTTCTCCATTTCTGTCCAGGCTAGACTTCTCACACAATGCTTTGCTTGGATCCTTGGTGAAGAGAGTGATACCCAATTGCCTGCCCATCTTTGAGTAGTTCTTCCTCATCCCTTAGGATTCAATTCAGGCGAAGATTTCTCCTTGCAGTCTTCTTGGGTCCCAGCTTTGACTCCTGCTGAGTACCTAGGAGTATTAGGGTCTAATGAACAGAGTAAGGAACATTGTGGAGGGAGACTGATCTGGGCACACAGATGCCTTGAGCAGGGAACTTTTGGTTTGATCCTTGGTTGTGTCATCTGTTGAGTGGAGATGGTATTTCAGTCCCAGTTATATTACAAGGGTCATTTTGATATGTGGGCAGGGCCATGTGTATTGTCGCCACTCAGTAAACACAGCAGCTCAGCCACAAACGGAGGAACCAGTCCCTTGTCTTCCTAGAGGTTTTCCCATACTCCCCTTGATGGTGTCCACTTGTCCCAGAGGCAGAATGTGAGTCTCTTTTGAGGGGCTGTGTAGATGACAGGAGGGTCCTAAGCGGAGGCACCCCATGGAACTTCTGTCTGTATTGTGTCTGCTTGCCCAGAAAGGGTGTTTGGAAGAGTAGATCTCGTGTTGCCTCTCTCTGTCTTCTGACCTGTTTTCTCCTCCTTTGTCCCATTCTGGTTCACAGGAGACTCCACTCCACCCTCAGGAGAAATGTGGAGAAAGCCCCTCCCACTCCCCTTCTCCTGCTGCTTTATATATTTGAATATCTCTTGCTGATACAGTTGTTCCCCCCCCCCCCCTTTTTTCATGGCAGCTTTGGTAGGAAAAGAGGTGGGCTCTAATTTCTTTTTAAATTTATTCTTTCATTTATTATATCCCAACCAAGGTTTCCACTCCCTCCTCTCTGTTGGGTTCTTCTCGTGCCCCACCCTCCTCATTTATTCTTCTTCCATTTCCTTTCAGAAAAGGGCAGGCCTCCCAGGGATATCAACCAAACATGGCATATCAAGTTGCAATAAGATTAGGCACCTGCCCTCATGTTAAGATCAGATGAGGCAGCACAATAGGAAGAAAAGGGTCCCCAAGGCAGGTAAAAGTATCAGAAATGTGGAAGGCAACACTTCTATGGTAGGGATGCAATCTAGGAATAGTAGTCACAGCCTTGTGTTTTTGTCCCATGTTTGGTTAGAGGTCATATTTGTGAGTTTTAAGAATGAAGTACAAGTCTCAGAAACCAGACATTGACTTTGATATGTGAATCTTTGCTTTCTCCTAATCTATGTTTCTCCCAGTATGCTCCTGTGACCTTGAGCTAGGGTAGGATAGCGTTCATTGATTTAGTTAGTGTTGACTTAAGTTAGCCCATAAATTGAAGCCCTAAACAGCTAGTTTAGGTCTAGTCATGCCCTCACAAATCATCTTTTTTGAGGTGCAAATCAGATTTGCACCTGTAATGCATTATGGTAGTTTACAGGAAAGTTTTGGTATTCTTTTGTTTAAAATGTATTATTGATCACTGATGGTGGAAGTCACAAAATAATCCCACACTAGTTCAGAATTACGAATAATAAATGGTTATTTGTTTAGGAGACACTTACAGATCACTGTCCTAGATGACAATCCTCTGCACGAATGGGGAACAGGAACAGAGTCTAGTGGCCGGAAGTGAGAGCTGGAACCAAGAGAGCAAGCACAGGCTTTACAGCTGCATTTGCAGTATAAGAGACCATGCCCAAGTGGGCTGGTATCTTAAAGGCTATTGGCTGAAGGAGTGGAATGTGCTCCCACAGCAGATCATCTTCAAAATGTAAACTTATTGACTAATTAATAGTTCTCTAATGACTTAAAATGATTTGTAATGACCTGTCTTCTTGAGGCTGTAGAAATCGCTCAGTGGCTAAGGTTGTTTGTTGTATTTCCAGAGGACCTGAATTCAGATCCCAGCACCTACATTGGATGGCTCATAGTTAGCCACAACTCCAATGCCAGGGGATGTGACACCCTTTTCTGGCTCCTACAGGCACCTGTACACACATGGCACATATACGCAACAACAACAACAATAATAAAGATTCTCCAGATCTTTATATCTGTGCCTTCTATGGGCTGTGAGCCACCATGTAGGTGCTGCCATCCTCTGGAAGAGCAGCCAGTGGCCCGAATTGGTGACTCAAATCTCTGCAGCCCCCATGCTTCTAATTTGACATCGAGGCAGGATTTCCCCACACTTCCTGGTGGGCTGTCAGGCCAAGGCTGAAGCACAGATCTTGCTTCTTATCCATGGATATTTAGGCAGTGTGAGGCATTTGATTTTTCTGTTGTAATCTCTGAACATGCTTGGCTGGACATTTTTTAAGGTGGAAGAAAAGTTGCAGATTAAGTTGTTTTTTAATTTGAAGAGTTAGGCCAAAATTGACACCTCATTTAATCATAAGCACGGGCACAGACTGACTCTTGCCTGCCTCTGTTTACAGCATCCTGCAAGATAGTTCCTGTTTGTTTTAAGGCACAAACCATCTCTGTTTATGTTTTAGGGCTCCTTGAAGACCTTTCCCCTATTTTCTCTTTAATTCCCCCTTTTCCCTTTCATTCTAGTTTATAAAAAATGTGTGACATTACCCCCAAACCCTACAAATGTAGAAACCATGCCACCCTCAACCCTACAAAGCAAAGCAGCCTGTGTCTTCCTTCCAGTCATGTGATGGTGGCTGGCTTGATGCTGGGTCCTGTAAGCTGTTGCAAAGGGTGAAAGCAATGAGGCTGGGCTAGGGGGCCTTCTCCTCCCAGATCCCACATCTCACGCTGGATGATCCTGAACTGCCTTGGACTAATAGGAGGAGTTAATGAGCTGTGGTGATGTTTTGGAGTGGGCCAACTTCCTATAGTCTTGCCTGTGTGCTGGAGCAAGGCGTCTTTGAGAATGGTGACACCCCGCACAAGGGCCCAAGAAAGGACAGGTGTCTGGAAGCTGTCGGCACATTTACAGGCGTCCTGGCCAGCATGCTGTGCAAGGAAGCTGACATCCAGGGCTCATGACCCTTGTTGGAAGTTAGGCCAGTTGGATGTGAGTTATACTTAGGTCTGTTTCACCAGAACCTTCTGGAAGAACCACAGGCAAGCCTTCAACTAGAGAACTGTCTAGGGAACACAAGGACAGATGCTGGAAGGCCTGGATCCTTTTGAAATCTCCTCTGTGGCTTGGTAGTTTGCTCAAGTATCTATTGTCTCTGTGTGGGCACAGCACAGGATAAAAGCTTGTCTCAAGCAGCCTAGTAAGCTGGCTTGTTACTGGCCTGTGACCTTGGTAAGACAGTTCATCTGTAAAGGGACAATATTAGTTCCTCGTTCTGCTGCTGTGACAAAATATTTGACTGAAACGTCTGAAGGAGGAAGGCTTTAATTTGGTCCACAGTGTGAGGGTACAGTCTGTCGTGGTGGAGAAGCCGTGGGAAGTGGGAGAGTGAGGCAGGTGCCCACATTGCCCACACAGTTGGTAATCAGGGAGAGGTGAATGAATGCTGGCACTCAGCTCTCTTTCTCATTTATTATTTATTTCGCTCAGGATCCCAGCCCAGGGAAAAGTGCTTCCCAATGTAAAGTTGGGCTTTCCCACTCCAGTTAATCAAATCTCAACCCTTCCTCAGAGACCAGTAAGTTGCCTCCTAGGTGATTCTGGGCCCCGTTAAGTTGACAATATCAGTTACCAGGTTAGACCTGGACTAGAAAATGACCTTTAGCTCCAACATGCTGTGGGGTTTATGATGTCCTTTAAGCCAGTGTTTCTTAACCTTCCTCACGCTGTGACCCTTTAATACAGTTCCTCATGTTGTGGCGACCCCCAACTGTAAAATTATTTTTATTGCCGCTTCATAATTGTCATTTCATTACTGTTATGAGTCATATTGTAAATATGTGTGTTTTCTGGTGGTCTTAGGTGGCCCATGTGTTGAGAACCACTCTTTTAAGTAATTAACACTGAATTCTAGAAAACGTTATGAACTCAT